>NC_052060.1:36757094-37069594 GCF_903992535.2 Arvicola amphibius | reverse complement strand
ACAGGGGAGCATGATGATGAGGGTCACCCAAAAGGGGACTTGTCACAGAAGTTAAGCAATCGTAAAGTCCTGAAGAATGCCCAGGACCTCCAGGGTCACTAACTAGAGGCTGAGATAGATGCCATGGAGCCTTCTAAGTCACCCCATGTACAAGTGTGTTGCTGCTCAGCTGTGACCTGTTTGTGAATACCGTCTGTTGGTAGGACATTGGTCTGTGTCTGTCTGAAAGATAAAAAGAGTGGAGCCAAAGGGTGAGGAGAAAATTAAAACTCAGCATCTCTTTTTCTTTCTCTCTCCGTGTGTTTGTAAATAACAATAACTCTGACAGAAGATGAACGAGCTACTGATCTGATTAACCTTCATTAATTGTAATTAACTCAAGTACGATTTCAGAATATAAACAAATACCTGAAAACCGTGAAACCGCTATAAATCAAAACTTCTATTTTATTTAAAGGCATATTTATTTTTATTCTATGTGTTTGGGTGTTTGGCCTGAACGTCTATGTGTGCATCGTGTGTGTGTCTGGTGCCCATAGACTTCAGAATAGGGTGTTAGAGTCTCTGGGACTGGAGCCACAAATGGTTGTGAGGTGCCAGGTAGGTGCTAGAGAATGAACACAGGTCCTATGCAAGAGTAGTCGGTGCTTGTAACCTGTGAGCCATCTCTCCAGGCCCTAAATCTAAACTTTTAAATGAAAGAGGACACAGATGTCATGTCACCAAACAGCTGCATATTCTTTCCTAACATTAGGCTTTAATCAGCAAACATTATTAACAAATTGAGAATACCTCAGTGCTTTCCAAGTGGTTGGGTTATCACCACTATTTGGAAAATTTTTTTGAAGTTATCATTTTTATCTTATTTTGAAAATATTTTGATTCATATATCCATAAAATAGAAATAAGATATAGCTTTCTGTCACTCAAAACACATCTTGAGTGGATAAATAACTGTACCAGGCCAGACTCCTAGATAGGCAATCAATATGTGTCACAATTTAATTGTGCTGCATCTATAGAAAGGAACCACCATCATTTGTGCCAGTAAGCACAGGCTTCAACCAGCTTCATTGCACATTTGTGCTAATAGGAAAGACACAAAATCCAATTTAAGTAGAAAGAAATATTCAAAATTCGAATAGCAAATAGGTTTCTAAATAGTCCAATGTAAACCCCATTTCTCCTATTTTTGAATGAAATACTTTAATAAAAGCAAAATGATCTATACTTTATATATATAAATATATATTAAATATTAAACATTAAATATATATTTACATATAAAAAGTATAGATTAAATATATTTAATTAAATATATTTATAAATTAAATATATTAAATATATATTTAAATATCTATAACTTAGATATTTAGACATTAGCACAGACATAAATGCATGCATTTGATCAGAGTTGAAATGCCCAAGAAAGTTAAACCAAGTCTGTCCATCCAACATAGAAGTGAAATGATTAGATTTTGTTTCATTTCATTTAACTTTTCCCTTGCTTCAGTAAAAAACAAAACAAAAAGCCAAAAAGGCAGCTTAAAATAATCCCATTGTTATTAATGTGTTATCTCTGTCTAGACCTGTTATTGTTTCTCTCTCTCTATGTCTATGCAATCCTCACAATAGGAGGGCTATGTGAAGCATTACGATTTTAAATAGGGCACCCACAAAAATGTGTGCATAAATATTTATGTATATACACACATTATATGTCAGCATTTCCTTTATGTTCTATCTGCTTATAATTTCAATGACAGACGCAAGGAAGAGGGATTGAATTATTACTTAATCATTTAAATAGGACAGCCCTCCAACTCCTATAGAGAACTCAAAGAAATTCTTTTCAAATTCACGAATTTTAAAGAGTAAAGATGCCATCTCATTCTCTAATGTGTTTATGTAATTCTTGTTTACAATCGAGGGCAAAATTTAGCTGTCCAGGATTCCGTATCAAAGAATGAAAATGTGATAGTAAGAGCATTTTGCACTTTTACAAAGCATTCGGTCGAGCGTTGAGTTTTAGAGGAATCGAGCAAACCAGTTCCTATCCTTCCTGCCCCTTCGGCCCCTAATCTCTTCATTCATAGCGGTGATTTTCCTGTAATTGTGGTAGCTAGTTAGAATATATTTAATAAAGGATTGACTCTTAATTTAAATAAGAGTAAAGTCCCCATGGTAAGATTCTTAGTAAGGGTTATGAGGCAGCCGTCTATTTTCTCCTCCCCAAGAATACCTTGGCATAGTTATACATAATTAAAAAAGTATACTGCATTATCCGAAGCTGACTTTTCTTTGGAGTAATGTTGGTGAGAGTTAATAACACTTCCTGTCTCAGGCCAATTAAAAAAAAAAAACTCCTCCAAGACTGTATGATCTTGATAGTTATAAAATGATAGGTTGAAATATTTTTAGATGAGATATAATGCACCAATTGTAACCAGTAGATTGTTTTGACCTGGAAAAGTAAAAATTTCTTCTCTCGCCGGGCAGTGGTGGCGCACGCCTTTAATCCCAGCACTCGGGAGGCAGAGGCAGGCGGATCTCTGTGAGTTCGAGACCAGCCTGGTCTACAAGAGCTAGTTCCAGGACAGGCTCCAAAGCCACAGAGAAACCCTGTCTCGAAAAACCAAAAAAAAAAAAAAAATTTCTTCTCTCTCTCTCTCTCTCTCTCTTTCTCTCTCTCTCTCTTTCTCTCTCTCTCTCTCTCTCTTTCTCTCTCTCTGTGTGTGTGTGTGCGTTACAGAATTCATGTGGAGGTCAGAGGGCAACTTGGGAGCGGATTCTCTGTTTCTGCTGCAGAGGTTCCTGGAATGGCACTTAGGTTGTCTGGCTTGGCAGTGGTTTATTTTTATGTGCTGGGCCATCTCTCTAGCCCCTTGTCAAAAATTGACTACTGCATCCATGTGGTAGCTCACAACTATCTGCCAGTCCTGTTACAAACAATCCTCTGCCCTCTTCTGAACTCCAAAGGCACCAGGAGCACATGTAGTATTCCTTATACTCATGTATGCAAAATGAAATAAATAATTATAAAAATTAAAATATTCTAATTGTCTATGTAGCAAAGGTTTAAAAAAAAGCTGAGGTATTAATGCAGTACCACTATATAAAACATCTTGCAACATATATTCCATATGCTATTTAACCAAACCTTAAAAAACATTTTGTTCAATAAGTTCTTTAATTTTGTCCTTTCTTCCTCCCTCCCTCCCCACTCCTTGCTAGGCTTTCAGGTATCTGAGGTTCGCTTCAAATGCTTTATGTATCTGGGAATGAACCATAGATGTGGTTTCACAGATAATAACTATTGGAAAAGTTTGGATAGGAAAAAAACCCAAATCTTAAATATTAAAACATTAATTCACCTCAGAAATTATCCATCATGCATTTTTATGTTTTGGGGCAGATGAAGTGATCGTAAAGACGTGACGGTGACTGTGGACCAGGCTTCCTTGTCTCAAGTCCATGCATTTCCCCATCATTTTATCTAAATCACCTGCAGCTGTGAATTTAAGTGAGACAAGGCTGACTTTTGTTAGAAATCGCGTTTGGGTTTTTTGTTTTCTGTCTTTTTTTTTTTTTTTTTTGCATTTATTTCTTTACTCCCTTTCTAGAGTGTTTGGCTCCCATTTGCCTTCTGAGTCAAATGGAGGACAGACCACAGAGTAGACTTCGGTACTCCCATTCCCTTCCTCTCCTTCTCTTTGTGCTCATCTTCTTTAGCATGCGTTTTGTGTTAGAGATGACATTACTGGAAGGTTAGTGTAGGCAACATCTTGTTATGAATAACCGGTGTTTAATCAAGAAACAGCTGTAAGCGACAAGCTCTTTCCCTGGAAGAGTTGCTGTTGAGAAGGAAAAGAGCAGCACAGGAAAATAGGTGAAAAGCGAACTTCAGACGTTTTGTAACTTGGTTTAAGGTCAGGTTTGCTTACCTTCCTCTGGGTAGGGCACACAGAAACACGGCCAGCAGCTGCTGCTCAGTGGGTGTCTACCTGTTGAGTCTTCACTGTTCCATATGGAATTTTCCAGTCTTCTGGTTTGTCCATTTTCCATATGAGTATATAGGTTCTAGAAAGCTTTGTTTGTGTGTGTGAATGCTCGTGTGTGTAATACATGTGCGTGCATTTGTTTTCATGTGTGTGTGCATGCGCAGGTGTGCATTTGGAAGGCAAAGGTTGATATTGGGTGTCTTCTTCAATCATTTTACACCTTTTATTTTTATTACACACACACACACACATACACATAAACACACAAGTCTTTCACTCAACCTGGGGTTTCTAGTTTCTGCAAGTTTGGCTGGCAGTAAGTTTCAGGGATCTTTCTGTCTCGGTACCCCTGTGCTTGAGTTACAAATGTGTACCCTCATTCCTGGCTTTTTACATGGGTGCTGGCAATGAAATAATGTGTCAAGTCTTGGGATGTATATATGCTAGGTAAGCACTGTGCCATTAAGCTTCATAGAAGCCAGCGTTGATCTCAGATCAGACTGAAACCAGAGTTCACGGCTTTTCCATGTTGCATGTTGTCATGCCGTTTCCCTAGTAGAGTTCAAAATCTAGTATGCGTCAAGTCACTAGGAGCTGCTAGCAGACATCTCTGCTTCAAATTAGTTATGCTGGGGTCTTTCCTTCCTTCTTTTTCTCCGTTTTTGATAGACTGCTTTGTATATAAAAAAGAGCTCAGCATTATTGGGCTTGCTGTTCTAAGCACCACGCAAGATTTTGAGGATTAATGTTTTAGTTAATACAACGGTTTATTGATGGACTATGGCGCTTTCCTGTTTTCCAGGGAAAAAGAGAGCAGCCAGCAGCATTTACAGCATGCAAGGCTGCCTGTGATAACATTATTTTTGTCTGTTTTCTAGCTGTGCAGATGCCTTTAAAATATGCTTGGAATTTTCTGTAGACTCATGATGCCAAAGTTCTTCAGAACCTTTCCTGAAGAAACATCTGAGCAAACCCTCGTTTGTAGATAAGAGGCCTTGAAGGGATCAGTGAGTCACCCAGCATCAGAAAGAGCCTGCAGCACTTTGTGGGTTCCTCTCTAGGGATCAGGGTGCAATCTTTGCCTCAGTATGTTGAAGGGCCCACGGCTTCCTTACACGTTGCCTCTTCCCTTGCTTGTCCTTCTAATGGGATGTTCTGGGATGAATGGTAGCCTCCCAATTTCTCTAGAATTGTGAATGTCAACTTTAAATGAAGAAGAATCTTTATAGATGTAATGAAAATTCAGATTTTAAGATTAAAATATCATCTTGAATTATGTGGATGAGTCCCAACTCCAGCAACAAGTGTCTTTAGCACCAAAAGGAGGAGAAGACAAGACTTAGTAGAGGAGAAGGTGATGGGAAGACAGAAGCAGAGCTTAGAGGACATAGTTTCCACAAGCCAAAGAAGTTAAGTAATCATTCCAGAGACTGGATGGAGAGGGTCTCCCTTGAACAAGGAGTGGGGCCTGCTAACACTTGGATTTCTCTCTCTCTCTCTCTCTCTCTCTCTCTCTCTCTCTCTCTCTCTCTCTCTCTCTCTCTGCCTGTCTTTCCTTTATTCCTTCTTTCATTTTGATTTTTCTAGACAGGGCTTTTCTCTGTGTATCCCTGACTATCCTGGAACTATCTCTATAGACCAGGCTGGCCTCAAATTCAGAGATTCACTTGCCTCTGCCCCCTGAATTCTAGTATTAAAGGCAGGAACTGCTACCTCCCTGCTAACACCTGGATTTTTGACATCTGGTCTCAAAAGACTTGAAAGAATACATTTCTGTTTAAGTAGCCAGAGTTGAGATCACTTCTTACAGCAGTTATGGAAAACAGGCATCATATGGAAAAGGGAGAATGGAGAACCTACATCCTTTGATAATTTCTAATTTCACAGTCTTTAGAGAGAGTGCATTTCTGTAGTTGAAGAGATTTAGGGACTTTTTTTTTTTTAAAATGATAGTTAGAAAATGGCCTTTTAGCAAATGGCAGGGCTTGAATCAGAAAATCTCCTAAAGGAAGACTTGAGAATATTGTGTCAGATCAAATGAAGGAGATCAGAGAGGCGGACCATCTCCGTTTTGTGCCCACACTCTTCCACTGCCTCCTCCTCCTCTAGGCCAGCTGTGCACCAGAGAACACTCCTCTGTCTTTCTTCTAACCTCCTCTAACCTCTGACTCATTCTTTCCAGCTCTTCTTAGTTGTCACCCCCACCTTTAAATTACTATACAGCAAGGCTGATTGTAACTCATTGTTACACTGCATTAGCAAGACTCAGAAAGGGAGCCAGTGAGGGTTGTGCGAATTCTATAACCCTTGAAAGGACAGAAAACTTGTAGATGACAGGAAAGCAGTCTTCGTCATCTTGCTGTGCCCCATGGAGGCCAGCCTGGTTTGTGAGCAACCTTGCGTGCTAGTGCCCGAGAAGTAGAGGGGTTGAAATCCTAAGCACAGAAGAAAACGAGTGCATTTTCCTAGGTGTGGCTTTCCCCTGAATTTCTGACCGTGAGAAAATGCTACTTGCTTCCTCATGAGCCTCCTACTTGGATATGGTTTTCTTTCCTTCACTCAAACACTTCACTTTTCTGTGCCTCAGTTTCCTCAAATGCACAATACATACGATACTGGAGATTCCTTTCATCATAAGCTTGTAGGGAGGTTAAATGAGTGAATCTGGGTACACTTTCAGGGCAGTGCCTGGTGCACTCTGCGACTCCCATAAATGTTACTCGTTGCTTATTGAATGAAACCCCTCTACTGGACCCTGCTTGTGTAAGAAGGGGGCCATTCCTAGGGCTGCCAAAACTTTTGACTCATTGACTTGCTTGGCAGGGATAGTCATCGGTCTGGTTTAATTGATCGTGGAGCTCGATGAGAGTCCTGAGCATGGGGCAATCCGGTGACTCTTCCCTGTCATTCAAGGCTGTAGAGAGGTGACAGGGTGCCATGTATGCGCCATAGCTGCAAACTTTCCTGTCAGGGATCTCTTTGGAGTCCAGTAGGCTGAGAACAGGAGTGAGCAAACCAGTTCTGGTTTTTACAATACACCAAATGTACTCCATACATCAATCTAGTCTGGATCAAAAAGAAAGTTTCTAGTTGCCCTTTAGTTTTTAAAAACATATTTCTGGGACTATAGCGGTGACTCAGAGGTTGGTAGCACTGTCTGTTCTTCTAGAGGATTTAGGTTCAATTTCCAGCACCCACATGGTAACTCACAAGCGTCTATAACTCTAGTCCTTGGTAACCAAATGCCCTTTTTTGGCTTTTACAGGCATTGGGCATGCACATGGTACACAGCATGCAGGCAAAACACCCCATACAGATAAAACAAATTAAAATTAAGTTAGAAAAAATCTGCATAGTAACTGTGAATGTGTAAGGGATAGGTTATGGTATGTGTGTGTATGCAGAATGGTCTTGTCAAAGTAAACACATTATCTTAGATGTTGTCTTAGTTAGGGTTACTGTTGCTGTGATGAAACACCATGATCAAAAGCAACTTAGGGAGGAAAGGGTTTATTTGGCTTATATTTCCACACCACTACTTATCATCAAAGGAAATCAGGGCATGAGCTCCAACAGAGCAGGAATCTGGAGTCCGGAGCTCTGGCAGAGGCCATGGAAGACTGCTGCTTACTGGCCTATGGTTTGCTCAGCCTGCTCTCTTGTAGAACCCAACGCCACATGCCTGGGTACGGCACCACCCACAATGGACTGGACCCTCCTCCATCAATCACAAATTAAGAAAATGCTTTACAGGCTTGCTTGCCTACAGCCCCATCGTATGGGTGCATTTTCTCAATTCTTTCCTCTCAGATGTCAAGTTGCCTTAAAACTTGCCAGTACAGACTTCCCTCTACCTCTGATGAAGCCGATGGACAACTTGTCCCCACATTTCTTTTAAAGAGAATCATTAGTGGGAAGACCCGCAGTCACTCTTTCAGCTCTCACTCCTCCTTTAGTAGTGGCTGGAGGGAAGCTTGGTCTCCTATCGTGCTATGGAAATAGCATAAGTGAGTCTTCCTATCCTGACACCTCCTGGGCCTGCCACCCAACATTCCTCCACTCCTCCCTCCTCCATACCAGACCTTGGTAACCACTATTATCAAGCTTCTGGCTTTCTTCGTTGACTAGACTTTTATTTCATCTTTTGTTGATTCTGTGTTCCCACTGAGAACCCCGAGAGACATCAATGTAGTTGTTACTGCTAGGTGGACCTTCAACTATGGCAGAAGGAGTCCTTTGTGAAGAAAAGACTCTGTGTCTAAGTAGGTGTTTAGACACATTCCCTATGGAATGGAGGGTTGAGGGGTCAGGCATCCCTCTCCCTCAACACATCACTTAAGGTATCTTGTTCAAATATCTTTTTAAGTCAGCTGGCAATGAGAAAATACACATAGTTCCTCCTTCCTCAAGCCCACATGCTCCCCTGAAAGGAGCCTTTAAAGATATACCCCAATGCCATACTGTGGAAATGAGCAAAGCTGCACAGTGCAGGGATCATAAACAGAAGATTTTTATTCCTGAGCAAGCAAAATGAAAATTCAGCAAACAAATCGAAGAATCAAGATAAAGACCCAAAAGACGAAACAGGAACTTGAACTATATAACAATGAACATAAAAACCAAATCCTCCCAACACCTGGCGATTATATTGGCCCTATAGTGAGTCAGGGTAACACTATACCTAGAAACAAGAGGGAAGCATTTGCAACCATAGAAACACGGACATGCAATCTACTGGGCAATCTACTGTGCAACATACACTAGCATGTTCTCTTACACGCTCTTGTACTAACTGCGGGGCACTTGCACTTCAGACTGCTTCCCCAATTACCAACATAGACGAAAGGAGAAGCGTAGGGTTGGAGCCAGCAATGTTGGCAGCTCCATTTAGAACACAGTGGTTTCCATCACTTGGGCATGGCACGTGAGTTGCCTTTTTTTTTTAAATGTTTTATGTAGAGCAAATCTAATTTCTCAATTATGATAGAAAAAAATTCATGGTCTGCCATTTTGGAAACATATGTTTTCTTCCATTCCTGCCTGGATGCAGAGGATTTCTCTTTGCAGGGTTGCTGATGGGAGACTGGGATTTGCTCAGATGAATGAGCCATTCAGAATAACAACATTGTTTCTCAAAAGAAGCACATGGGTGCAATCAAAAGAATTATTCCATTGATAAAAGATGGAGGATAGATGGTCAGGACCAGGGCAAGTTAAAGCCTAAAGTGAGTGTATTATCTTATGTGTTAGCACGAAAGCAATTACCGAGTGTGGGCTGGTAAAATAGTGGACATGTGGGGCTGGTGAGATGGCCCAGAGGGTAACAGCACTAACTCGGCAAGCTTGGTGACAGAAGTTTGATCCCTGGTATTCACACAAGAGTGGAAGGACTCTGCAAAGTTATCCTGTGAACTCCATGTGCATTCTTCCCTACTACATACACACACACACACACACATACACACACACACACACACATTCACACACTCACCACACACAGACACACATAGACACAGACGTGCACACACGTGCACACACGCACAAAATGATAAATAAGCAATTTTAAAAGTTACAAATGTCATCAAAAGCATAGTTGAGATGCTCATGACTCAGAAACATGGAATCCCATCTGTCCACAGTGGAGCTCACCAGTGTATATGTTTTTCTTGTTTACATTTTGGTAATTGATGTCTTCTTCCTTATCTGGCACATGCACATGGGCTTTGTTGTTGTTGTTGTTGTTGTTGTTGTTGTTGTCCTGGTTTTGCTTTGATTTTCTGTTCACTGCTCACATAGTCTTAATTTTTAGTTATTATTTTATGCTTATGGGTGTTTTGGTTGCATATATGTCTATACACCATGTGCAAGCCTGGTGTATTTGGAGATGGGAGGAAGGGATCAGATCCCCTGGAACTGGAGTTACAGATAGCTGTGAGCTTCCATGTAGGCACTGGGAATTGAACCCAGGTCTTCTGGAAAAGCAACCAGTGCTCTTAACTGCTGAGTCATCTCTCCTGCCCAACTGTCTTAATGGGTATTATTTTCTGGCCTTGTTCCCATAGTCTATTTCAAAGACTGGAGCTCTCCTCCTTGTCTGAATTATATGATGCTAAACAACATTTCTGGACACTGTTCTGGTATGGAATAGACTCCAAGCACTATCATTGAAGGGTCCCTGAAGTATTTCTCTTTCCCGTCAGCACATGTGGGGTCCTCCCTGATTACTCCCTACAGTAGTTATAGGTTGATCAGTGCTTGTTCGTATTTCACTGTCTGGGCTAAAATGGGACTGCTTCATTTCTGGTGAAATGGAAGTTGCTGCCACTGCCATTTCTCCTCAGGTTATGCTTTTCCTTCTTCTAGATGCGACAGCCTTGTTTGGATCTTGTCCTTTTGCTTGTGTGGCACCTTTATCCACAGGGTCTTGGTAGAAACCCCTATAGAAATAATTGAATATTATCTCAGTAAAAGGGTTGTAATGTCAGGAACTGGAAAGACTGTTACAGCAGTCAAACATCATAGCAACGTTTAGACTGATGTGCTTGGTAGAGATGTCACAGGAGTCTGTGAAAACCAATTAAACAAACAGATAGTCCTGAGGGTGGAATAAAAATACAGAGTGGCTACTGTAAAGTTCATTTCAAACCAGAGCAAATCCAGGTTTTCTGCAGACATTGAATCTTTACTAAATATTGAAAGATTTCAATTCTTTTATATAATGCTGAGATGTTTTTTACTGCTAGTGCAGAGATATTTTGGAGTTCTTGAAAGTATTTTCCAGTTCTTTGTTAATAATGGCCTTCTTGGGTTTTAGATGAGTAAATATCTTTCCAGAACGAGGTGCTCAGCTTCCTTTGTAGCTAGGCTTGCTGTCTTAGGGTTTCTCTTGCTGTGACGAGGCACCATGGCCACGGCAAACTCTTATAAAGGAAAACACTTATAATTGGGGTGGCTCACTTACAGTTTCAGAGGTTCAGTCCATTATTTTCATGATGGGGGAGCATGATGGCGTGCAGGCAGATGTGGTGCTAGGGGAGTAGCTGAGAGTCCATCATCTTGTAGTTAACAGGGAGTCAAGCGAGACACTGGGCGCTATCCTGAGCATAGGAAACCTCAAAGCTTGCCTCCACAGTGACACATGTCCTTCAACAAGGCTATACTCAGTCCAACAGAGCCAGAATTTCTAATAGTGCCACTCCCTATGAGATTATGGGGCCAATTACATTCGAACTACCACACTTGGCATATAATGAATTCCTAGTAGATGGTATATAAATGATAAGAAACATTTCCATTTCCATAAAGTTTCTTTATCATTTTAACTTCAAGGTAAAGGAATAGAGGTCATTTGCATGCAAATGAGATAGAAGCTATGAGTCGTTTTTGACAACCTAAGTCATAAAGCTGATAATTTAATAATTTAAATATAGATCAATAAACTTTTCTTGAGCACCAAAGTTAGGTTGACCATAAAAAATTTCAAAATCATTATCACCTAGGAAAAAACTCATTTCCTGTGAGAACATATTCGTTTAATTGGGACAGATGACTAAACTCATTCAAAAGACCAATCCTATTATCATATCTGAAAATCCATTCTCTTCATATGTAGGCAAAGTTTTCCTCTGAAAATCGACTGACTAATTTTCATGAATTCAAATCAGATCACCAGCATTGGTTTACCACGGTTGTTTTCCTGGGCAGTCAGATGTGGTGCCCCATTCTCGGGGACAGCTCAGCCTCCGTAATAACAGGGAACACCATCCATCAGTTCTGCAGAACGGCAAACACTGCATCAAAAACAGCCATTAAGTAAACAGCACATGGGAGTATTGAGTTGCTAACGGGAGCATCCTGAACTGATTTCCTGCCCGCCAATCAGTATGACTGAGCCCTAATCAGGTGACAATTCAGTGTGTGTGTGTGTGTGTGTGTGTGTGTGTGTGAGAGAGAGAGAGAGAGAGAAAGAGAGAGAGAGAGAGCGAGCTTGATTTATAAGTAAATTGTTCGTTTTCATAAAACTTTAATGAGTTCCATCACTTAGAGATCCCCTGGCTTATAAGCACTCTGAAGGGTAAAGGAAGAGCCTTCATCCACATATCAACTGGGAAAGTTTGGGTTGTGATGGCTCCTCCTTTGCCTCCTCTTCTTGCTTTTAGATTTCTGTATTTCTTTGATGTGTACTGAAGAGGATGACACACAGCTCTCTACGTGACATTGCGTAGCTGTGGCCCCACCTGAAGCATGCTTATCTTGTACTATAACTGTAAGATGAAATAATTGATCAGGATGGCAACTTTTGGGTAACGTTGGCAGTCTGATGCTTCTTAATGAAGCTTGTAATTTCAATAGAAGCGAGTCTTAGGAATAGCGGCCTGAGGTCACAAACTTTTTTTTTTATATTGAGCCATTTATTGTAAAGTATAGTTTTTTTCTTTTTCTTTAGTTATTATTGTAACGTGTGTACATTTATAAATACAATCTGCTGTGTGCACAATGCTGTTCACATGTATGTTTTTAGGACTGCCCTGTGGGCTGGATAACCCTGTAGAACCCTATTCTTGGAGAAACCCAATGAAGTGGCTACCAAAACAAGGCCTGAACAATAACAGCACCAGTTGATGTGGACAAAGGACATGATGTGGACAGAGAGAAATCTCACAAGGTTCTGCCTCAAGGAGAGCTGTAGGTAACAAACAGCTGCTGAGAGAGGTGATGTATTTTATAGTGACATCTGGAAGTTTTGATAACTATAACCATATAACCAGACTTGCTAACAGAGTCATAATAACAGCATCAGGGAACGCGATAACAAGATTAGAAAGAAGCACAAAGAAAATGTAAAGAATAAGCTGAGTAGAAAGGGAAGCGAAAACGTTCTCCACTGAGTTGCCAAGGTAAGAATCATTCATTAATCTTTCATAGCAACAGGGATTCTTATTCAGATAAGGGGCCAGCAGTGGTCTTCTGGAATTGCTCTCAGGTTGATGAGCTGAAAGCCAGAACTTGCACAAGTCCAGAGTAAATTGGAGAAAATAACATCCCTTCAGGGACTGGAGACATAGCTTGACAGGTAGAGTATTGGCCTAGCATGCAATGGATTCAGCCACGGACTTCCCATCACCACACACAAAACAATCGAAATGCTTGTGCATATTCTTCACCCCAGTACTTCAGAGCAGGGAGGCAGGAGGTTCAGGAGTTCACAGTCAGCCTGAGATACATCAGACTCATCATAAAACAAATCACCAGGTCCCCAAACAAACAAAAATACCCTATGAAGCTCAGTCCCAGAAGGCGATATTTTGTATATATTTATTAGCTTAAAATTTTCTTCATGCAATATGTTTTGAACATATTCTTTATGGTCACATAACTTCTTCCAAATCCTCTACCTTTTTTCAGCCAACTTCCTCTCTCAAAAAAATATAAACTCCCAAATCAAAACAAAGAGACAAAAAAAGGGAGGGGGTAAAAAACAGTGTTTTGTGTTGGCCAACTGCTGAGTGAGGAGCCTGCCCTGGAGTGTGGTTGATATAGGCTGTGTTACTCCATTGTCAGAAACTGGTTTTATCTCTCTTCAGCAGCAGATACTATTAGCAAACAGCTTCTTGGTTAGGAGTGGGCCTTTGAATTCGCTTGCCCTTCTCAGTGTTGGGATTTTGTTATTTGAGCTTGTGTGGGTCTCGTGCATGCTGTCATGGTCTCTGTGAGTTCATATGCATATCAGTCCTGTTGTGCCTAGTTGCTGCTGCTTCTTTGGAGCCGTCTATCACCTCTGGCTTTCCCAATCTTCCTGTCTCTCCATAGATTCCTGATCCTTGAGGGGAGGGGTTAGGATCAAGACATCCTGTTCAGGACTGAGCACTCCAGAGTCTCCCACTCACTCCAGTTGTGGGTCTCTGTGTTAATTACCATTTACAGCAAGAAGAAACTTCTCGGATGAGCGTTGGGCAATACACTTACCTATGGCTGTAGTAATATGTCATTAGGAGTCATTTTATTGCCATGTTCCTTTTGCAGAACAATAACAGTAGGTTGTACCCTAGGGCCTATGACCTATGTGGTTTCTCGTTTTGGCCATTTTAGCGGTGTCAGATATGGGTTCCAACTCATGGACCGGGACTTAAATCTGATCAAATAGCATATGCACATTTAAAAAGATGTATACTGCACCTAACTTGTTCAATAGTCATTGGGGACAAAAGTGTGTGTGGGAACATCTTATATATCAAAAAGTAAACATTATACTTATTTTACTGACATTCACAGGTAATAAAATCCTTAGATTGCTTAAATTAAAAGTGAAAGTTAATTTTCTTCAGATACCGCATCTCCTCAGAATTTGGATGAGAGGACTCAAGGATAAAGGAATATCTTGGGCACTAAATTAATATCCCCCCCCACCTGCCCGAATTTCCTGAAAGCAACTAGAAAAACAAAAATTAACCCTCCTTAGGCTTAGGGCTCACGCCTTAGGGACTTGCTTGGTGTCCACATTATTTATTAGTAGCTACACAAGAGGAACAAAAAGCCCATTCTTCCGTGCTGAAAACTGAATCTTTATTTGCACAAGTCTTAAATAATTCTTTGTTTCAAGTTTGTTCTGATTAACCTCTAATTCCATTAGCAATTAAGCCCCAGTAAGGCACGGCTTGCAACACTCTCAGAAGGTAATTTGTAGAGAACCTGCTTTTTCCAAGGAGTTGACTAATGGCCGCACAAGATGGAGGGCATGAATGGCCCTGCGGTCAGCGGTGCCCAGGTGAAAGTGCCACGGAGATGAGACAAAACTTGCCCTGGCCCTTCTTTCTCCTGCCAATCTGGGGGCTGGAGATGGGTTCCCAAGAGCTGGGGCCGGGTGTGTGGGAGCTACTCTCCTGGGGCTGTAGGGCACGGGACACTGGGCAGGAACAGGAAGAAAGGAAGTTGTGAAGGCACCCACTTAGGAAGCTGGCAGGACTGGCGAGAAGCGGTGGGTGTGGCCTAGACAACTGGTCAAACCAAATGAGCAGGTTTGGGAGGCAGGGGCTTGTTTGGAGGCTTTTAGAGGCCACTGGGCTGTAGCTGAAGCTGGTTTAGAGTCAGGTCCTCCCAGAAAGCAGGACTTCACTAGGCTTGGTTTTGGGTCATCTCATTCTTTTCTCCCTGGTTTGTCCACAAAGGCTTGGGAGAAAGGCAAATACTGTGACGCTGTTCACAGACTGTCCCCTCGGCACCTCTCTTCCAGCAGAAACAAAATCCTGTGATGCAAAGGCTCATAAAGAGATTGTGCAAGCTATTGTACTCAGACCATAAAATTTAGGATTCTTATGCATTTTTCCAAGGCTTCGTTATACCGGCAGTTTGACAGAGATGTGTGCAGTGAGAAAAAGAAATGTGGTGGCGGTGTTGGTGGTGGCGGTGTTGGTGGTGGTGGTGGCGGCACAAGCCGCAGAATTGTTAGTACACTGTGACCATGGTAATGAACACAACCATTACAGTGGAGGGTGACATTCTCATGCTACTTTGTTTGTTTTGTCTTTTGAGACAGGGTTTCTCTGTATCTTTGGAGCCTGTCCTGGAGCTTGCTTTGTAGATCAGGTGGGCAGCAAACTCACAGAGATCCACCTGCCTCTGCTTCCCAAGTGCTGGGATTCAAGGTGTGTGCCACCACTGCCTAGCTCCCAGTGCTACTTTTAGGAACGATGGCTCCAGGGAGGGAATCCAGACGTGTTTTGAAGTGTCTACATTTCACTGAAGAACAAACATGAAATGGTGTGAAGTATTTTAAGGTGCTGATGGGCTGGCTGGTCCAGTGGGTGAAGGGTGGAACTGAATTTGATCCCCAGTACATACCCAAAAGCCAGGTGTAGTGGCACGTGCAGTCCCAACTCTGGGAAGAAATCAACACCATCAGTCATTTAAAGCCATTTAAAAATTGCGTGTACATACATGTTCATATGTAAAAGTGCGTATATATACACCCGTGTGAGGTGCTTTCCTTCCTTTGTTCTCCACCTTGCCTTTTGAGAAAGGGTATCCCACCGAATCTGAACTTCACCCTTTTGGCTAGCCTGGCTGGCCAGTGAACTCCTGGATGCTTCTGTCTCTGCCTTCCCAGAGTTGGGGTTAATCCTGAGAAGGACACTCCTGCGCCTGCGTTTTTATGTGGGTACTGTGATCAAATTCAAGTCCTCATGATTGAAGACCAAACAGGTTACTACTCAAGCCATCTCTTCCGCTCCAGATATATCATTTTTTTTTTTTTGATACCTTGCTGGACATGGGACACTATACAAAACAGTGAACAGAGTGTGTGACAAAAGCAGTGGTCACCAGGGGAGATGTCACCTGCAATTGCTGCAGCTGGGAGTCGCCTGCTGCACCTGGTGCTGCTGCTGCTGAAGTACCAGGAAAGTGCCAGGTGACCAGGCAGCGAGAGGACATGGTGAGAGCTGAAAGTGTCAATCATTTATCCATCACTGTTGGATGCTTCCTTGTCTACCAACTTCTCAGTCCACCACCTTAGCTACTTAGCTGAGTATTGGTTCTACTACATGTAGACAGGATGCTTGGCCTCAACCTTTGCTGCTTTATACGATATCTCTTAGCACTTTAGAACTGTACAGAGCTAGGCAATTGCTATTGCGGTCCCCTTTTTGTATGAGCACCTCATTTTGTTAGCTTCCCCCACCCTTCCTCAGTAGAACTTCACTCTGTACCTAGGCTGGTCTCACACTCAAAATCCTCCTGCCTCAGTCTCCAGGGCGCTGGGATTGCAGGTGTATGTTGCTGCATCCCAGCTTCTTTGTCTGTTGCTGAGTATCAACATTCCTCCATGTGCCTTTCCCCAGTGTTGACATTAAGTTTTTCGTTTTTAAGTGTGGCCTAGAGAGTTCTACTTTTATGATGTAGAACTTTGGAACAGTCGAGTAAACTCCTTGTGTTATGTGGAGAATTGAAAATCAATCATATCTGAAATGTTTTGAGATCTTCACATGGTTTTTGGAAACCAAATACAAAAAAAGGCAATTTTTAAATTCAAATCCTTTTTATCAGAGTCTAGCTCTCTACAGAATGGTTTGTATGAGGAGCTGAGGGAGTGCTAACTGCCAACATGTGTTTTTGTTGAAATGTGTTTGCTAATGTAAACAACTTATGCCTGCCTATGGCACCCAAGGCTGTCACGAGGGGCTTGCATGATCCTCGGAGAATGCTTCCTTCACAAAGATTAATACATGAAAATCTGCAACTCGTATTTCTGTGCTCAAATGTGTCTCATGCAATTAAAGAGAAAGGAACTCATTTACATCAGGCTAGCAGTTGGAAAATTTCAACATCTGATCAATAAAAATGGAAGGAAGAAAATTCAATACAAATTGGAAGAGCGAACTTAGAAAAAAACAGTGAATAATCCACCCCCCGACTTTTCTAGTACTAGAGTGTGAACCCAGAACCTCCCACATACTAGGAGAGTACTCTACCACCCCAGGCCTTTCTCCTACATCTCTGGATTTGTTTACTGAGATCCTCATTTTGCTAAACTGTAAAGTCCACCCCCCACCCCCCACAATGTGAACCAGGAGTGTGTCACCAAATATCCTAAAGATGTGCTTCGGAACATACCCAGAATCTCCTGGGAGGAGATTAAGACACGGTGCTTTTAATTCTAGATCTTTGGGTGAGGCTCTGAGTGTTTCTAACAAGTCCACAGACCAGGCCCTGCTGCTGGTTTTCATGATCACACCCAAGTGAGGTAAATACTACCAATCTCTGATGCGCAGCAGGGCACGTGGAGGGCCTTTCCATCAGGCCCAGTTGAGGCCACAGCTGTAGGGATTCTCACTTCATTGCCCTTGATGAGTCCTAGGGAATGGGCCCTGTGAAGAAAAGTCTTTTAATGATTCTGAGCATCCCTCAGGCATGCTGAGAAGCTGTTTGAAGACTGATCACTGGTATGGGATTTGTCATTGGCTAGTAGTTGACTGAATAGGAAATGAGGTTGAACACAGAAACTTTGGCATTGGCACACAACCACATAAACTTTCTTTTTCCTTTTTAAGGCACCTGCAGTTTGGTGGAAGCCAAATTTGTTTTTAAAATGAGTGCTAACTGTATCATATGTGGCCTCCCACAAGTGTAAAGCCAAGTCAGACTACCCGCTCTACAGATTTTTCTATCACGAAAATTTTAAAATGTGAATTATTTTAACCCGTGAAACAATACTGGCCAGCAAGTCTCTCCATCAGTGTCGGAACCCTGCCTTACGGCTTTCTCACTGCGAAGGGTGGGATTTATCACTTGGTTTTTTCAGTGGTACCATTTTTGTGAGCACAGGGTGTATATTCCTTAAAATGGTTTTTGAATATTTATGTTTTTATTACTACTAGATTGAAAGGAGAGATTTTGTATATACCCATGTTGGTGTTTACACACACACACACACACACACACACTCAGACACACACACACACAAACACACACACGTACAGAGTGCTAACATTTGGATACAACAATTCAAGCTCTTTAAAATCCTGATGAACTCAACTCCCCACGCTCTTGCATGGGAGAAAGGGCTGAGCAGAATGGCACTCCTTACTCCCCAACATGCTTTGCTGCTTCTGAACCTCCAGTTTCCAAGTCCCTGTGGCTTGTCCAATCTCTTTGTTCAAAGGTCAGCTGGCTGATGGCTGGTGCTGGCCTTCAGACAGTGTGTGACTGATACAGGGGAAGTGCCCCGAATGGGCACAAAGAGGCTTGAGGGCACCCCCTGGAGGTGGAGACACTTCACAGAGCACTGGTCTGGGAGTCAGTTTGTAATTTGAATTCTTGTAACTTTCTCAGCTTGTGCAGCTCTACAGTCTCGGAAAAAAAAAAAATCACTCTACCCGCTAAACTTCATTTTTTTTCCCTCTTAATCTATGAAAGGGATCACATCTACCTCCTGTGAGTTTATTTCGAGGATTAAACCTCAGAGCACAGATGTGACATTGACGAGCCTGTTCTTCCTAACGCCGGAGAGCCTGGGACAGTGCCAGTTTGTAGAAGGCACTAGACGGGGTTGGCCGAATTAAAACAAGCTCTGTCAATGCTTAGGGCAGCAAGCGAAGGGAGTGGCCCCGAGTGGACAGGCTTTTCCGCCTCAAGCTCTTTCCCCACCTTCTGTGCCCTCTGCCGGGCACAGCTCCATGAGCCTAGTTTATAAAACCAGACGATGAGCGCAAAAGCTGATAGCATTTCATTCTCTGGCGGAGTAAACGCCTTGCAATCATAGCTCATTTTTTTTTTTTTTAAACAGTATTCTTTAAATAAAGAATGCAGTTTGGTGACAGTGTTTTCATGGTTCCTTTCTCAGAACTGCAGAGGTCATTATGCCAGTTGAGAAAGAAGTAGTAGCTAAAGATGGGACTTGAAGCCTTGGGTTCTATTTATTCCTGACAGTACTGTGGTACCTCATGCGTTATAAATAACCTTTATTGACTTAACTTTGGGCATGCCTCAGGTCGCCGGTGATAATTATGCCAAATACTATCTTGCTCCTTCTAACAGAATTTCTACTTTTTGTTAAAAATGCGCACCGATACAGTTGAATTGGTTGTACTGGATGAATGAGTGTCGCGTGCTGATGTTTCACACATGTTGTGTGTCCAGTTAGGAGACAAGGAAAATGGAAACGAGCCAGGCTTGGCGGCCGAGTGTCAGGGCTCACACGCTTGGCAAATGACCTTCATAGAATATTTTGGTTGAAGCATTTTACTACGGCACACAAACTTTCTTGGTTAACGAATGCTTATTCAGTATTGGCAAGGCCAAGGGAATGGACATAGGCATATATGTGAACTATGGGTAGAGCTTATTCTTCTTTAATCTTTATACTTCATTTGATGAATGATTGCTTTGTGTTGATGCCCTTGTGCCAAACTGGCTTGTTGGCTCATTATTTGTTTTTGGTAATTAGTCATTATCAAGTGACAAATAATTATGTCATCATGTTTTAACATTTTCACAATTTACTTTTTAATAGATAAAACATTTTTATATGATATCTATTACTATAACATAGTGTTTTGAAATAAACAAAGGCCTCCAAAAACATATTTTGAAGGGAAATATAAGACTAATTAGAGAGTTAGAAATTTTCGACTCTCCCAAAGTAGGCAACACACAGAAAATGACTAAAAAAAATTAAAAAGCTGATTTTTCCTCCATCCACCCACACCGGTGGTCTGGATTTTTCAGGCAACAAGCAACTCTTCATGCAGTTGTAAAGCTGGTTTTCAAGTATAAACTAAAGTCCTGCGCTCCATTACTGTTGCTGGCTAGAAACCTAGAGTCCGTGTTATCTCTAAGTTTGTGAAATTCAGAAGGAGCAGGACTGTGGTGGCAGGGCTGGAATTTTATAGCCTGGGTAAGGAATGCCATTGAAGTTGTCAGACTCATAAACCCCAGTGTTTAGATCTTTTGGAGGGAGGAGCACAGAGTGGTGGTGGAAGACTAGAACTCCACGCCCTCAGGATGCTGACTCTGTCCTCAGACGCCACCAGTTTCTACAACTTCAGAGCAGGTCTTCTTGCCTCTGTTGCCTTGTCGACAGGGTGAAATAGCTGTGGAATTAACATACCTTTGTTTAAGGTCTCAGATGAGGATTTACTTTCTCTTGGGAAGTGTCCATGAAATACCTGATTTTTTTTGACCTTTCTTTTGGGGGTGGGTGGGTGGGGGTTTGGTGCCTAACCTCTTGAGAACTCACCTCTTCCACCGACTTCTCCACTTCTCTGTACCTGAAACTCTGTGCTTACTTACCATATGATTTTCTGATTTATTCTCTTTCTGGTTCCCTCTGTCTCCCCTTTTCCTAGATAATAAATTCTTCAAACTGCATTGTACTACAGTTAGTTGCAGTGCTAGCCTTGTAGCTAGGTATAGGTACTCACTACAAGCTTCACAAAAGAATAAATATTGTTCTTGTGGTTGGAGGACAAGTCTACAGAGGCAATTCTTGCATGGCTATTATTATTTTTCATGTAAATGCGTGTGTGGCAAGTGGTACAACCTTATTCGTATGACCCAAAAAGAAGGGAGAAGGTCATGGTGGTGAATGATTCTTTAACAGCCAAAATGATTCATGGAGGTATGCACGCTTGGAAAACACTCGCTGCTGTGACAGGCAGGACACAGCTGTCCTGGGACCTACTGGACTGCTTATACCCACAAACGAGGGAGGCTCTCCTCAATGCTACATTCAGATAAGGACACATCACACACTATGACATGCTGCGACAATCCAGATGACTTTAAACCGTCAGGGCTAGCTACTCAATCATACACCATACTAATGTCTACTCTATCCTCACTGTACCGAGACATCTAAGTGCTTACATAGTTAACTCACTCAATTAATGTTCAGGGTAGAGATATCCAAGAATACAATTTTAGAGATATTTAAGGTACAAGGATATGTGATGAATTATCCAACTTTATACAATCAGAATATGGAAGACACATTTCAAGTCCTAATGGTCAGAGTTTTCTTGCAATATAAACCCATATGTAGTCTGTCCTTTGGGACCAGGACTGGCTGTACTCTCAGAGAGGAAGCTAGCAAAACCAGCTCAATCATTCAACTAGCAACCATCAATATTTTGAGCTCCAGCTTTGTGCTGCTGGATCATCAAAATAGTGGCTGTCAAGGCTGTGCTTTGTGAATCTGTCAGTCAAGCAAGTCAGGCGCATTCTTAGAAAACACCCAGAGACAGGCTGTGCGGGTTTGTTTGCTTGGCATGGGAAGATCATTTCTGCCTAGATACCGAGCCCCAGTCCTGCCACCCTAATGGTAAGTTCGAGGAAAAAGATGTTTGTTGACTGTTGTAAGTCTCAGCTGAAATGATATTAGTTGCCAGCCAGTTTAGCTATCTCTGCTGCTCCTTTTAGGGCAAAGTGTTCAAGAGGGACCAGCTTGATAATTTTGGAGGCAGAGCAGAGATTTTTTTTGTGTGACCAAGAAAAGGATCAAAATAGTAAGAAGGACTTATATATTATAACAATAATAAAAGTTGACACTTGTACACTTACACACCTCTATGCAAAAACTGCAACCCCTTGTTGGCTTTGAGCACATTTTTACCTATTTCTTCCTCACGCTTTTTCCCTCTTTGTGCATGGTCACACACACACACACACATACACACACACACACACACACACACACACACACACACAAATACCACCTATCTCGTTTGAGGCAGGGTCTCTCATTGCCCTGGAGCTAACCATCTCGTAGGTTGCTGTCTGTGATTCCCTAGTGCTGGGATTATGAGTGTATGCCACTATTCCTAGCATTTTTCTGTGGGTTGTAGAGGATCAAACCCAGCTCCTAATATTTACAAGGCAAACACTTTACTGACTGAGCTATCTTCTTAGCCCTGCCTTCACCGCCCCCCCCCACCCGAAACTGGTTTTCTCTGTGTAGCTTTGGTGCCTGTCCTAGAACTAGCTCTTGTAGACCAGGCTCACAGAGATCTGCCTGCCTCTGCCTCCCAAGTTCTAGGATTAAAGGCTTATGCCATCACTGCCTGGCGCTAGCCTGACTTTTTATTTTATTTTTTTATTTTTAATGTCTTTTTTTAAATTAAAAATTTCCATCTCCTCCCCTCCTCCCACTTCCTTCCCCTCCCCTCCCCTCCACCCACACCCTCACTCCTTCCCTCTCCAGGCCAAAGAGCAGTCAGGGTTCCCTACACTATGGGAAGTCCAAGGTCCTCCCAATTTCCCCCAGGTCCAGGAAAATGATCATCCAAACTGACAAGGTTCCCACAGAGCCCGTCCATGCAGTAGAATCATAGCCTGACTTTTTAAAGAATATATTTTATAAATAATAAAATGGAGGCACAGAGAGACAAAAAAAAAATCAGCCTTGCTAGCAAAAGGCCAATTCTGGGCTCCCATTTACTTTGTGTCGACTGTTCTATGGGTTTGTACTCATGCTGGAGATGCTTCCAAGCCTTTTTCTCATAGCCACAACATTAAGTCTTCATAATTCACTGGCTTCAAATCCAGAGCAACTGAGGCAAAGTTAGGCTGGGTAATTTGTCAGGGAAACACATGGGCATTTCTAACACGAAACCTGTATGGCAGCTCACTCTCATTGTGCAAAGGTTTGGCTCTGGAGATGCTCAGGATGACTTTCTCTTATGACTTAACCAAGACATCCAGGGTTTGGCATTCATCTGAAGCATGGCATTAATCACAATAATACCGATCGTGTAGGACTGTCAGGAGGATTATACGTGACAGCTGATATGCAGTGTTTAGCACAGGGCCCAGTATGTCATAAAAGGTTCAATAGATGTTAATTTAGGATCTTACCAGCATTTATCAATTTCTATTTATTTTGAAATTAGAACTACACCTAAATATTTGTTTTTTAACTTGTGAGTTGGGCAATTTTCCTGTGCCTCAGTGTCCTTCCTGGGAGATGGAGGGATGGGTAGTATCGACCTCAGCGGCCTGTTGTGATGACTGCGTGAGAGGATCTATTTAAAGAGCTGAGAACTGTGGCAAATGCTCAATTAATGTTTGCATCTATTATTAGGAGAAGTAAGGGAATGGAGTTGGGAGGGACACAAAGAATGTTTACTATGGAGACTTCATGGTGTAATTAAATATGGGTGACTCAGAGGGCATGGCCAAGAGTGGGGGCAAGGGAGCTGGCTAGGACAAACTGACCTCCTGCAGGCTTCTCTCCCAGGGCTGCAGAGCCCTGTGCTTCGAGCTGGGCAGCCATGGGTTCTACTTGATACTCTGCATGGCCCAGGCAAATTATTTAATCACCCGAAGCCTCTGATTCCTCATCTGTGCAATGGGGTTACTAGCGCCGCCCTCACGGAGCTGTCAAGAGGATTAGCCGAGATACTGTGTGTAATTCACTTGGCACTGTGCCTGGCAAATAACCAACTCCCAGTAAAAAGGTAACTAGCAGTTTCTAAAAGTTGTCATGGATGGCGCAAAACGCAGCTCCTCGACTTGCTCAACCACACGGCCATTTCTGAGTAATTCAAAGGCTACTCCCATGTTCCTAAGCATTTCTGCTGTGAGGTTGGGCAGTTTGCTGCTCTTGCTGCTAGCAGAGTTTTGTGGTTACAGGACAGGGGACTTTAGAACCAGAGGCATAATTGCCAGAGTAGAACAAGATTTTTGAGACTGTTAAAGCATTTCCTTTAACAAGTGGGAAAATTATGACAAAAGTATTAAAAAAAAAAAACTGGTGAAGATCAGGAACACAGATGTGATCAGAAAGGCCACAAATTCTGTCTCCTTGTTCCCGTATTCAGAAACGCTCCATGAAGTTAATAAGTAAATTTCTGTTATTTTAATTGTACTTTTGTGGCATGCGGTGTAAGGGCAGCCCTAGCCCCTCAGTAGGGTGCTGATGCTGATTTAGACTTTGAAGAGCATCCAATTTAGGCAGATTTTAGTTATGAAATCTAATGATCTTTGTGAAATACATATGTTTATGTGAGCTCTTAAAAAACATATGGTTAGATCAAATGTAAACAGCTCACTGGAGATAAATGGGAGATAGCAGAATTTCAAAAGCTAAACAAAACTATCAAGCTACCATGATCTTTCCTCTATTTTTATTTTTACCAGTCTCAAGAAAAAGTTCACATAGAATATATTGCTTGGAATCACTTAGAAATGCTTCTGCCCAAGAGATCTACATTTGTTTTTTTTTTTTTTTTAAACTTCATTATTATTTTTGTCCATACAAGATCTTATTCATCCCGGTGGTGGTGACATACTCCATTAATCCCATACTTGGGAGGCAGAGGCAGGTGGATCTCTGTGAGTTCGAGGCCAGCTTGGTCTACAAGAGCTATTTTTCAGGACAGACTCCAAAGCAACAGAGAATAAACCAAAAAAAGTTGTATTCACTAGGTAAGCGATTCTTATTTTTAAAATCTTACTTCAAAAATGGAGTCTTGACTAGATGGCTTATTAAGCAATCTAGATTAAAGAGCTGTCACCTATCAGGTAACTGCCAAGCCTAGAATTTATGTCGCTTTATCAAATGAATCTAGGATTTACATCAATGCTGTTAGTATGGATCACATGATACATTGTACAGTAAAAGGGCCAGAAGGAGGGAGGAGAATAAGGAAAAGTCGAATCTTATTACATTTATTTATTGTGTGTGTGTGTGGGCACCTATGTATGTGCATGCATTGAGGTCAGAGGACAACCTTTGGGAATTGGTTCCTTCTTCCCACCATGTGAGTCCCAGGCATTGAACTCAGGTAGTCAGGCTGGGTGACAAAGCCTTTACCCACAGAGGCATCTCAGGACTTCTGCATCTTCAAAGTTAACTCAGAATTGCTGCCACGGTTAAACAAATCTCCATAACTCAAATAATATGTTAATTGACCATATGCATTTTGAACTCAAGCCAAAACACTCCTCCATTTAAGGGCAAAACCCAAATAATGTATATCATTTATAATTAGTTTTAGTGGCAATGGGAAAACAGCCTTTCATAATTAAAATGACAATGCAAAATTATTTTTTTGTCTTTGACAAAAGCCGTGTAGACTTGGGAAGAACAGAATGGGGCTCCAGAAGGTCTCATCAGGGGTGCAGACTCCCATCATAGCCCTCACCTCCTGAGACAGAAGCGTCTCCTTAGCCACAGTAGTGAACTGTGTCTGAGCGTGGCTGTCTGTTAAGGGACTGTTTACTAGCCTCCCCTGAAGCTTTTTCAGAAAACGCGCACAGACGTGCTGAGGATGGCTCTCCCTTGAAGGTCTACGGGCCAGCCTTTCTGTCCCTCCCGTTAGATAGTGATACCTTGAGTGGCTTTGGAAGCACCCCTCCCCGCCCCTACACAGAGACAACAGAATCCCATCCAAGATGCTCAGTTTTTGTAACGACTGGAGCAGACTTAGCCTACTGTCTAGAACCTTTGCTTTGACCTGTTACACAAGAGAGAAGCAATGACTTCCAAGTCACAAAGTCTAGATTGTCTCTGTTGCAGCGACTAAGCCGGCCTTAATAAGATAGGACCTCCATTCCCATAGTCACCTCAGGGTCCATGCCAGCTGCTTGAGCCATTGTGAATCACCGCTCTGGCCAGACCTCTACTTTCGGTCAGGAAAGGCCAAAGGACCCAGAATGGGCTTGGAAACAGTCTGTGTAACCTCTCTTTGAGTGGGACTTTGTCATGTGGTCAGGCCAAGCTGAAAGGAGCTGAAAGGATCACGTGATGTTTTATTTTGGGGAGCTGTTAATACATACACTCAGCACAAAAAACTAGAATTCTGTTCCCCGAGAAGGATATCATCAAAAGTGAAAAGCACCCACACTGTCTATCACAAATGGCCTTTTTTTTTTCAATGAAAGGGAAAACAGTAAATCATTTTTAGTGACAGCCTTAATCATTTGACCACAAAATGTACTAATGAGGAATACAGCTATCTTTCTTATTACAAATTACATTCTTTACCACGCCTCCTGTGTGTGTGTGTGTGTGTGTGTGTGTGCGCGTGCGTGCACGTGTGTGTGCATGTGCGTACGTGTGTGCAGTGTGTTTGCATGTGTGGTGTGTCTGCAGGCACGCACGCACTGGTGAGAAGGCTACAGCGGGGTTTAGCAGTTGTGATACAGCTGCTGAGGCCCGTGCTCTCGCATGCTGCTCTGTCCTAAGGGGAAAGGCAGTTCTTTGAGGATTCAATGTCATCTTTTTTCCCAGAGCTGGAGATGTTACAGATGTTGCGTCTTCCCTGTGGGAGATGGCCTGCCAGGGGATCTTACTCAGCTGATGAAATATGATTCCACATGGCTGCTTGTGGTGTTACACTGTGGAGCAGTTTCTCCAGGAGACTCTCTCTTCTTTGGCGATTTATATTGTTAAACCCTCAAGTAAACTCAGCTTAGGGATTTTCTGACTGGCTTCCAGACCCATATTTAATGTTGCCTTGTACAAGATGTTTGACAGCACCTTCAGCGTAATATAACTACTGGATGGCATGTGTACATGCTCTGGACAGCAATGAGGACCTCAGATTGCTTGTCACATGGAAGGTCCTTTGTGCTCTTTGATGGGAGTATTATTAATCTAAATGAATTGCGTGCATAAATTCAATGCCATTTTAATTGGAGCCAGGTACAATTCATTCTAACCCTGGATTTAATGCTCCTGTCCTTTATTAATGTAGTGACTGCCTAGGGTAGGTACATGAGAGAGAACTCAAGAGTTGAGAAACATGCTCAGAAAGATCATTTCTCATATCTTAAATATTAATGTGATATAATTCTCCCTCTACCAAAGGCTACCCGGATTCCTAGAAAGGGACAGGGACCCTGTCTTTTTCATGGACTGGCATCTTTTTGTAAGACAGGCAATGTTTCTTTTGTTCACAAATCAGTTTTTGCCCTTGAATTAAGGTGAAAGCAAGTGCTTAAAAATACCTATTGTATATTCGCTCAGGGGCAGGTGAGCTCAAAGCGAGCCAGTCTGAGCTTGTGGCTCTCACTCTCTGAGCAGAAGTAGCCAGTGATAGTTCCTCACAGTGAAAGTGTAGTTCAGATTGAACAGGTGTTTCACAATGTCAGCAAATTCACTATTGAGTGGAGGGTAAAGGGGAGTCCTGTCCCAAGGCACTCTCGGGACCTATGGCAGCAGCAGCTGCTTGTGTTCTGTGTCTGCTTTAGTGCAAGCAGAATCTTTGGATGAACTGATTGTACAATTTCGTGTGTTTCTGTGCAGGGGACGAGCTGATCAGGTGCATAGCTTCTGTTGAAGAAGACCTTCTCTGAGGCCTGAGAACTGTGCTGACCTAGGGGTAGAGAGATACAAATTTAGAGGGCAGCTTGATACTTCGCCAATTGAGCAGACTATTAGTAATAGGTCTACTTACCTGGGGCCTGTCAGTCTGAGGACACAGACTGACACAGACTAAGGCACAGGGTGTGCCTTATTTCTCCACCTTCTCTCTGCTGGTTGGGATGCAAAGGAAGGCTAGAAGCAGAATATCTGTGATGGGGTGAAGGCTCGAAGGATCCTGGGTCGTTGGCACCCCAGAACTCTTAGATCTGTGGGACTGCTTAGACTACCACTCGAAAGAAATCAACTTCCATTTGTTACTGCTATCTGTAGTCTATCCATTTCTACATGGCCAGAGATGGACATAGTCCTTTCTTGGTGCCATTCTAATGTCTTTGGTACAGTGCCAGATGCTGTTAGTCTTAGGGGTAGCTGAATTTACTTCATCAGCACTATGAGGTACTTCCAACTAAGGACTACTCTCGTTTTTCAATTTTATTTTTATTCAGTCTGAGATCTGACATAGGAAAAAAACTCAGTCTAGACATTGAGTGGAGTGCGGGAGGCACTGAAAATCAGATTACATGCATCATCCCTAGATGACGCAATAAAACATATCTGATCTTTCTAACCCAAGGCCTGCTTTGGTGTTTATGCTTTGAGGTAGAGGGCATGTCTTGATAGAAGATACTAGTTAGGACTGAGAACTGGAGAGTTGGATTGGGATTTGCATATTCCCTCTTCTGCTTCCTGCCCAGTGCCCCCAAATCAACAACAACCAAAACCAGTCCTTCCTTCCTTCCTTCCTTCCTTCCTTCCTTCCTTCCTTCCTTCCTTCCTTCCTTCTTTCCTTCTCTCTCTCTTTCTCTTTTCCCTCCCCCTCCCTCCTTCTCTCCCTCCCCCTCCCTGCCTCCTTCCTTCCCTTTTCTCCTTTTTTTTTCTTCATGGTACGTGTGTGTGTGTGTGTGTGTGTGTGTGTGTGTGTGTGTGTGTGTATGTGTTATATGCTCATATGTAAAGGCCAGAGGTTGACATCAGGAGTCTTCCTCTATGACTCTTCATCTTATTTTTTTCAGACAGGGTCTCTCTCTGAATCTGGAGCTCATGGATTGGCTGACCACCAAATCTCAGTATCTTTCTGTCACTACCTACTGTACTTACTACCTGGCTTTAAAAATATATAGACTATTTCAATTAAATTCTTTGAGAATTTAATACACGCATTCAATGTGTTTTGATTATATTCACCTCACTCCTCTTCTTAAGTCGTCCTAGATTCGCCCTCCATCTCCTCCTAATTTTCTGTCTCCTTTTATTAATAGCCCATTTAATTCCAGTTTGTTCTGCAAATGTACTAATGAGCACGAGGATATCTGTTGGAGTGTGTTGTCTACCAGGGGCCACACCTTTAAGGAACACTGACCCAAAAACTCCTCAGCTAGTAGTGGGAGGTCATGAACCACCCCCTTCTCCTCATGAGACACCCGCCTCTCCTCCAAATCCACAGAACAAAGGTTGAGTGGCTGACTCTCGTGCAGGCAACCACAGCTGCTCAGGAGGGCAGTATGTCTGTCATGTCCAGAAGACACTGTTTCAATACAGTCCTTTCCAACCTCAGTTCTTACTCTCTTCCCAGTCCCGCTTTCATGTTAGTCCCTGAGCTTTGTGTGTTGAACCTGTGATAATGATATCTCATCTATGACAGAACTATGTACAGACACTCTTCCTCTGCACTTTGGCCGATTGTGAGTTTCTGTGTTAACTATCCATTACGTAAGGAGACTTCTATGATGAGGTCTGAAATTGCATGAATCTATGGGTAGAGAGTTATGAATTTAGAAGGTAGCTTGATATTATGTCCATTTAGCAGAATAATAGTAATAGTTTCACTCACCTGGAGCCTATAAACTACCCATCCATGGGTTCTGGGCCAGATCTACAGTGCCAGGCGTATGTTTCCTCCTATGGACTGGGTCTTAAATCCAACCAGACGGTGGTCAGTTACTCTCAAAGTGTGGGAGCCACTATTGCACCATGGGCGCATCTTGCCGTTCCACATCCTGCTTTTTATGTGGGTGCCTGGGAGCTGAACCCAGGTCCTCATGCTTTTGCAGCATGCACTCTACCCACTGAGCCATCTCCTGGAACCTGTCAACGCCTCCTTCCAGTTCAGGGAAAAAGTGGGAAGAGAAACCCTGGAAAACCATTAAGGCCGGCAACCATTGATGCAGGCAACCACTGAGGCCGGCATTGTGTTGAGAATGTCTGCAAGGATGCATTCCAGCTGTCCTCCAGTGAAAGTGGGCTGTTGATTCCCAGTCACACATATGGGCTTGGATCCCACATCTGCTAAGCAAGACTTTCAATATTTTACATGTGTTTATATTCTTCCCTAGGTTCTCCCTCCTGCCTTTCCCTTTAGCTATCTGTTCATCCAGATAATTTCAAGTTTTCTCTACAGCGATGTTATTGACATCACGAAGCAGCACAAATGCTTATCCAACAGCATGTCAGAATATTTCATAAATTCTGGATGTAAGGAGAAAGGAGTTAGCTAGGGGTTCCTTTCCTCCCTTCCGTTGGGTTTTCTCTTCTCTAGACTCATATCTGGGATTGCCATCTTGAGTTTACACTGAAGAGGAAAAGGGTCTGGAGTCTTGGTGACCTTTGAACTGTGATGAAGGGCTGAGGGAATGAATGAATGAAGGTAAATTGCTTATCTAGGGCAGTTGGTGTGTCTATGATAAAATGCAGATTTGCGCTTGCGTCGACTGGCAATTAAATGACCCTTTGTTGGTATCTACCAGACGATTAAAACTATAGAGCAGATAGAAAGAGTTTGAGAAAGAAGCAAAGGAGAGGAGTAACCACCGTTAGCCCTGGGAATGCAGTCTGGAAACCAGAGATGGAGGAAGAGGGGTGTGAGAGCAGGAGGCGAGGCTGGTGCTGTGGCAGGTCAGCTCGTGAGGCTCTGGAAAATATCTTCTTCAGAACTGTACACTTCAGGCTCCCGAAATAAATCACGGAGAATTATTTATTCCTGCTGTGTTCTCTAGGCTACTCTCTTCCCCACCCCCATTATATAAAAAGAGTGGGTTCCTTCGGGCTTGGCATCTGTAGCTTTCTCACTTCCCACATGTTTTAATAAAGTCATATTTAAGTCATATTTAAAACATATTTAGTTTTTCTTTTCTCAAACTCGACAAAACCGAGCATACCTTACCTCTGGCACACTGCTTTTTGATAGCATGGGTATTACCCTCGTTCAGTAGCCATGTTTATTTCATGTTTCTTGTTAATGAGTAGATGTTTAGATGTTTAGGTTTTTAGATGCCAAGCCCCAAAGTGAAAATGCTTCCAACTTAGGGATCATATCAGGTACCACAAAGTAAACAGTCAGAGGAAGTTTTTGCAGTTACTGGGCCAGAGGAAACCCCAGTTTTGCTGCTTTCATTCCGAGCTCCCCCCCGCCCCAACTCCAACGTTGCCAGATTGGGAAATAGGAGAAAGATTAAGCATTAGTGAAAACACACCTTCTGCCTGTCCCCCTGGCCTCAGAAACTTCAGTGAGTCAGAATGTGTACCATTTATCCATTCGTAGGATCAACTTTCCCCTGCATTAATGCATCCCCCTCCCCCTCCCTTTCCCTCAAAGGAAGGGAGGGGAATGATCTGCTCCAATCACGTCTAGTCTATCTTTATCCGCTCTCTGTTCCATTTCAATCTCCAAGGTGCATGTTTTTTGGAATAAACTCCCCTTTAGCATTTATTTTCTTTACACAGTATTTGTTTGAAACCAATATTAACAAATAACTCAGCTAGTTGGCAAGGTTTATACTCCACCTCGTTAGGTATTTTTCACACCTCACATACAAGCCTTGACGAATAGGTCAAGAAAGGTTTCCTTTTGGTTTTGCTGTGTGGATTTTTACAGTAGTTGGCTATCTCAGTTAGCTAAAAGCCTGTATTCTAAAAATGGTACTGGAGTTTCCTCGCTCCTCTTATTCTTTTTTCTTTTCTCCTTTCCTAACCACCTCTTTTGCCCATATTCAGATTCACACTCCTTGGATTAAGAGCTTCGGATATAAGTGATGATCTGAAATCCCAGCTTTGGGGATTTTTTTTTTCAGTGAGACTGGTGTCCTCAGAGAAGACTCCAGATGGTGTTAATGAAGGAGAAGCAGGGAAGGCTGAGACTGCAAGGAATCTCGATGCAGGTTCTATGAAGCATGGCCGAGGTTATATTCATGTGGAAAAAAGCAACAGATTCAAGAATAAAAACACATTGAACCGGAGAAATGCAAACTGGAATACAGATGGGAGTTGGCAGCAGGTTGAGCCGGAAAGGTCAGTACCACCTGTAGATGAAAAAGTCTTTAGACCACAGACCCTAGAGTCTTGCAAACACAGGAACCTTTAGTTATAGGTAAAGCACAGAAAGAGAAGGAACATAGAGGGAGAAATGAAAACCACGGCAAGTCCAGGCCTCGATGAAAGCAGAGGGCAAAGATGAACTTGAAACATTTGATGGGCCTGTGTAGTTGGGAGATGGGAGGAGTCTCCCAGCCTAGGGAGCTTTCTCTTGTGAGATCTGGTGCCTTCCATTGAGACAGGCAGTACTGGAGCGTGGAGGTTTCAGTGAGGAAAGATGGCGAGTTCTTGGGACTAAGTTAGATAGATTATATCACTGTAGTCACCAAACATCTTGCCAGGGAAAGCCGTTTCAAAAAAAGAAAGAAAGAAAGAAAGAAAGAAGTTAATTACCGCAATTAATTCTTCTTCAAGGGTGAAACCTCAAAACCCCCACGGAAAAGGAATTGATGAGAAGTCAGAGAAGCGAAGACTGTTGTAGGAATACACATGTCTCTAGTGCTCTGTACCACTGACTGACTTCAAAGAATACAAATTATGAATTTTATCCGTATTATTGTCCTAAGTTTTGGGAGCCCAGGAAGTTTTGTGCCTTCCCCCTCTGAAGTAAACTGTAGACCTGTTTTCCTCATGTAGCTTCAACAGCCACTCAAACAGCTCCATCATACTGCCCATAAGCTTCAATTCTGTGGTCCAGAGAGGTCTTTCTTTACAAGATGCTGTGTAACTACCAGGCTGCAGGACCCTGGATAGTAACTGTGACAGTCGTTACAGACCTTCAAGTTACCCATGAGAAGTGCCTGAGAATCGGGGCACCACACCGTGGGGGCTACATTCAGACTGGAGCAATCATCTGATTAATTTGATGTCTTTCCAGAAAACTGGTTACCCACACACCAGATTCATGCTGAGCTAACAGCCGGTTCACGCTGCTGCCTCCCCAACCCCCCACCTGGTACTGGTCTGTACGTGTGGAATTTCTATTGAGGGGCTGTTTCCCTGAACTGGTTAGATGTGTCAGAGGACAGACAAACTGGCTCAGTTTGGTATGAATAGGACCATATTTACAATGCAGATTTCCATAGCCACTTTTTTTGGTTAATTATCTAATATTTTTTTGTTCTCATTCTTACAAAAGGAAAGTATCTATAGGTTACATACTTCTTTCTTTCTATTTTTAAAATTTCAAACTGTTGAATAGTAATAGCATTACTATTAATAATAGTAATAACAGATAGCATTAAAATCTTGGGAATGTCCAAATTTTCTGGAAATAAATCATAGTGTTAAGAATTGCTAGCCATTTTAATTAATCCATTAGTATAAGAAGTAGGAAGTTAAAGTTCATTTCCACAGTCAAGGAAAGCAGATCTCTTTGAACTATGATTTGAATATTACAAAGTTCAATTTCTAAAATTGATGTTCATGGAATTTTTGTGTTGTTAAGGAACCCCAGTTTATGGTGACCATTTGTATGAATTAAATATTACTTCATCATGAGAACTCTAATGATATTTTTTGGCAAACAGACGCAGGTTTATTTCTGAGGCTATGTTATTAATTTTGTGTCATCACAGAAGGTAGCCTAGTTTTATTTTGAGATTGTTTTATTTTCCCTGGACATTTGGGATGGATAACTCAGCATAACAAATTATTCTATATGCTCTAGTTTCAAGCGTTTAAAGTGGAATCCAAGTTTTCGCATCAGGAACCAATTAAATGATAGTTAGATCTGACTGAAAAATTAATGGCTCAGAACAGAAACCGTGTAGCATTTTTTTTTCAGTGTATTTTCCCCCCTCTCTTCTGAGTTTCTGTTTTAAATAAAATTCTGGATAGTTACCAGTAAAATACAAAGCATCATTTTTTTTTAAAGACTTGTTGAATACAAATGGAGCCCCACCCTGACTTGAAAGTCCCTTAATGAGGGCTGCACCCAGAGACTGCTGTTAAACACGGGGTTTAACAGCTCTCACCAGGACAATGAAGGTTTGAAATGCTACTGGGCTTCTTCCTGGTGAGTGCCATTTGTCTTTAAATAAACTCTAAAACGATTACCATTTTAGAGTTTCAGTATAGCTTGGTGGCAAGAGGGTCTGATTTTTCTCTAGAAATCAGTCAGCCACACTCACCAATAGTCTGAACTAGGGATGTATAAATTTGCAGAAAAATACGATGTTCAGCTGACTGACTTAAACCTCGTTAGTGTGCTTTGACAGCCTGTTGGCCTTAGGTGGTGTACTAGGGGGATGGTTCAGACGTGAACATTTGGCTGCTGTTTCAAGCACGCTACCCAGAAAGCTAGAGCAGTACCTTCAATCTGGCTCTAATCCAGCCCTATCAGTAATCACTCAGCTTGTTGTACATCTTCTGCCAGTCGTTTTGCCAAAAAAGATTTCATGGGTAGCAGTATCAGAAGCATTTTGTAATTAAATTATTTTCGCTTTACTGGAAAATCCCCTTATATTTGCAAATACCCAAGTGTGCGTTTATTTCCTCACGCCCTCCTTGACTTGTGTGCTCTGGGAAGGCGCTTTTGGCTGTGTGTCTTTCCCGCTTAATGGCCTCCACACCACAGTTTATTTTGGTCGGGTTACTCCAGCCATCATTTTCCAGAGACAGTCAAAAACCCTAAATGATGCCAGAAGTCATCTGATCTTGAGGGGCAAGAAATAAAAAGGGAAACAGGAATTTCTTTCCGACCCTTTCTATGGACTTCTAAGAGAAGAAGTTGTAGCTGTGTGGGAAGAGTGGGGTCTGTTTCGAAGCTGGAACACGCCATCTTAACCGTTTCCTCCAGGAGCTAAGAAAGTGCATTTGCTGGATGGGAAGGACCTGCGCCCTCCTTATCAGTCACACGTGTTTCCCCTTCTCAGGCACAGCACTGTAACTTCTGCTTGCACGTCTGCCTGTGCCCTGTTCATTTGTGTGTGGCCCATGGCACTGGCTCTCTGTGGTACAGTGACGACTGGCTACAGCAGGTGCTCACTGTGTGCTTGCTACTGAGTGCATGAACATGTATGTAATCATGGTCCTTGACTCCTTTCCTCTCAGATCCACTCCTCCCTCTTCCTCAGCTCTACTTCAGCCTTAAGAAAGCTGACTGAAGTTGGCAGAGTTTCTCAGGTGTCACAATCTCCCTTCTGATTTGGACAACAGTTGAGAAACTGTAGGGTAGCACAAAGGGGGGAAAAACAGCCATTCTGTCTTTTATGTAAATTTTTTGACTAAATTTTGTTTTAATTACTGACAGGGCGTTCAGTAGTGTATTATACAAGATGAAATTCTACCTCATAACCTTTAGATATGCTGAACAAAGTAGGAATTGCAGCAGGGCATGGCTGTGCCTGGCTGTAATCCCAGAGCATGAGATTCTGAGGCAGGACTATTTAGGGAGACCCTGTCACAGAAAGACAAAGAAAGGGAGGGAGAGAGGGAGGGAGGGAGAGGGAAAGAGAGAGAGAGAGAGAGAGAGAGAGAGAGAGAGAGAGAGAGAGAGAGAGAGAGAGAGAGAGAGAGAGAGGGAGGAACAGGACTTCCTTATCCTTCAGAAGCATATATAATGGACAAGGGCCTTTGCTCATATTGTAGAATCTTGAAAGGGGAGAGTAACAGGTTCTTTGTGGGGGGATCTTTTGCTTTCTAGAAATACCTGAATATTGCATGTTGCTATGATATTCTAACTGTCCTGCTACTTGGAATTATGGCAGTATACAGTAATCACACCCTTCTGCTATGGAAGTAATTGGTAGAGTTGGGGAGGTCCATAGGTTCCTTCCATCATTGGTTGATAGCAGCTCCCATTGGCAGAAAGGACAAAGGTACTGTGTGACCACTTCTGCAGATTGGTAGCTACTGGGGTCAGCAAACTAAGTGGTCAAACACTGTGAGACAGCACCCCAAATTCTATCACTTTAAAATTCATTTTTATAAGGACTTCAGATTAATTCAAATTCACACAGATCTATTTTCCTCCTTTCTCAGTTTCGTGGCCCATCTTTGTATTCTGTTGAAGGGTGAGAAGGACATTGGATGTTCCTGGCCTCAGCTTCTGAGTAGTGGTTTCTCTTCTAAATAAGCTTACACTTCACATGTACAGCTAACCAACAAAACACTGGGCTTTCCAACAGGTTAACTTCAAATTTACCAGTGTGTTGAGTCGGTAGGACCCTCTGTGTTTGACTGTACAGTCTTGCAATGGTTAGACACCTCTGGCCGCCAGGGACTGTTCTAATGTATCGGTGTGTGCAATTAATAAAGCAAGGCATTTCATAGCTAGTCTGATCTTGAGCATGTATGGCTCTGTGTTTAGTCAGGGCTGTCAAATGAGACTTCTTAATGGCCAAGAACAGATGTATCTGCAGTACACACTACCACATTATTTCACGGGAAATACGTGGGCTTCTCTTTAAAGTTTGAAATCTAGAACACCGTCTCAGTATGCAGTGAACACTGAGAGTTAAATTTTCTCATGACTTCCTGTGCTGTAGGCATCCATTAGATATTCTGCTCTCAACAAAAGCTCTTGGCTCAAAATAAATGCCATTCTGCAGTAATGAGCTTCAGTAGCGACTGGACTTTGCCTGGATTTTGGAGGGTGGGCTGGCTGCGAGCAATTCAGCACCTCTTCAGCCCTCTCTTGAGACACTAATTACTCATCACGTTTCCAGTTTATCCTTTTTTGTTATATTTCAAAAAAAAATGCCAAAAGGTAAAGATTTCTGTAAAATGAAGAAATGGCAGAAACACCGGAAAGTATTTTGCTTTTTAAACTCGGAGATCCAGAGAGACAAACGAGGAAGAGATAATGCAAACTTTTGTCTTTTCTTCACCCAGTTATAACTAGATCAGCTGAAATTGGGTATTCTGAGCTTCATCCGAAAGCAAATTTCTGTAGTTGAGTCATAAGCCCCTGAAAAATGGGGTTTATGAGGAAAATGTGGAAAGACCCTCAAATTTAGGACAAGGCACAGTCATAATTTTCCAGGCATTAGGTTCCTGAAATAACTTTGTATGAAGATTACACTGGGATTTGTCCCCCATTTGGTAGAAAATGCTTAATGGTGAACTATATTTTATGCACACAAAAAGTCTTATTTCATAAGACAAGGGGCTCAAGGACTTTCATTCCAATATTCAACAATACTATCACTAAAGGGCTCTTTCTTTCTACTCTGATAATTGAGTGATCTTAAGTGATATTTAAAAGAAAATACCACTCCGCTGAACTTACATGTAAGGATGGTATGTGACAGAACAATTGAAAATTTAAGTGCAATGTATTCCATCCATGTATTTGGTGTGCTGTGACACAGAATGACGGAGTGCGATCTCATCTTAAATATTCTGGTCTGTAGCTACCAAGGAAATGAGTTCTTATTTTTTGTTTATGTCAAGCAACAGCCAAAGTGCTAACATTTGAGTGTGCAGCAGAATAGGTATATCTTGTGTCTAATGCAAAATCCTTTATTCTGAGCAGTTCTTGCCTGTTTTCTTTTTTTCTTTCCCATGTCTTTTAGACTAAGAAAAAGGAAGCCCCACGCTCAAAATTTAACATTTAAGAATGCTCAGAGCCTCATCTTACGTTTTGGAGATTTAGGATTTTCCTTTTATAAGAAAGGGAAATACTAACTTCCAATCTTATTTTAAAATTCATTCTTCACATATCAGATACCTGATTCAAGTATAGTTTTTATAAAAATATAAAAGGCACTGGGCAGTGGTGGTACACACTTTTAATCCTAGCACTCAGGAGGCAGAGGCAGGTGAATTTCTGTGAGTGCCAGCCTGCTCTACAGCGCTAGTTCCAGTACAGCTAGGGTTGTTGCACAGAGAAACCCTGTCTCAAAAACCAAAACCAAAAAAATATAAAAGGTATATCTTTTTTTGAAGTATTTGAATTGTTTTTAACTGATAAAATGTATTTATTGTGCTTAAATACTTATATTTTTAGTGCTTTAATGGACAAAATGCATATATTTACTCTGGATAAATACATATGGTATTTAAAAATATTTATATATTGTTGAATTGGAAGAAAGTTAGAAAAAAGCTGTGGGTAACCTCTAACAAAACCTATTGCACATGATTCACATAGAAAGAGGAGGAGGGGCCATCTTGTGGGTCTAAGTCCTTCACTACAGGTCCTAGGTAGCTCCAATTACTGTCAGAGTTGAATCCGACTTGTCTGCAAAGATTGGAGGATGGTTTGGTGTCGTAGAAAACTGCCCACATTTTCAAAGTCAGACATGCTGAGAGAACACTCAGCTCTTTCTTTATAGAAATTGTTAAACTTTCAAGGAAATTTACATGAATGTTACTGAAGTTTATGATTCTAGAGTGTTTTACCTTTTTGAACTAAGTCCCTTAAGTGGCTTTGGTTTATTCTACTGTTTAATCTCTTGACAATAGTTCTTTGTCTTGTTTTTGTTTTTGTTTTTTTAAGAGGGATTTGAGACAAGTTCATGTTTTCTATTCTCTGTTAGTTTCCGACTCTTAAATTTTTTTTAATTAGATGGATTCATTTTATTTATGTGAATGTTATTATTTTAAAAACTAAAACAGTAGTAGAGATTCAAGCAAACAGAATTTCCTCTTGGAAGCCTTTTTACCATTTTGCTAGGTTGTTGGAGTGGAGAGATCCAGTCAGGAGTTAGAGTCCATATTTCTCTGGTCGTTGTGATGGAGTGAACAATGGTCCCTAGAGACATTTCTGCCATTATCTCTGGAACCTGTAAATGCTAAATTTTTGAAAAAAGTCTTTGGTTTTATCATAAGGAGATTATCATAGGTTATCCGAATGGGCAATTACAAATATTCTCACAAGAGGGATAGAGAGATTAGACACACAGAAGGCCATACAAAAGCAGAAAATCTACTACAAAATCTACTGTAATATGCTGCCATCACATCTGAAGGGCTTCAAGCCTACATTCCAGAGATAGTTGCACACTCATGCTTACTGTGGTCCTGTTGTGGATCAAGATTTCAGTATGGGTACCCACCAATGAACGAACTGATAAAGAGATATTGCACAAATATATTATGGATTATTAGTCCATTGTAAAAAAAGAGAAGCCATGTCATTTTCAAGAAAATGGATGGATCTGGAAATTGTCACATTAAGGAAAATAAGCAGACTTAGACATTTGCTTCTTCTCCTAGGTGGAATGTAACAAATGTGACATAAAAACATAATAGGGTTGTTAGAGGAGAGGAGGGGACAGAGGTATAGATGGGAATAATTGGGGTAATTATGGCCCAATTGCCTTATACACGTGTGTGCAAACATCTCTGTGAAACACATCATTTGCATAATTAATACCTATTAATGAAAAAGAGTGTGCCAGGTCCTCTGAGTATATATCATGGTTTTCAGTGTAGCACTTTTATGGGACTCCTGAGTGTGTAAACAAGTTGGTTTCCGATTCCTGTGCCTTCTCTTGGGACTCTTCCTTCTGTTGGTTGACCTTGTCCAACTTTAATGTGACAGTTTCTGTTCTATTTACATTTTATTTTGTTATGTTTTGTCGCTATCTCTTAGAGGCCTGCTCTCTTCTATTAAGAGACAGAAGGGGAGTGGATCAGGAGGGGAGGGGAGGTAGGGGGCACCTGAGAGAAGTAGAGGGAGGGGAAACAGTAATCAGGATATATTGTATGAGAAAAAAATAGTTAGGTATGCATAGGAGAGACAATGCTTTATAGAGGAATGAATGCAGAAGAGGCAGGTACTAGATTCCCCGGGCGACTTCTTGAGGGTGAGTTGCCTCTGCTGCCAACCAACTATTTCCAGGGCTGAGGGGAACTGGTTTAGATGACATTGCAAGAATAAATTTAGGTTGCATTATGACTGTAAGCATTTCTCACAGTGACTATATGAAATCAACACAATTATAGAAGTCTTGTCCCAACAGAGGGGATTTTAAGTTGTTCTTATGGTTAGAAATGTCATTTGACAAATGTCAGGTGAAGGGAATGGTTTTTTCTCTCTTTTTACATAGTATTTTTATTATTTGGGAATTTCACATTTTGCACCCTGATCACATCCACCTCCCAGGTTTATTCCCTGACTCTTTTGATCACCACAAGAGAGACATATGTATATATGGAGAGAGAGAGAGAGAGAGAGAGAGAGAGAGAGAGAGAGAGAGAGAGAGAGAAGAGAAAGGAGTGTTTTCAATAGCTATACCCCCTAATGATTGCTTTTAATTTTTTTAGCATTAACTTAATTTAATTTAGTTTTTTTGGCAATAAAGCAAAAAAGATTCCAAGTATGAGGGCTAGTGAAATTATCCATAAACTTGTGTGACTGAGGCTGGAGGATACCATGGAGTTCAAGGCCAGCTTGGACTGTTTGGACTACATTTAGAAAAAAGAAAGAGAGGAAGATTTTGCTTGCTTGAAATTTGTCAGACATATTCACAGAGTCCTTGCAAGAGTGAAGATTTGGGTAGGATTTGGAATACTTCTCATGGACTCTGATGTGCGTTCGTGCTAATGACACATTGTAGGTTTCAGTTGCCAAATGAGGATGACTTACAGGGCTTCACCCAGCCACTGATGACTTCCAGACCTGGTGGTGTTGCTTCGGGATTCCTAGGTCTTTGATACCATGCATGCACAGTGAGCCTCAATCCCAGCATGCACAGAGAGCCTCTTTCCCAGCATGCACGGTGAGCCGCATTCCCAGTATGCATGGTGAGCCGCATTCCCAGTCTTTCACGGTGAGCCTCTTTCCTAGGTCAGTTGCTCTCTTGTCAGTCCACAGGATCCATTTATGGAGACACAAGATATCTGAATCTGCACCAAGTACAATGAGGACAAAGGAATGGGTCAGTGGATAAGGTGCTTGTGACCAAGCCTGACACTTGAATTCAATCCCTGGAATTCAAAAGGAGGGAACTGTGTCCCAAAAATTAGTTCTAACTTCAACAGGCATAAGGTGGCATGCATGCATCCCTACAAGCAAACAACCAAAAATAATTAAATAATTATTATATTTAATAATATAATATAAAATAATAGCATAATTAAAGACTAAAAATAAATGGAATAAATAGGAGTTGCTACAAATTTAGTAACTGGCCAGGAATATGATTGATTTTCTTTATTTCTATCCTTTCTGACTTGCTGTGACATACTGTCTATCCCTATCATACTTTTTCTCCTCTTTTCTGCTTTGTTATTATGTCATTAATTTTTATTACACTTTCTAAAAATTTGTCTCCTCTAATTAGAACATAAGAAAGTAGGATCTCTCTTTTGCTTAATGATGCATTTCAAATTCTTTACTATCCAGGAAATACAGCTCTTCAGTAACCATTTGCTCTGAGAGGGAGGAAAAACCAACTATGCAGGGTATAAAGAGGTCAAAAGTGTCCTTTCATACTTCTAATTAATTGTGAGAAGTGCTTGTCTCTTTGACAAAACCCAAGGAAACCAGACAGATATTTTCACTAGTGGTATATTTTAGAATTAACACACTTCTTTTGCTTCCAGTATTTCTCAAGAAACTAAGCCTGTAACAAGGCCTGCGCTTGTTATCCATGGGCCAGAGCAATCTGAAGTTGCTCATTGCTATTTTCCCAATTCATTATCATTCTTCAGTAGGCTGTAGTCCCGCTTGTGATGCCTGATGCCGAAAAGCCCTTTCCCTCTGGCAGGAGCCTCAAGTAGTCATCGCTTTGCTTCTGTTCCAGGTGGGCTCACTCACAACCCTTCCTTCTTCATAGCATTTATCCTCAGGTCAGATATCTCCTCTTCAGAGAAGAGTTCCAGGATCATTTAAGTCATTATTTTAAAATACAGTTGGTTTTGACTTTGTACCTCCAGGGTCACTGGACTGTGTTGATATGATTGAGTTGTGCACACAATAGGAAGGAGAGGTTTTACTGAGAAGAGGCTAGGACACTTAATTTTCTTTGGTGCACAACAGAAAATCACCAGGTTACAAAGGGCAATGCACCAAGCCTGGACCCCTTCATAGGGCAAAGCAGCCCTCCTCTAACATTGCCATTTCCTGCCCTTGATGCTGTACCCATTCCTACCACTCATTGAGGCCAATATCACATATTTTTTTCTTTTTAAGAAAACATCTTTTACTTTTATTAAAATGAAAGAATGCTATAAGTTTGAAACAGCAAATGCCAATGTAGATAATGTGTTTTGGAGGTCAATATCACTTCTTACTAAGTTTGTTTGCTTTTTGGGCTGCCTCTCTACTTTACTCAAATGAAAGCTTCTGGAATGTAAGATCTCTCCTTGTCTTATTCACCTAACATCTCCAGTACCTGTTCTGGAACCTAGACAAATACTTCAGTCACCATGTACTTTTACCTCTACCCTTGCTATTACCATCTCTCAGCCATCTTTATTTTGGCCAAAAAAAATTCATATGCTTTTACTTTTCATTACTACTTGGTTCATGGCGTTTGCGGACATTAAAAAATTATAACGTCTATGAAGGGACTATGTTAGCTCAATCCTGCCTTAGGCACCCATTTATTCTAACAGAAATTGCTCGAAGATGTTACTTTCATCCTTGGGTTGCTTGACTTCCAAGCCATAAAGAGAAGGCAGACTAGTTCTTCCTCTAAGGGATGCCGTGGATACTGAAGGGAAAGACACAGGAAGCACTTAGATTAAGAAGGTCACATGCACCTGCTGCCCTTGCTGTCACTATTATTACGTTTATTTTTGCCAACTCTACTTACACTATAAAATGCATTATTCCAACCGTTTAAGTTGGCAGCTTTAATTATAGCGATGTTGTGTGACTCATCAATAATTCTGTCTTTTGAATCTGTTTCAGTTCTTTGGATTTATCTGTGTTGTGGTTCCTATCCTACTCCCAGTAGATCCTTCAGCTAACAGGCTTCATCAGATTGCCCATGATTCGTGTGTTTTGTGTGCTTTATTGCTTAGCATATCTACAAGGTTAATGGCTCACACCCCCCCTTGTATTACAATTAGTTTATCTTCTCTGTGTTAAGCTCTCTATAAATTTGTTTCCAATAACATCATAGAAACAATGGTACACATTTTATTCTTAATGTGTGCCCAATAAACATAGGCCCTCTAAGTATGTGTGAATTTACCGCCACCTTCATCTTGATGGTACATGTCACAGAAGATGGCAAAAGTCATAGAAGAAGACAATTCTAAAATAGAAACTTACTTGCAAATCACCAAAGTAAAGATTTGATTACAGGGATCAGAAGACTAGAAATCTGATTTGATAATAATTGAATAACTATTAAGAATCCTTCAAATACCTTGAAAGACTCCTTAAAACACCAAGGTTTAAAATAAGATCTAAATATGGGCCAAGGATTTTTCCCAAGGAAAGAAAAATCCTACCCACTTAATTAAGCAACTTTAAAATATTGTCAGTACGGCTGTTTAAACACAGTCTCTCAGGGTTCTGAAGGACACGGGAAAGGAGTGCAAAGGGCTTAGAAGAAATGGGGTTTCTCAACAATCACCGTTGGATTATATGCAAAGTGGAAAGCTAATCATTCAGCAACTTAAAGAGGCTGATGGTCTATTAGTGACCTTTTGCGAAATTCTCAAGAGGTTAGATTTGTTGGGAAACATTCACTAAGTGGAATTTTGCGTGATGAGTCTTGTAGCCTTTTTTACAAGAAAACTTCTGCTGAAGTAACAGAATGGTGGGGGTGAGAAGTTCTCTGAACTCGAGTTTCAAAACAAAAACACAAAACAAAAAAACAAACCTCCAAGTGTACAGGACCAGTGAAACACTGAGCCACGAGGGGTTCTTGTTGCTTTTGTAGAGGAGCTGGCATTGGTCTCAGTAACCACAGGCAGCAGCTTACAACTCACTTGTGTGACTCCGTTTTCGGGGGATTGGATGCCTTCTGGCTTCTAGGGGCGTCTGCATGAGTGTGCTGCACATACAAGCTGCACACACAAATTCATGAAGGCACACAGAAGTAAACACAAAATAAGCTTTTTGGTTTTTAAACTGGAGTGTACAAACTGGAAAGACATTTTTATACCCACATTTTTGCCATATGGATATGAAACAAAGTTGACCTTATAAGGCCTAAGAGGCTGTGGCTTCCAAAAGAGATGCAAATAGGCCAACAGGGATTCCAAGTAAATTTTCATTCAACAGAGCAAGTGGCTAGCTTTGCTTAGAGTCCAGGTTATCTGAGCTGGTGAGTGGACTTTCTTTTCTAAGGACACACTAAAACTCCCGAAGACGCTGCACGTAAACCTCCTTTCGGCATTATGCCTTCCTTCCTTCCCACCCTGTTGTAGCTGGCCAGTTTCAGCTTGCAAATGCTTCAAGGAAGCCCAATGCCATGAAAGCTAGCTTCCTTCTCCAGGGCATTTGTGTAATGGAGTTCACACTTGGGAAGAGAGTGGCCCGAGACTTCTTATGAGCCTTGTCTTCAACTCAGCTACACTGTTCTGTAGGAGAATTTCATCAGCTAAAACTCTTATTAAATGTGTTTCCATTTAATAAGTCGATATTTGATGAGTTTTGTAACTTAACAATTATTCCAAATTGCTTTCAACAGAAGCTGAAGCACGCATGCTAACATCAGATGTGGTTTCTTTCTTTCTTTCTTTCTTTCTTTCTTTCTTTCTTTCTTTCTTTCTTCTTTCTTTCTTTCCTCTTCCTCTTGCCTTCAAATCTGAGAATAAAAAGAAAAAAGAAGAAGGCAAACACAGAGGAGAGCGATCTCCTCCTCCCTCCCTCCCTCCCTCCCTCCCTCCCTTCCTTCCTTCATTTCCTTCTTTTCTTCCTTTCTCCTCTCTCTCTCTCTCTCTCTCTCTCTCTCTCTCTCTCTCTCTCTCTCTCTCTCTCTCTCTCTTAAACAGGCTTTTTTTGTGTGTGTGTAGTTTTGGCTGTCCTGGAACTCACGCTGTAAAACAGGCTGGCCTTGAACTAAGAGATCCACCTACCTCTGCTTCTCGAATGCTGGGGTTAAAGGTGTGCGCTGTCACCACCCAGCTTAGATGTAATTTTCTTTAGTTGAAAATGCAAAATGCAGGCGTTTTGTACTAGAGACAAACAAGAAGCACAATTTTCGCTCTTCAGATCTTTGATGTGATTCTCAGATTACTTCCTGTTAGTTACAATCACACACCCCTACACTTTCTCCAAGGGCAGTGTCATGGCTGAACCCAGTCAGGGCCTAGGAGAAGCCCTTTCCCAGTGTGAACGGCTTGTGCTTCTGTCTGCCATTCCATAGGCAGATCTGAGACTCGGGTGATGCAGAGAAAGTGACTCGAAGGACAAAATGGGGAAGAACTGTACGGCTTATGGACGCGGAGAAGGAGGAAGAGGAGTTCCCACTTCTCGGCATTGCTGAATGAAGAAGCACCACACGGAGGGGATTCTTCCCAACCCCTTCTCTTGTCCCACTCCAACCTTTTCCACGTGTACCCCTTGGACCAGTCCTACCATCCCTTGCTTTTCTCATCCCTCGTGAGATCATGTCCCAGCCACGTCATAAAGCTTTGCATTTTGACTCCTTATGGAGTACAGAGAGGACGTAAAGCCTGTGTGTGGTCTGTCCTAGCACATAGTAGCCTTAGGATCTAAGCTTAGGGGTTGGCATGCTTGTGGCCATTTGTATTTTGAAAAAGAAATTATCATATTATTATTTCTAGCTTCCAGTAGTAGAGGAGGAGACAGGAAACATCCAGAAACATCAAAGCGCACACCTAGTTGGCGGAGGAGGTGAATTTTTCACTGAGAAGTAGAAGTCATATTTATGGAAAGCTGGCAATTAGTACAGTATTTAAAATGCCATAAGCACGGACTGAGGGCCTGGCTCAGTAGCAGAGCCCCTGCCTAGGAGTATGAGGCACGGGGGTCAATCCTTGTTAACAGAAGCTACCATGCAATAAAAACACATCAGGAGCAAATAAAATAGAAAAAAAAAGCAATTTGAGATAGTTCTTAGAGAAGTTGGATGGTATAAATATTTCAAGACAAGATGATTACTGAGAATTTGCTTTTCTTTAGCTGGCCATGACTGCCTTTAGGTTGTGAACTGTACAAACGAAATGCCGAGAAAGAGTGGAAAAGCCAAGCAGCTATAATTCCTCACAAAGCCACTTGTTCCAAATAATTGATGTCCTTGGTGTGGCCAGGACAGGACACAATAATTTTCTCAGTAAGCGTTCTCTGAAAGGTTTCTAAAGGGATTATTTTCTTTGAACACCACAAACATTTCTGAAACATCAGTTTAAAATTAATTATCACCCCCATGAAAGTTTACATGTAAAAAAAAAAGTCATTCATTTGAGTGAGTAAAGTTTCTCTTACTGATTTGACTGGCAGATAGACGCCCCCTTTCTGTGTTATTTTAAAACAAATACTTTATAAATGTCAATGAGATATATCTCTATGTAATATACCGTCTATCTGCTCTTTAATAAAGCCTAATTAAGATTCCATCACTGTGGTAAATGGAAGAGACTCCTACCAAGAGTCTATGTACCTGCACCAGCCAGGCTTCCCTCTGGTTCTTGTTACATCATGCCTTGGGGAGAGACAAGTCTTTCGATTTCACTTCACGTCTGCCTTAGTGAGTGGCTTGTGGGACAATATCCTCTTGAGTGTTTTCTGGGGCCTCCCAATTAAGTGCAATTTGGTAGTAAGAGTTTCTATGGCTACTGGACAGATCTCTGAAGTTTTTGAAGTCTGCAGATCGCAACCATAAAACTGTTGATGCAGCCCAAAGTACAGCGGTTGAAATTCGGTGATAAAATCAGGTGGAAATTTATGGATGTATTTCTTTCCTGAACTGGTGGATTTACCCTACCTCGGACTGCAGGGCCGTTTCTGATGAGTCAGAATCAGTTGGGCTTAACTCCACCAATGAGAGTCTGACTTCTCTAAACACAGCTGAAGGCCTGTTTCGATGTTTGCTCTCAGACACTTACCTTTTCAGCTAACTTGAACTTTCTTGATTGTGTCCATAGTGTTTGTTAATACGTTTCCTGTTGCCATAATGGGCACCATGACCAAGGGCAAAATCGGAGAGAAAAGAGGTTATTTCATATCACTGCTTACAGGCCATTGTCGAGGAAAAGCACAACAAGACTTCAAGCAGGCCTGACTTCCCTTCACGATGGACTGCGATTGGGGACCATGTAAGCCAAATATCCCCTTCTCCCCCAAAAGCCACGGTCATGTATCAGGATGCAAAAGGCAAACATGCAGATGTTTTACAGGTGTGAAATGGGAACTACATTTGTTAGACATTTGATCTTAATTCTTTGCTGATTTTGAATTTTTCAATGGAACTATATTTGAAATGAAAACAAAAATAATTCAAGCAATTCACCTACTGATGAGAATCCAGGAAGTCAGGAACTTGAAGCAGAAACCTTGGGGAAAAAAATGCAGCTTATTGGTTTCCTTCCAGGATCATGGTCAGCTCCTTCCTTATACAGCCCAGACCTATTTGCCTAGGGATGGTACTGCCTGAAGTGGGTTGGGCCTTCCACCTCACTCCCATTAATCAAGTAAATGCTCCTTAGACAATCCCCTAAGGGCAATCTTGTGGGGGCAGTTCTTCAACTGGGTTTCCCCCTTGCCAGGTGTATCAAGTTGACAACCAAGATAAGCCATCACAATGCTTAAATACAAACCTACATTATATTATATTAATTACTTATTTGGTTCTTTTGAGACAGGGTTTCTCTGTGTAGCCCCACTTGTCCTGGAACTCCTCTGTAGGCCAGAGTGGACAGAGATCCTCCTGCCTCTGTCTCCTCCTGAGTGGTGGGATTAAAAGTGAGGGCCACTATGTCTGACTACTTACAGTTCTTATGCTACAATTAAATACCGGACACAGGCAGTTTAAGGAAGGGACAGTTTGGTAAGGGAGGGCACAGCAGGAGTAGGAGGTGGCAGCTGGTCACATGACACTCAGTTTCAAAGCAGAGAAAGATGAATGCTTGCCCTCATCTCTCTTTTTTTTAAACCCCAGTCCATGAAATAACACTGTCTCCATTCAGAGTGGTCTTCCCACCTCAACTAACCTTATATACACAGCTGCTCATGAACATGCCCAGAGATGTATTCCCATGGTGATATTAAACCCTGCCACGTTGACAAGACTAGCCATCCCACGGTTAACTAGACACAGCAGAAAACTGTTCTCTAAATACCCGTGCTTATACTTAAGGCAGAAGCAGCTTCTAGCCTTAGTCATAGAAAGCTCTTTGTAATGAACAGTGATGAAGGCAGAGACTTTGAGCCTGCCCCAGATGTAGAAAATAAGCAATGGATGTGGGTCCGTCCTAGAGGAATCACCCTTGAGGGCTCAGGGAATGTTGCAAATATAAGGGCAGGAGCCATGAGAAAGCTAGAAGACAGGCCGAAGAGCTGCTTCTAAACATGGTTTTCTCACCTTGGTACGACTATTGTAATCATTAACCACAGCTACCTGCATGGAGTTCACACAAGACCAGTTCTATCAACAACTAGTCAAGGAAGGAGGAGGAGGTCATGGGGCCCTAAGCTTCACCTCTGAACTATGGGCTATTGCTAGATTCTGGAAGAGAGGGAATTACTGTTTTCAGTTGTGTATCCTCTGCTGAGCTCACAAGGCTTCAACCAACAAGTTCTCAGCCCACAGTCCTACAGATGGCTCTGGTTAATCTTGGGATATAAAACAAAATGAATAGATATGAATGTGAGAGATTTGTGGGCTTGGGGAGGGAGGATAAAGATGGAGGATAAAGGAGGTGAGAGAAGAGAGTGGATAATAAGCAAGGTATACATAGGTGAAATCGTAAAGAAAAATAAAAATTAAACACAGAATAACCATCGCAATTGTGCTTCTTCATAAAATTTATAAACTCTTACAGATAAAGCATTGAAATACATCACTACATTACTTTGTTGATACGAATAATAGAAATACATTCTCTAATGAGCTTAATTTTAACTTAATTTCACATACTTGACCCTAATTATACTTTCTGTTTATTGTCCCCAAAGGAATTGATCATCTCAAGCCAAGAGAAATGATAAGGGTTTAAGGATGAGAAGTGCAGCTTGATTGTTGTCATGGTATAATGTTGATGGTGAACTATGACCTTCATGTTGGGTGAGCACATGAGCCTCAGTGTTAGTGGACTGGTAGGTAAGCCTCAGTTTCCTTCTCCTGCAGACTGTTACTGGCGCAGTGTTCTTAAGGAGCTTACATAACTGTCATGTATCAGTAAGATGTGCAGGTGAAGAGGGCACCTCCAGGTTGTGGGTACTGAAGAATAAGCTGAGGAACAGACTTAGATCCAGAATGTTCTGGAGTTCTGGAGCTCTGTAAACAGCAATTTCAGCAGCATAGTCAGGTTTCTTTGTCTAGAGACTGGGTCATATAGACCCTAGGGTCATCAGTTTTGATACCTTCAGCTGTTCATTAAGGTACCACAAGGAGGGAGTGTGCCTGGATTGTCTAGTGAGTCAACTGCAAGAATGAGAGACAAGAATGTCCTTGTTGTGGCATGCTGAAATGTTCCAGAGAGGAGGACTACCCTAGGGTCAGGACAGTTTCTTCTGGAATGGAACAGATGCCTGTGTGGACCTAGTTAAGAGGATCTGTGGCATTGTTAAAAGACTCTTCAGAATGAATCATTATACTTTTAAAGGAATGATTTCTTTTCAGGATGCCAAGACACAAGTTGATACAGATTCTCCCAGAGTCTGTAAAACACCCTGACCTTTTGACATCATGGGAAGTGCATGAATTTCTTTATGCGTCCTGAACATTCTTTGGTTGGTAACAGACAATCTCTGTGCCTGTCTTTCTTTGGGCTGCAGAGTAGAGTACTGAGTGTCTGGGATATGGAACACAGTGGGCTTATTCAGACAGAGCTGGGTCCCTCTTGATGTGAACTCGTCTCATTCAATCATTGCATTCACCTGTAGCCTAGGGTGGGCTCAGTGTCTGTTTCTAAGACCGATTCCTTGTATGTTCTGGAGGAACTGGGGAAGCTCCTTCCACTCCTGTCAAATCTCTGTTGAGTCTGTAGAGATAGTTTGTCATTAAAAATGACTTTAATTTTAATATACCTTTAGGTTATAAAACTGTTATAAAGAGCCCCCACGTAACTCTCACCTCATCACCTTTGTTATTAATGTTACATCTACTGATAAGGCAGCATATTTGTTAAAATTAACTAAGTGCAATAGGCACAAAAATTAACCTTTATTAATAGTCTCTTACTTTTGCATACTGCAGTTTGAATGTTTTTTTTTAAGTCTTAAATTAGAATCTAATGTTCTGCATATGGGCAAAAGACTGTATCTCGAGGACAGAACCCTCATAAGTGGATTAGTGATAGCAAAAGGGGCCTAGAGCAATACCATATGAAGTCCCAGCCAGGAGGCACTGTTCTCAGCCACCATTAGACACTAAATCTGCAAGAATGTTGCTCGTGGACCTCCAGAGATGGAGGAGAATGCATTTCCCTTCTTTATAAGTTACTCTGCTATGTGTTGCTGAAGCAGCACATGTGAGCTAAGATCCTACTACGTTTCTTATGCTTACACTAGAATCCTGAGTGTTAGGGATGATGACTCTCCTCTCACCAGCTTATCATAACCAAACAGGTGCAACTGATGTCCCTTGTCACTGCCGAGGTTATTAGCCACAGTCACCTGATTGAGCAGTGCTTTCTAAAATGGAAGGTCACTCGTTTTCCCTCCATTTCAAGCCGTCTCATTGTGAGGAAGCCATGGGGAAAATATCCCCAGCTTCCAGGACTGGAGCATTGCATCTATCTCTAGACTGCATCAGTGGCACGTAGTTCTGCACAGGAAGCTTGTTCGCTTCTGGAAGCGTGGACTCCTGGAGCTGACTTTTCACTTCAGGCTCTCAATCAACACTGCTTTATTAGTTTTATTTTTGTTGTGGTTATTATTTGCTCCTTTAGTTTTGACTTTGCTTTTGACTGTTGTGACTCCCATGTCCATTTGAAATGCTCTTATCATTGTGTGTAGCAATTTCTTTTTCTTTTCTTTCTTTTCTTTTGGGGGGGAGCGTTCAAGACAGGGTTTCTTTGTGTAACAGTCAAAATAGACAAGATCACCTGACAAAATTGGGAGCATGGGGGTGGGAGAAGAAGGGAGGGTGGAAGGGGAAGAGGAAGAGAGAAAGGGAAGGGGCAAGGAGAACTTGAGTGAACAGGATAGTAGAGATGAAGGAGGGACAGAGATAGAGAATAAGGAAAGAGATATTTTGATTGAGGGAGCTATTATGGGGTTAGTAAGAAGCCTAGCTCTAGAGAATTCCCAGGAATGCACAAGGATGACCCCAGCTAAGACCCTAAGCAATAGAGGAGAGCATGCCCGATCTGGCCTTGCCCTGTAGTCAGACTGATGAATATCTTAAATATTACTGTAGAACCTTCACCTAGCAACTGATCGAAACAAGAGGCAGAGACCCTTATTGGAGCACTGGACTGAGTTCTCACAGTTTAGCTGAAGAGTGGAAGGAGTGAGAGTATGAGCAAAGAGGTCAAGACCATGATGGGGACACCCACTGAAACAGTTTATCTGAGGTAATGGGAAGTCACCAACTCTAGCCAAACAGGGAAGGAACCAGTATTGGGCCAAACGAGACCCTCTGAATGTGGTGGACAGTTGCATGGCTGAAGCATACTGAAGGGCCATTGGCAGTGGCACCAGGATTTATCCCCACTGCTTATACTGGCTTTTTGGGAACTTATTCTCTTTGTATGGATACCTTGCTCAGCCTAGATATAGTAGGGAGGGCCTTGGACCTTCCCCAAAGTAATGTGCTTTTACCGTCTCTGAGAGGTGGATAGGGTGGGGGATTATGTGGAGGGTATGGGAGGAGGGGAAGGGAGTGGGAACTTGGATTGGTATGTATAATGAAAAAAAAAGTTTTTCTTTTATAAAATAATTTAAAAAATTAAAAAAAGAAGCTCCAGGCTCATGGGACCCTGTGGCTGCCGTGTTAGAACCCATTATTTCTCTAAGGATTTTTGGTGAGACTAGTCTTTGTAGAAGCGGCTTTTTGCATTCTCTATCTTTTTTTGTCCTTTTAATGCACAATTCGATTAAATATGATACAAATTTAATAATTTGACTGGTGACACATAGCATGTGGCAGACATGATTTGACCTCTACTCTCAAGAGGTGTGTCCCCCTCCCTTGATCTGGGCAGGCTCATGGCTGCAACGGGCAGAAGTGGTGTTGTTCTAGTTTGGGTTCTATGCCTCCTTAGACCTTTTTGTCTCTTGGAATATTCTAGAAGACAAGGGTTTCATGTATATCTGAGTGCCCGGGGACAGCAGCAGAAACACACACGGTATTGTCTCACCTTTTGAGCCATATCTGAGAAGGCACTAGATATGTGAGTCTAGCTGTACTGCAGGCTCTGGACAAGCACATCTGCATTTTCAAGAAGCAATGTGTAGAGCACACCTGGGCTACAGCCCGGCTCTGCAGGAATTCTCCACTCGAAACTAATGAAATAGAACCAAATGGTTATTTCATAACATTTCGAAGCAGTCTGGTCTGCAGCAATAGAGAATTGAAATAGTTTATAAAATCTTCACCCCTAATGAGTGTGCTAGTCTGTGATTGTCTTTCCAGCACACAGAAAGCCGAGGCAGGAGGACTGACAGTTTGAGGCCAGCATGGCCCATGCAAAGTCCTGTCTCAAAAGAGATGATTACTCCTGTTGGCTATGTGGCTTCGAAGAGACTCTAAGCAGTCTTTTCTATCTAACTGCCTGTTATGCAAATAGTTTCAGAATTTCCTGTCTTTGTTCTTACTCTAATTTATTTAATAGTGGACCATCTCCAGCTTCTGAGAAGCAAAGTGGTGATCAGTGCACCATGATTCTACCTAAGTGCCTCAGTGTGCAGAGCAACTAAGCTGTCTGGTTTGCAAGTCAGATTTGGGTTAGAATTTGGGGTTGGTGACGTATTAGAAGTTTGACCTTAGGTAAGTCAAATCCTGTCGCCTTACGTGAAAAACAGGAATAATTGTATTTATCTTAAAAAGTTGTTATGGAGACTGAGTAAGGGGAACTGGTCAGAGTGTGTGCATGTCATCTGTGCTATTAAAATTGGGTGGTTTTCGTGTAAAATACCCAGGCTCATTTAGGCAGCACTCTTGCTATTCATGGTAACGAAAGAAGAGCTGAATTTTCATGGAGGTGAGATTCAGGATTGGTCTCTTAATCTATGGCCCGTGGCCAAGTTATAATGGAGAGTCTGGGCTTCATTCTCTAACATAGGAGAGGTGGTGTAGGTCTGGATAACATGGTTTGTGGACACTGGAAAAAGTGTGTTGGTAGGAAGATGCTCCAGCACGCAGATTGTAGACACACCCATCCTTTGTAAGGCGGTGGGAAAGGAACTGTATGGTCCCTGTTTGGCAGTCTGGCAATCTGGAGATAAAAGAGCTTCCAGCTTGCCCCAGGACCACAGTGGCAAGGCAGGAAAAGACCGGCAGAGATATTCAGCATGGCTTTTTGTTAATGGATTCCCTCCAATACCCAGGTCAGACAAGTTCTTTAATTTTCCCCAAACTATACCCTTCAATGAGGTCTGTTTGAGGCAGAGACACTAATCCAGCCCTGGGGTGGATTACTTCCTCCTCAGCGTCCTCCTTTGATGTGTAGCTGATATGGAACTGAGTGCCAACATATGTTTGTACAAATATATTGGCGAATGTAAGCAGCCACTGCTAATTATTACACTCTGAACCCCATGTGAGGCTTGCATGATGCCCCAAGGAATCGGAACCTAAGAAAATTATATATATATACATATATATATATATGTATATATATATAAATATTTTCAAATGTTAGCAAAAATGGGTTAATTTCTTTGTGGTTGAAATTGGAAGACTCTGCAGAATTACCTTGTCTTTCAACTCTTCGACAATAATGTGTTTACTCAAGGAATTCAGGTCAAATAGCTGCTGGAAGAAATTGGACGTTTTTTTTTTTTTTTTTTTTTTTTTTTTTTTTTTTTTTAAATGAAAAAGAGAAGCTTAGATTTAAAAACCTAAAATCGTGTTGATATTTTTTTAAAAAAAAATGAAAATAAGGGCCATATAACTTAAGTGGACTCTACAAAACCAGAAAGCAATGCGTGTGACAAATGGTGCGATATTAAAGATGATTTACGGGGAGGGGGTAGAGCTACTAGGTGAAAAAAAAAAAGCAGCAATGGGTGAGGAGTGTGGGAACTTCACAGTGCCTTGCTGTGCCCAACAGCATTCAAATTCAAATCATTTTGGAGCACTTTGGTGGCTTAGCATAATTGGGAAGGTCAGGGTGGCCTTTGTTCTCCGTGCTGTGGTCATCCATTTTCACAAACCCGAAAAGATTGGCGCTTTCCTCAGCTGCCCGCGGTTCCAAATCAAACATCGGTTCCCAGCTTGAATTGTAAGATTATATTTCTGCTGTTAATTTTTGCTGCAAGGTTGGCCTAATGACTCCAAATGACACTTGTCCTTCTAGCGACAGACTGAAGAATTACCCCGTTGACCAGTTTCTTAGTAACTCGAATCCCAATCATCAAAAATTTGCAAGCATGCTTCCATTTTTGAAATGTAATCATGTAATTGCTTATGTCCTGTGATCTTCCTGTTCCCATGCAGAACCTTCCCCTTACTTTGAAAATTTTCTATTATTAGCAATAAACTTGATATTCAAACTTGACTTTCTCTTCCTTCCTTTTCTGGGACAGGGTCTCACTCCTCACAGGCGTCCAGGAGTGGTTTGGAACTCACTATGCAACCCAAACTGGATTCAAACTTCAGTGATTCTCCTGCTTCAGCTACCTGGCGCTGGGATTACAGGTGTGAACTATTACATCTGCCTCAGACTAGCCTTTGGTACATTTATTTTTAGCTTGTGGAATTTAGAAAATCTTTTTTGTTTTTCTTGTTTTACAGACACCCTTTCTAAATTTGTGTTATAGCTTGTGTTCTGTGAAGTGTGACTGCTTTTTTTTTTCCTTTTTTTGGTTTTTCGAGACAGGGTTTCTCTGCAGCTTTTTTAGAGCCTGTCCTGGAACTAGCTCTTGTAGACCAGGCTGGCCTCGAACTCACAGAGATCCGCCTGCCTTTGCCTCCCAAGTGCTGGGATTAAAGGCGTGCGCCACCACCGCCCGGCCTAGTGTGACTGCTTTTTTCCTATGAGTGCTCTACCGGTCCTGGTGCTCACCCTTGTGGTTCCCCATCCTCCTCTTATACCTACTACCTAACCACTTTGTAGAGGGGATGCCTACAAGTAGAAAGAAGATCATGTCATGGAAGTAGAAACAGAGAATCTCATTAATATCCATCAACATTTGTTGCCCTTGTCACACAACCGAGTTTATTTTTCTGTTCTGTAGTAACTGGCCTGTCTACTTGCTCCTTGAAGCTCTCATTACTCGTCCCTCTCCTTACTTCCTGTTCTCCGCTGAAGACTTCACTCATACATCACTGAGAGAAATGATAGTCACCAGAGAACCCGCACCATCGACTCCACAAGTAACTGCAGCTCTTTCTTTTGGAGAAAGAGCTAATGTTGTCAAAGACTGGAAAATGCAGTTTTTCTTAATGCCCTGCTCCATTTTGTCTTTTAAAAAAATACTCCATTCTTCTTTTTATTAGGATGAAAAGGAGGGATTAATGTGGATGTGAATTCAGATATCACAGCCTTATTCTCATCTGAATAAAAGGATGTTATTGAATTTGTCCTCGTGATTGGAAAATACTCCACTAACTACACTTCTCCACCCACAATCTACTGCTTCATTTCTGCCACTCTTTCGGTCTTGAAATCTTTGTGTATCTGTGTTCCTGTACATGCTTGCTCATGTTAAGTGCACATGTGGGTATGTCCGTGAATGTAGAGGCCCAAGTTCAATGTTGGATATCAGTGTCTTTCTCTATCACTCTCTACCTTATTTTTTGAGACAAAAATCTCTGAACCTGGCCAGACTTCCTGAAGTAATAGCTTGGGCACCATCACCTTCGTATGGAACCAGCGGATCCTTGAGTGCCACCGAGGCTTCCTAGCCTAAGGTGGGACTTAATGAAGAGTTTGGGTATTAGAAGTTCACAGTCCCACAGAGCCTCCAGGGGGTCAGTGGCTCCAGTTCTTGTCTCAGGAATTGCAGGAGCCACAGACACTGGTAAGGTGAGTGTAGAAAGGGTGTTTCCTATAGGATTATAGGTGGGAGCATAGTAAAGAAGACAGAGCTGTCGTACAGCACAGGCAGGACCCAGAGAATGGGGTACCATAGATGGTCCCCATAGATGGTTCCCATCTAGGGGTTAAGAAAAATTTCCTGAACAGAAGCATTGGGTGGGCAGATGAACTGGTCAGTCCAGGTAGCCAATCCTGAGCTGTCCAGGTGCCTCTGAGTTTCAGTCATGTTCTAACATAGAGGTTCAACCATGTACTTGGTTAGGTGAAGAAAGTAAGAAACCATACCAGGACGAGGAGCAGAGCTTCCAGCTGCCACCAAATCAAGAATCTTTCCAACTTCTGTCCTAGGATACAAGTCAGAACTGCTGCTTTTGCGGTGTGGTCCCAAACTTCTGTCAGTTACTTCTTTTTAAAAAGTATTTTTGTTCTTCTACATGTTGATATCCAGTTTGCCAGCACCATTTGTTAAATATGCTTTCTTTTTTCCATTTGATATATTTTGCTTTTTTTTTTTTTTGTCAAAAATCAGGTGTTCGAAGGAGTGTGGATTAATATCCGGGTCTTCTGTTCAGTTCCACTGGTCCTCCTGTCTGTTCTTATGCCAATACCAGGCTGTTTTCAGCACTGTAGTTCTGTAGAAGAGTTTGAAGTCATGGATTGTGATGCCTCCAGAAGTTCTTTTATTGTACAGGATTGTTTTGGCAATCCTGGATTTTTTGCTTTTCCATATGAAGTTGAGTACCGTTCTTTTGAGGTCTGTGAAGAATTTTGCTGGGATTGTGATGGGCATTGCATTGACTCTGTAGATTGCCTTTGTAAGATTGCCATTTTTACTATGTTAATTCTACCTACCCAAGAGCATGGGAGATCTTTCCACTTTCTGGTATCTTCTTCAGTTTCTTTCTTAAAAGATTTAAAGTTCTTGTTATACAAGTTTTCCACTTATTTGGTTAGAGTTACTCCGAGATATCTTATACTATTTGTGGCTATTGTGAAGGGTGATGTTAGACCCATATCCATCACCGTGAACAAAACTCAAGTCCAAATGGATCAAAGACCGCAACATAAAGTCAGCCACACCAAACCTTATAGAAGAGAAAGTGGGAAGTACACTTGAATGCATTGGCACAGGAGACAACTTCCTAAATATAACCCCAGTAGCACAGATGCTGAGAGAAACAATTAATAAATGGGACCTCCTGAAACTGAAAAGCTTCTGTAAAGCAAAGGACACAGTCAACAAGACAAAACGACAGCCTACAGAATGGGAAAAGATCTTCACTAACCCCACATCAGACAGAGGTCTGATCTCCAAAATATACAAAGAACTCAAGAAATTGGTCATCAAAAGAACAAATAATCCAATAAAAAATGGTGTATAGACCTAAACAGAGAACTCTTAACAGAGGAATCTAAAATGGCTGAATGACACTTAAGGAAATGTTCAACATCCTTAGTCATCAGAGAAATGCAAATTAAAACAACTCTGAGATTCCATCTTTCACCTGTAAAAACAGTAAGTCATTACTTAAATGGAACTTCCAGTTCCAACAGGTATGTTGTTGTTTGTTTTATTATTTTTTTCTCTTTTCATGTTTTTTTTGGGGGGGGCCTGACACCCTGTTCCTAAATAAATCACATGTGGACTCTTATTCTTTCTAATTCTTTTTTTTTTTTTTTTTTTTGGTTTTTCGAGACAGGGTTTCTCTGAAGCTTTTTTAGAGCCTGTCCTGGAACTAGCTCTTGTAGACCAGGCTGGCCTCGAACTCACAGAGATCCACCTGCCTCTGCCTCCCGAGTGCTGGGATTAAAGGCGTGCGCCGCCACCGCCCGGCTTTCTAATTCTTATTCTGACCTTAGCTTGGCTTGTTTCTTGTCAGCTTTTCTTAACTTAACCCATCTACCTTTTGCCTCTGGGCTTTTCCCTTTTCTTACTTCTGTATATCTTTCTTTCACTCTTCCTCTGAGGCTGTCAGGCTGTCTGGGTGGCTGGCCCCTCGTGTCCTCCTCTCATTGTTCTCTTGCCACTCCTTTTTAAAAATAGATTGCTCCTTCTATTTCATACTCTCTGCCTGCCAGCCCTACCTACCCTTTCTCCTGCCTCACTACTGACCATTTAGCACTTTATTAGACCATCAGGTGTTTTAGACAAAGAATCACAGCTTCACAGTGCTAAACAAAGCAACACATATTTGCATCATTAAACAAATGTTCCACGCATAAACAAAAGTAACACACCTTAAAATAATATTCTACAACAACAGTAAGACGAGATTCCTGAAGTTAGCAAGCGGAAGCAGAGAACTGGTTTCCTCGGTGCCTCCTTTAACAGGGGCAGGAGCAACAAGAGAAGCAAAAGCACCATTGCCCATAGGCAGAAAATGACAGCTCTCAGTCCAGGGAAGTCTGCTGCTTTCATCACTACCAGATGATGGCACCTTTGCCAGGCTACATAGGAAATGGATCTATTTCTGGGAAATCTACAGGTAATATCTGCTTTACTTTCTACCAGAAAATGTTTTCACTGCTTAGAGGAGTCCTGCCAGGGAAAGAGAGGGTATCAAAGGTATTGTCCCAAAGAATGGGGAAAGGAGAGCAACCAATGGAAGAGAAGAGAAGAGAAGAGAAGAGAAGAGAAGAGAAGAGAAGAGAAGAGAAGAGAAGAGAAGAGAAGAAAGAGCAGATGGAAGGGAGCAAGTGCCACCACTGAATGCAAGGAAACGCAAGGACAGAGATCAGGAACTGTCCAGATCTGAGTCCTCCATGGTTTCCCATTCTCTTCACATGGAGCAGTTGTGGGTCTGTGCTCACTAAAACCTGCTGCAAAATAGACCTCTGTAATGAGGGCCGAGAGATGTAGTATTGATGGGGATTGCGCTGTTTTAGGAGTCACTTTAATAGTATGTGTATTTAAAAGAATAACAGTGGGTTCTCCCCTAGGGTCTATGACCTATATAGTTATAGGCTCTTGGATCCTTTACCAATGCCAGGTATGGGGTCCAACTTTTGGAGCATGCTTCAAATCCTATTAGAAAGTCATTGACTGCTCCCATAATCTTTGTGCTGCTATTGTACCAGTGGGCGCTTTTATTTTATTTTATTTTATTTTGAGACAAGGTTACTCTATGTAGCCCTGGCTGTCCTGGAACTCACTCTGTACATCAGGGTGGCCTAACTCAGAGATCTTCCTGCCTCTGCCTCCTGAGTGCTTGAATTAAAGGTGTGGGTCATCACCACACCTTTGGTGGGTGTGGGGATATTTTGCCAGGTAGTTATTAGTTTATAGGCTAGTCCAGGATTTTAATTTTGATATGAAGTTTCCTTTGCCTTTAATAATTTGTATTGTATCATAGATATTCTGACTTTGCATTGCAGTAGCACAAGAAGTTCATGTTTACATTAAAAGTCTACCAAAGAGCTATTTGATTATTTTATTTCATTTACAATGTGTGATATACTTAAGGTTGGAGTCTTCTTTTTCTCATACACTATGTGTTTTATATTCTGTATAATCCAAATGAAATACTGTACTGTGTCTTGGGATCTAAGAAATTCATAGCGTTTGAGGAATACAGGATCAGTCAAGGATCTCTCATTGATCACTGACTACTCTCTTATTGTATGAAAATGCCCCCTTGCTCAAGTCAGGAGATTTGAATAATGCCTCCATTTAAAACTATTCCTATAGGCAAAATGCTATACCAATGGAAGCGATTTTAGGTAAAGAAAAGAACACTACATTTTCTCAGGTTTCAAGTTAGAAGTACAAAAACAGTCATTAGGGCATAGTCAGTACCTTGGTCACCAGGTATATCTTTCCACATGGGTGTTCCATACAAGGAAAGAGAGGTACTTAAAGCAGAATCCCATTTTCAAATTACCTCTCATAATGGCACAGTCACGCATTTCTTACCTTGAACCAGTCGCTTGCATCTCTAAGCATGAGGGATGTTCTGTTTTGCTTCTCTAAAGGCAGTGGAAATGAGTAGGTTCAAATTTTAGACCCCGAGTCCAGCAATAAGGCTCCAGTCATCTTTCTATTTCCATCTTGGCAAAGCATGCAATCAAGCAGTTCTTCAACACGGGATTGTTGAAATGAACTGTCAGGCACCACAATTTCTTTTTAAAATGTAGTAACACCCCAAGGAAAAGGGAGTCAAACACACACACACACACACACACACACACACACACACACACACACGGGGAGGGCAAATCTAAGCTTTTCAGTCTTTCATATTGAATTAAAGGGAACAGTGAGATGATTTTTGAAGGAGTAACAGAATCAGAAACATTTTGTTTCACAAACAAGTAAATTTAATATGAATAATACGAACTACAATTTTGATGGGTATCCAAAGGAAAGCAGAAGAACATAAAATATCTAAAACAGCCTTTAAAATAAGTTACCCTAAGGATTAGCAAGGAAGGGGAATATAGCAAGTGAGCCAAAGGAGTTAAAGAGAAACGCTCTGTGTAGAACTGCCAAATTCATAGCTTGTCCTTGTCTCCTTGTAGTACCAGATGACCCTGACCTAGGAAAAAGCGTCACAATTAGCTAGATATAGTTTTAGACCTAGGGACATTTTTGAACAGCATCTGGTAGAACATTTTCTAGAGAAGCGGAACAACGTCTGTGAAACAGGAGAAGGTCCAGTTGCTGTCTCAAAGCCAGTGCCACACAGCAGCAAGGGAGTAGCAGGCCGAGTGGCAGTGAAAGGGGAGATGCGAGCACATTTCTGCCAGACCAAGCCCGCGCTCTTTGACACATGCCTTACTACTTTGTAGCAGAGATCCGAAAAGGCAGCCCTTGGAGGAGATGCTATTCTTCCATTGAAAGGACTTTCAGATACGGCTGCTTTCAATAAAGATCTGACGTCTTGCATTTGGGGTGTGACTCATTAATTTTTGTAAAAACTGATGCTGCATACAACCTTCCAATTTGTCGGCTTGTGGAACCTCTTATATGACTGTCTCTGGAGAACAGAATCATTCTATAACCAGACGTGAGTTAACTATACAATGAACTGCTAAATTCACAACGCAAAGACAGTAAAATTAGAAAAAAAAATAATGAAATACTTTGATTCACTGAGTCACTATGTGGCTCACTTTAGCTGACAGAAACCCTTAAATTTCTGAGATTGTCACCATTCCACACACACACACACACACACACACACACACACACACACACACACACACACCAGTTGAGAGGGGCTGAGGAGCGCAGCAGGCAGAAACCACGCAGGCAAGGCCAGTGAAACGCCTCAGCTGGTTAAGGTGTTTGCTTCTAAGCCTATATACCTGTTACACTGACTGGGAATCAGAGCTCTGCAGTCTCCTGTAGTCTTTGGCATATTGATTAGCTTAAGAACTAAGGCTCTTCCTCTTTACAAAATGGCCAAATGCAGTTACTCTATGTGAGCCTCTAGCAATACTGCCTATAGAACTGCAAGACATTCAACATGAGCTTACCAGCTATTTCAAGTGTCTGTTATTTGGGTGTCTGATCATGACATATGCAACGTTAAAGGCAGATACACAATTTGATGCCTTATTTTCTGTGCAGTGGATATATAAAACATCTTTTGTCACAACTTCTGACATTGAAATGGATATTTGTTCTTTAACCATATAAGATTCAATAAACCCCTTTTCCAATGGAACTATTAATATTTATTATATATAATATTACTATGAAAATAAAAAGTCCATATAGTGCATTAAGTTGTTACTACTTTAAGAAAGCTATTATTGCATGTTATTATATACAAAACACAGATTACAATGGTTTTGAATGTCCAGCTCAGTAGCTGTGAGGCTATGTGTTGTACCTTAGCGAGTGCGCCTCCATAAGATCTGTAACAGAGAAATTCCCCTCCTTCCCAATAAAAACAAATAAAAGAGAGTTGTGACATTAAAGTTCAAGAAAATGCCATGGGTGTAAAGGACCTCACAAAGATGGCTTTCCCCCTTTTACCAAAGAAGACAAGGACTACTTTTGATGTAGTGCATCTTGTTGATTTAACTGGCTCTTCCTAAAAAATAGAGGTTGGATTTCTAACCAGGGGAAAGTGTTTCTCAATTTAAGTAACACGTCTTGTCAAATGAGTGGTTCCTTTCAGTTCATCTAGTAAGCTCTCTAGAGATCCTTCTGTGTGTGAGCTGCTAGATGTTTGCCAGAATGCTGCATGCAACTTTTTGGAAGGCCTCTCTGCTTGAGGATAAGCTGAAAACAGAAACAAAGGCTCTAGCAAGATCAGACAGCACCATCTCCCTAGTCCACCAGTCAGCTCATCCCACAGCACAAATGAAATGTGACTCCATGTTCTCCTCGTCTGTGTCATCACATAAACACACTGATATTGTTCGTGCACTCCACACGCACGTTCCCATCTTTGTCTTGTCTCCTGCTGTTCTGCGGAGACTGCTCTTGGTGCTGGAAAGATGGTCCAATGATGAAGAGCATATCCCGCCTACCTGTGGAGCACCACATGGAAGCCCAACACTCATTTATACATCGTCATCTTGCATTTCATAATAAGTCAAGGCCTTTTTTTAAAAAAATATTTATTATTTATTATGTATACAATAGTCTGCCTACATGTATGCCTGCAGGCCAGTAGAGGGCACCAGACCTCATTACAGATGGTTGTGAGCCACCATGTGGTTGCTGGGAATTGAACTCAGGACCTTTGGAAGAGCAGGCAATGCTCTTAACCTCTGAGTCATCTCTCCAGCCCTCAAGGCCTTTTTTTGTGTCAAGGCATTTTCACCCCTTCTTTCTGTCTAAAATGTTAAACGAATTGCTTAATATGAAGAAAACAGGCAGCCGAAATAATTTTGGTTTGCAGCCACTTGGTAAGCTCTTTTTGTTTCAGAGGACTTGGTGTGCTTCTAGAGAGGTCATGTGGGGTTCATTTGCTGTGTTTGGATTTGTAGCTGGCAGGTAGACTCACAATGTTTAAGAATCTCCATGAAGGTGATTTGGGGAAGGAAACTATTCCTTAGTCAGAGACGATAGTTGAAGCTCCCCCAAACCTTCCCATATACCCCAACTCGTTCTCTTTCAAATTTATGGCCTTTTTTCTATTAATTGTTTAAACACACACACACACACACACACACACTCCTAAATACATAATAGAACCTGCTCAGCTGGCATAATGTTACTTGTATATATGTTTTCAGAACTGACCCTTTGGGATTGGATATCCAATTGGTGTGCTCTTCCCTGGGGAGGACTATTTTCTCCAGCTCTCAACATTTGTTAGTTGCTTGTGGTCCTTTATGTTTTATTTAAGCTAAGATTAAAAGAAAGCTTTATTTCCTGAGCCTGAAGGAATTGAAGACATAAAAATTGTTAATGGAAGCATGTAGCTGGTTTTCAATTAAGATCTTGTCTTGTATACTAGAAAAGATGAAAATTCGCCTATAGATAAAAGGAAATGTGATTTACCAAGTTGTCTCTACCTCTTTATAATCTTATTGACAACACTTAAAGCTTCAGTTTGCATTATGCATACCTGTTTATGGAAAGGACCGGTCATCTGGCGTGGACCCTTTGGCTGCGCCACTACTCAGAGATTGTCTATATTCAGTCTTTATAAACATTGGAGTATTTGCTATCACACTCATGTACCGATGGAACTTCATTCCATACTCAACAGTCTCTTTACCCCATATATTAATGTCCAAATACAGAAATTGTTACCTAAAAATAAAATCTGTAAGTTGTTTTTAAGTAGAATTATGGGTGACTGATGATCTATTACTGCCTGATGAACTATACCTCTTTGTTACTCAGCAAATAATTCAGTTGAAATCTTTAGAACAGAACAGAACAAATTAGATTGAGCTATATGAAGATCATCTTTGACCTCATTAGCACGATGATATGGTTAGCTAAGGTCATCAGAGACAACACTCAAGAAAACCCTCACTGGGAAAACTCATTTCTAAGGCAAGTTGCTAGAGCTAATCTGTTCTTCAACTTTATTCAAGATTCCAAAGAGGGTTAGAAAAGTATCAGAGAATCAATCATGAAGTAGAATTTTTCTTTCTGTATGCTCGACTCTGGTTCCTAACTGGCAATTAGCGGTAGGAAAACCTCATGAAGCAGGGCTAAATCATCATGGTACTATTACCAGATACAGCTAGACACAGTGACACTGTGTCTGAGAGCAAAGTGGCTCTATAAGCGTCACTGAAGCTGTGTTAATTCCACCTGTGCCAGGAACATAATGAAAATGGCCTTTCAGAATACAGTACAGGCCTGTTGTAAGTGGAGGAGGTTCAAGTACCCCCCCCCCCGAGGCACATTTAATTTCTAAATATTGCCATACTATCATCACAGAATAGAAATGAATAACAGGCCAAGCTTCTATGTGTGCTGTAACAAGACACTCTAGCCATTGTCTGCTGCAGTAATGTTGCTTGAGCAGGGAGACTGTTAAGTGAGAAGGTTAGGGTTTGCACTGCCAAGGCAGTGGGCTACTGAGGCCGTGGAGTCAGGTCCAAGAGTGCAGATGTCTCTCTGCAAGCTCAGGAAACAGCGCACAAACTGTGCATGTTGTGCAATCAAAGGGCCCTTTCTAAAGTGTGTGACCCACATCTTTAGAATGGTTTTCTCTCTTTAAACAAAAGTGGAAACATTTTTTCTTCCCTCCCTTTTTCTGATATTTTCCTCTTTTTTTTGTCCTTAAAGACACTTTGTTTACCTCCGTTTTCCACAAATACTCTTGTCGAGTTCTTTCTCCAACTTTTAACCCCATTGGATTCTCCTGGTTAGCATTCCAGAGTTTGCATAAAGATATACTACGTTAGATTTCAGAGGTTCTCTTTATAGTTTAGACTGGCCTTTTTAAGACATGTATCTTTCTCCATCCTGGTTGCATACTGGAATACCATAGATGAGTGACTTAAACCCCAAACATTTGTTTTGTTCAGAAGTCCCAAGCAAAGCACCTCAGATTTGAAACAGCTGCATCGTCAAAATGCCCACTTCAGTCTGGGCACTGCCTCATGAAAACTGCAACCCTGGAGCTCTCTGTCCATCTTGCAGACATCACAACCGGTCGGAGACTCTCTCGGTAGCTCAGATGGTCAATTTCCTCCTTCAGCTGTTAGTTTCTTCTGTAACCATGGGGAAAGGGCCCTCGTCAGTCTTTCAAGTTTCCGACTTCAGGACATGTGAGGCTTGCTTACCTTCAAGTCTCCTGAGCCCTCTCTCATGAAGGACATTCTCAGTTGGGAACAGAGTGCTCAGTAACACCATCAGACCGAGGGTTAGGTCCCAGTGTACAAAATGGAGCGGGGCGGGGGGCAGACACAGCATTCATTCTGTAGCAGTACTATTCAGCATGATTCAGGGAATAGTAGACAACGTCTTCACTCCCTGCCTTGTTTGCCTAAAGTTAATGATGATCTCTTCAATTCTCATTACTGACCCACTCTGCCGGCAATAAAGACGAAGTATGATGGGAAATAAGTCTGGTGTGTTTCGTGGGAGGCCAGAACCGTCATGTTCTGTCTTTCTTTTGCAGTTGTTTTGTGGAGGATGCTAAAATGAAAATGTCTTGGTTTCTGAAAACTCAGCATAGTTACCTCGTTCGGTCATCAGTGTTGCGCTCATGGTCCAGGAACCCGCCGTGGTTCCTCATTTTCCAGCATTTTCACTTTCATGCCTACGTTCTGAACCAAACCGCAGGAAGTTACCTCGTCCTAAGAAAGATGCGAGAGGACAAATTTTCTTTTAACTTGTTCATCGTTTTTTTTTTTTTTTTGATCACAAAGAAATGTTCTCTCCTTAAGTATTTATCTGTTACCCAATATGCCAATAATTCGCAAGAGACCTGTAAGCTGTATGTTGAATTTGCTGGGGTCATCTAATTCTTGAGAGAAGAACGATGGGTATTCGCTTAGGTGATAAAAAAACCAAAATTGTTTGCAGCTATGTGTTGATTGTAAAATTAAGATTCTATCAACTTAGTGACATGTTATCCCATTCTATCATCTTGAAGCTTGGGAAAATTTATACTATAATATATCCCACTGATAGAATTATTTTCCTTTAACTAAGGGGGAAGAAATCTTGTCTTTTGCTGCTGCTGTAGGTTGTGGGGGAAGTTCAAGTTTCTGCAGCATCCAGTTGAAGGCTACCATCTCAGTAACCTCGTGGCAACAAACATTGTCTTCTGTCTTCTCTGGGTGGGTTGAAGCTCAGCCACTCACTCACTGGCACCCAGTCTTGCCTTCTTTTCTCCCATTTCTCGCCAGATGTTCTCAATTATATATCACACGAATATCTCTCATGCTCTTGAGTTCATTTCCACTCCCTGCTACATTGCCTACTTTTACCTCTTTTTCTTTTTTATTTCTTTCTTGTGCTTGCTTGTGTGTTCATGAGTACGCTGTGGTACATGTGTGGGGTTGGAAAGACAACATGTAGAGTTGGTTGTCTCATTTTTCCTCATGGGTTCTGTGAATTGAACTCAGGTCATTAGGCTAGATGAAGGCGTCTGTCTTGGTTAGGGTTTCTCTTGCTGTGAAAAGATGATATGCCCACAGCAGCTCTTAAAAAGGAAAATGTTTAATTGGGTGTGGCTTACTATTTCAGAGGTTTAGTCCATTATCATCATGGCAGACCACGGTGGCATGCGGCCAGATATGGTGCCAGGGAAGGACTGAGAATTCTACATCTTGATTTACAGGCAACAGGAAGTGAATTGTCTCCCACACTGGTGAATGCTCGAATATATAGGAGGCGTCAAAGCCCATCTCCACAGTGACCTGCTTCCTCCAACAAGGTCACACCTACTCCAAGGCCACACCTCCCTACAGGGGTCATTTTCTTTCAAACCACCATGGTGGTTTACCCATTGAGCTATCTTGCTGGTCTCTCCTTATTTCTTTTCAACCAGAAAACTGCAGACCCTCCAAGTTCTTCTGCCTTCAGTGAAACTTTTTGAGCTTGGTCTGTCCAAGGTTCTGCCCTAATCAAGATATTTCCTCGATGAAAAGCTGTAGGGTCCTCTTGGCTGCCTATACAATCAAAGCCAAGATCCTGGGTTTGCATCTATCACTCTGTCCAATTTAATCACAACCTATATCTAATGACTGCTTCCACTGCAGGCTCCCATTCCCACCTTCTCATCCCTGTCCTGCCAAGTCCTTTTATTTTTACCCTTTGGAATGTATTAGCCTGATTTCTTCTATCTCATTGTCTCATAAAAGCCCCATAAAAGCCATTTCCCGAGGATGTTTCACCATTCTCCAGCCAGAAAACATTTCCCCTTCCTTATTCCTGTCATCTAATAAATTATCTGAGAGGCTAAAGCAGTTTTGTCATGTGAGTCATATAAATTCAACGTACACTGACCCACGGATAGCATGTTACGCTGTGGTCATCAAGAAAAAACTCACAAAAAACCCAGATGTCTTTGCTGAGCCTCATGGGAGCTCTGATTTCCGGGTCGTTTTTTGAGGCCCCCATCTCCACACATGCTTTCTCAGCATCCTCAGGAAGAGGAGAAGAGAAATCACAAAGAATCTATGCCTGATTTTAGGTGCTTTTCATTGGAATTAAGATGCTTTGTCCCCTTCATCATTCAAGGGTCGTCGGTAGTTAGGGAGATGTAAACCCTTGAAGAGATCAGAAAGAGATCTGGAAATATTAGTGGACAGTATTAATTTATTTTATTCCAATCTGCACACATTTTATTTCTTCCCATTGACTTCTTAACAAGCACTTTTGTTAAAATGCACAGGAGGGTGTTAGAGATTGCTCAGTGAATCACGTGCTTGCTGTGCAAGCCTGGGGACCTGAGTTCAGATGCTCAGCACCCATGTAAAGTTGAGTGACCACAGCACTGCCAGGGGTGGAGGGCTGGTGATCGTGAGAGGATCCAGGAAGCAGATCTTAGAAGTTCTCTGGCCTGCTGGCTTAACAGAAACAGTGAGCTCTAGGTCAGCGAGAGACCCTGTTTCAAATCATTAGGTGGAGAGCAATCAAGGAAGGCAACCTGATGTTGACTCTGGCCTCCATGTGCACATCTGTGCACACCTAGTGAACGCACACATGCACCTATGTCCCCCCATAGACATACTGAGCTGGAGCTGAGGAAAGAGATATCTTTCTTTTTTTTTCTGATTGTATATGTGATTTCTTAGCGGTGAGTATGATGTGAGCTTTTGTAGATTTCTAAAAATCAAGTTGAGAAACATCCCTTCTATTCCTGATTTGCCCTATGTTATTATTTTTTTTTTGAGTCAGAGTTTCTCTGCATAGTCTTGGGTGTCCTGGGACTCATTATGTAGGCCAGGCTGGCTCCAAACTTAAAGAGATCTATCTGTCTCTACCTCCTAAGTGCTGAGATTAAAGTTGTGTGCCACAATGTCCATCTTAGAATCAGGTTTTTAAAATTTTAATTTGCCTATTTGTGTGTGTGTGTGTGTGTGTGTGTTTGTGTGTGCTTGTGCAAGTGTGCACAACTTTTGGGAATTAGTTGTCTCCTTTTACTGTGGTTTCCAGTCATCAAGGAGCACAGGTGAAGAACCTTACCTGCTTTGAAATCTCTGGCTCTGCTTAGCATTTTAAGAAGCATGAATGGATAGCAGGTTTTGTGAATTATTTTTTCAATTTTTAATTGTTACGTGTGTGGTTTTGTTTGCATGTTTATCAGTGTACCATGGGCATGCCTGGTGCCCACAAAGGCCAGAAGAGGGCATTAGATGCCCTAGAACTAGAGTTATGGGTGGTTGTGAGTTGCCACGTGGGTGCTGGGAATAGAGCCCGGGTGCTCTGTAGAGAAGCCAGTCTGTTTAACCACTGGGCCATCTATTAGCTCCTTGTTTTCATTGCATTTATTGATATGATTAAAAGAATTTTCTTATTCTGTTGATATGATGAGTTAATTTTTGAATGTTGAACTAACCTTCTACTGCCTGGAATAAATCCCACATGGTCACGGGAAACAGTTATTTTATACATGGTTAGACTAAAAATTTTTAAATATTTTGTTGACAATTTTTATGTCTATGTTCATTGGTCTATAAGTTTCCTTTATTGGGCTGTCTTTGTCTATGTTTATGAGTTAACGTTGGCTTCATGGATGAGTGATAAAATGGCCTTTCTGCCTCTATTTTCAGGAAGTTATCATGGAGAATGAGTCTTTTTTTTTTTTTTTTTCTTACCAGGGAAACTGTCTGAACCTAGTATTTCCTGTTTGGAAAGTGGTTTTTTTTTTTTTTTTTTTATCATTTATTCAATTGGATATGAACGCATTCAGCTCACCTATTTCTCTTTGTGTAAATTTACAATGATTGTGTCTTTTAACTAAGTTAATCAGGCTTTCAGATGAAGCATTACATATAATATTGCTTATTGTCCTTTCTGTGATGTCTGTGGTGGCATCCTCATTTACGTTTGTGTCTTCCATTTATTTATCTTTTTTATTGTTTTTATTGAGCTATTCATTTTTCTCCATTTCCCTCCCTCCCTCCCCCTCCCCTTCTACCCTCTCCCATGACCCCACCCCCACAATCCTAATCTTCTCAGGAGATCTTGTCTTTTTCTCCTTGCTATGTAGATCCATGTATATCTCTCTTAGGGTCCTCTTTGTTGTCTAGGTTGTCTGGTGTTGTGGATTGTAGGTTAGTTTTTCTTTGCTTTATGTCTAGAAGACACTCACAAATGAGTATATATTGTATTTGTCTTCTCTGGGTCTGGGCTATCTTATTCAATATGATTTTTTCTAAATAACATTTTCTTTCTTCCTTCTTTTCTCTCTTCTTTCCTTCCTTCCTTCCTTTCTCCCTTTCTCTTTCCTCCCTCTTTCTTTCTTACCTTTCTTCCCTTCTCCCTCCCTCCCTTCCTTCCTCCCTCCCTTCTTCCCTCCCTCCCTCCCTCTCTCTCTCTTTCTTTTTTCTTTCTTTCTTTTTTTTGGTTTTTCAAGTCAGAGTTTCTCTGTAGCTTTGGAGCCTGTCCTGGAACGTACTCTATAGACCTTCACACATTTTTGTTTTCAGTTTTATCAATATGATCAAAAAAAGACATTTTGATCATATTTTCCCTCCCCCAACTTTATCCAAATTGTCTCGACCACCATGCCTGCATAACTTCATGTTCTCTCTTTATCAAAATAAAAAAACACCTCAAACAAAAATTAAACAAGCCAACAAAACAAAACAAAACCCCAACAAATCAACACGACAAAAAAAATCCAAACAAAATAAAGCAACAGCAAAAAGCACACAAAAACTATGGCGTTTGTTTTGTGTTGGGCAGATACTCCTAAGCATGGGGCCTGCCCTAAAGTCTGGTTGGTATACCTAGGGTCACGTCGATGGAGAAAGCTGGTCTTCCCTTTCCCAGCAGGTATAATTGGCAAATAATTTCTTGTTGGGGGGTGGGACTTTGTGTCCCTTTCCTGTCTCGGTGCTGGGATTTCTGTCCGGTTGGATCATGTGCAGGTCTTGTGCAGCCAGCTACAGCCTCTGTGAGTTCCTATGTAAATCAGACCTGTGTCTGGATGGCACTGTTTCCTTAGAGTCACCTGCCACAAAGAAATGGAGATGAGCTGGAAGGACAGACTGAATGGGGTGGAGGGGACGTAATGAGAGGATTCTGAGTCTGCTTCAGGAGGCCAAGAGTGTTTGACTTGCTCAATGTTTTATATTTAAGAGGATAAAGGCTGTGTCAGCCTGCTTTCCCATGCTGTAACAAGTGCCAGTATAAAGTAAAACAGTGTAAAGAAGAAAAGAAAGGCATCCTTTGACTCACAGGATTGGAAGTTTCAGCGTGTGGTTGGTGTTGGTTCCATTGTTTTGGAACCAGGGGTGAGTATGCACCATGACAGGATCGGGTGACAGAAGAAGGAGAGAGAGAGAGAAGAGAAGAGGAGAAGAGAAGAGTAACACCAGGTCCTTCTGTCCCATCAATAACATTCCCCTGGAGACCTAACTTATCCTCAGTGAATTGATCCATCTCTTAAAGGTTTCACTGTCTCTCTCTCTCTTTTTTTTTTTTTTTGGTTTTTTTCAAGACAGGGTTTTTCTGCAGCTTTAGAGTCTGTCCTGGAACTAGCTCTTGTAGACCAGGCTGGTCTCGAACTCACAGAGATCCACCTGCCTCTGCCTCCCGAGTGCTGGGATTAAAGGCGTGCGCCACCACCGCCCGGCTTCACTGTCTATTGATAGTTAGAGACTGAGGACCAATCCAACACATGGACCTTTGCAGATGCATACCCATGTTTTTATTGTTATTATCGAAAGTTCCTGAAGAGTCATTATATATTTGCATACATATGATGTAGTGAACCACAGGTTGGTATCTTAAAGTAGCAAATCCCAAGCTGATTAATTCTGTCACTTATTCATTAGACAAGTGACATGTTTTTGAGCTAATATTCTAACCTGTGACAGCTGGGGTAAGTTTAGGAGCCCGATGGAAGCAAATCCGAAGACAAAATTCTTCATAAGTAAAATTTCTTGAAACTCATTTTTTTTTCAGGACCACATTCATAATTTATTTCTTTATACATTTATTTATTTGGTTGAGGAACATTGGGAAAGTTGTTTAGCACAGAGACCTTGGGAGATTCTGCTCTCATGGATGTAACATGGCTACTTTGGGAGTGGATGCCAGTACTAGTAGTTTCTGAGATCACACGGGTGTCTGTCTTCTGAAGTATAAATTAATGATAGATGAAGAAGTCAGTGGATTTTTATTTTATATGTAGTAATACCTCCTTGAGACATGAATAAGAGATCTACTCAGGTAACTGTGGTTCTGAAAACTGTACTGTACATGAGCATGCACCCTTTAGAGACACTAATGACTGGGATGGAGTCAGTTTCTGTGATATTTATGCAACTGGGAAAGCCTTCATTGAAGGCCAGGGGAGTTTGCTTATGTAAGGGCTGAAGGCCTTAGCTGCTCAAGATTAAAAGGAAAAAAAAATCCTTAAAGTCTTTCAACATTAATATTGCCTGTAAGGAATCCAGCCATGACCTAAGCCTCTGAGCTCTTCGAACCTAGCAAGCAGAGGGTAAACAGTAAACACCAGTTATTTTAAGGACGATCTAATCGGAGTTCAATGAACAGCGATATTATATTTGATCTCTAAGTATTACTACGTTTATATCACTATTAGACATTTTTATGTAGCCCATTATCCAAACAATGGCTTAAGTCTGTGGTATTTTAATAAATCAAGTTTCCGTGGCGTGGGACTGGGTAGGAGTGGGGCCGGAGCCTTTTTCTCCATCTTTCTTTCCTCAGGTGCAGCTCTGTGTTAATATAGAAGTGTGGCCTTCCTTCTCATCGCGCTAAAAGTGAGCTAATCCCTGTGTAAGGAATCAGTAAGTACGATCTGCTTAATCTAGTCCCAGTGTGAAACTGTTGACATTTGTTCTTCTTTCTATCATTATGTGACTGGGCCTGTTTTGTGCTGGATTAGACACAAATCTCCCGCGCAGCACACTTGGCATGTTACTAGTAGTTTAACTTCATTAATAATGTATGAAGAAAATGTAATCCCTGGCAAGGAAGGAAAAAAAAGTATGTTTTTTTAAATTTTTTTATTTTTATTTTTTTGCTTTCTCCAAATCCTTTGGAATGAGTAATTACTCAAAATTTTATGTTGGATGTTACATTTTACAATTGAACTTCCATAGTGCTATTTAAAAAGAGAGACACTGTAACAAATGGTCTGCAAAAAAAAAAAAAAAAAAGAAAGAAAGAAAAAAAACAAACAAACAAAAAACACCGCACCTTTAAAAATTTTAAATGTGATTACGGACGGCCAGAACTTGTTAGACATAGTAGAGAATTAAATATTTATTTAGCTTATTTCATTTTCAGGGTCATAAACACTCTTTCTGAGTCATTCCCCATACCAAGAATTTCTTCCTGCAAAGCCATTAACAGGCATCAAGAGCGAGGAACACTAAATTAAGATGCGGTTGTACAAACAAATAAGAATGCAGAGGGACTTGCAGAAGGACGCAAATGATCATTTCTGATGGACATGTTTATAGCTGAGTGAGTTGGGCTGAATCGAACACAAATGTGCCAAAACATAACCCCCTAGCTGCAGCTTAAAGAAATGTTTTCTAAAACTGCTTTAGATGAAAATGATACTTTAAAAAAAACCATTATTAATAATTGTGGAAAGACCCCAGACAGCCTAAGGAACGTAAGCTTGCCCTGAGCAGTGGTCACTTACAAGGACTTTTGGACTCTGTACTCTAGTCACATTTGGGCGATCAGAGCAACAGCTGGGGAGACTTTGCCAACAAAGATGAGTGTTAGATAATCCTGATGAGATTCCACATGCAACATCTTTTGTAATTATGTCACATTCAGCTGTAATGGAATAATTCAAGCTGAAAAGACACGCTTTGATCCTTTCTTAAACCTTTCCCTGTGGACTGGCTATCTAAAAGATTTAAAGATATTTCTGTTACAAGATCTAGTGTTTCCTCAGAGAAGTCATGCGTCTGATGCGCCGGGAGCCATGAGAACAATATCGAGTTTGCCAGAGCGTCTCCGAAAGCATCTTGCTGCGGGAGGGGGCTTACTGAATGAAGATATCAGTGATAGGCTGGCTGTTCGTCGGTTGTTTTCTTTCGCGACTCAGGAGCCACCGTTTCATTCTGTCACACAAACAGGCCTATGGGCAGGTAATGTGAATGCATCGAGCATTTGTGTGCGAGCTCGCCTTCTCTTATGCCAGGACTTAATACGTTACATCTCTGTAGACGCAGGCGTAGGGAAACATTAGATACGTTGTAAGAAGCAAAAAAGAAAAGTCACAAAAACACTAGCAAGCAAAGGTTGGAAGTTCCTCACTTACAAGGGAATTTTGTGTAAAATATTTTTATTTTATTTTCATGGCTTTTTAAATTCTCAATTACAGGGATTTAAATTCTAAATTACTTCTGTAAAATAAGCAACAGGCAAATAAAGTTCAAAACATCACAAGCTTAGTATGGTATCAATTTAGCATAACTTTTTTGTTATTTTCATTCCTTATACATTTCATTCCCACATTTTATTTTTTTTGTCTCTCAGTAAACTTTCTACTCTCAATTATTTTTTCTGACACTATATTAAAGATAACAGAAGAATAAGATGGAGGGAAAATCATGAGCTTAATTTTTCATCTGAAATTGTGGAAATTATTGTCAAAACAAAACCCAGTATTAGAAAATAAGTTTAATTCTTAAGGCTCTATCTGCCCACATCAAATAATGAAGCTATGAATGCTGTTTGATCTTAAAGAGCAAGAAAAGATCTTCAATGTGTGAATGCCCCCAAATGAAAATAGTTTGACTTGATAGACATGTGAAAATTGAGTATGCAAGGCTCAGTATTACTACCGGCCAGAAGATTTTTGCTGTGTTATGAAGCAATGTTTCTGTTTGTTAGGGTGTCCACTGAAGCATCATTTGTACCACGGGATATTTTTCCTGTGTGTCTCTCAGAGGGACAGGTGATTCTAGATGCTGAATAGAACGTGGGCAATCCTTCACGTCATTGGCTCACACGTCAATTTTCCATCAAAATTAATGTATTCTATAAAGAATAAATAATAAGAACAGACTTTTTTCATTGAAGGTTTTAGTTATATGCAATTTAACCCAAGTATTCCTGATGAGACTTCTCAATCATCCCAATAGTCTTTGTTAGGAAATTTTTATTTTCTTCTTCTCTTTTTCTTCTTCTTATTTTCCAATGCTAGGCAACAAACCCCGGGCTTTCATGTACTAGCAAATACTCTACTTTTTGCAGCCAGTGTTGTCAGCATCACCAGCACCAACTTGTAGATAAATAAGTTTGAAGTGGCGGGAGGACTTGAGCAAAATTGGGTTTGAAAAAGCCTAGCTTTGATCTGAAAGCTTAGGATTTCTTCTGGGCTACTGTGGTTGCCTTTTCCTGAGCCCCTTGCCTTTTTCAGTAATGGTGGGAGAGGGAACAGTGAGAGAGGGAACAGTCAGTAGTACTCAGGGCTGGAGCCCCTCCTGTATGTTATTATTTTTAATTGTAACTTGATATTGGCTTTTGTTTTTCTGTAGCTCTAAGTGTCTTCTAAGGAATACATTGTACTTCTGCTAGGTTAGTTGAACAGATGACAAATCATCATCTCCGACCATGATTCAGAAAATTATTGAAGAGAATATATCAGATACCTCCCTGTCTGTCTGATGCCACCGTTTAGATGGTAACTCCATGGATGTGTATTTAAAGACCTCCAAATATTTGCTTAATTGTGTACAGCACATTTCTTGTCTCTGTCAGTGCTGGTTATTTTTCTTAGGACAACAAATTTGTCTTGGGACCAATTTCCTTGGGAGGGGAGGAATTTAGAATGCTGAGAAGTGACAAACAGCATTTTCCTGGAGAGGTGGTTCTTGCTGGGAATGCAGTAAGGGGTAGTAGATGCTATCCCAACACTCGAACAATGTGGTGGACCGGTGGAGTCTGAAGCTCAGCCTGGTGTCCACTGTCGTGTATAAAGCTTATACTCTCTTGTTTTAGTCAGAGTAGGTGTTTTCATGCCACTCAATTTGCTGTTTATATTTTCATAGTAGAATTGAAGGCAGTGGATGCATTCCTAGTGAATTCATTAAATGAAACTTCCTGTAATTTTTAGCTATCTTTTACTTAATTTTACTTTTTATTGCTTCATTCTTCGGGGGGGGGGGGAGGTCAACAATTCAGAACTCCTATCATTTTTTTTTTAAATTGCCATAGCAGAATAGAACGTGTATGAATCAGACAGATTATCAGTTGCTCATTTATAATATTTACTTGGCACTTTCTTGATATTTTTACAACCCGGTATCCTCCCAGGGGAAAAATAGTCTGTGTGTTTCATACATTTAAAGAATTATTGTCTAGAAGAGTCAAGCAAGCCTTCTGTTTCCTGCAGGTGATCAAGTTTTAAGGCTCTGGGTGCAAAGCAAAGCCTTTGCAATTCCTCTGTTTAGTTACTGTGGAAATCTGGGGATGCGCTCTAGAAGGTGGAGCCATAGTTTTGAGGCCATCTCAATGCAGCACATGGGGCTGCATGACTTTTACCTTTTCAATGTGACTTGAGATCACCCATTTCCTCACACTACAAGAACTTTTCATTAAAAAAAAAAAAAACCTAACTGTTATCTAAGGAAGAGATTCATTCGTAACAAAGGGAATAATTTAAATGACTTATTTCCAGGTTGTGGAAAGTCTATCTTAAAAACAATGCCCTCTAGCTTTGTAAATACAAGCACACAAACATACACATTTTTCTTTGAATTCTTTTGAGGTATTTGTTAAAAAATTATTTTTAAATAAAATAAAGCTAGCTGACACATGTTTAACAGTTCCCAGTGTCTTCATATTTCCAGCAGTCAATACAATAACCTCCAATTGCTACTCTTCTGGGTTATTTTTAAGCCAACGCAGGAATCATATTATTTCATATGTCAACATTCGCATGTTCATCGCTGAAAGTAAGAAATCGACCTTCACTGTAAAAAATAACTCATTAGCTCCCGGAATAATAACCAGGCCTAATCATTCTATACCATCCAAATTGGGGGAGGAAGGTTTCTCACGTGAATTGAACAACCATTGTGTTAGTGGGTAATAATATTTTTTCATTTGTGACTCAGAACCCGATAAAATAAATTTTCTCCTTCAGATGCACACAGAAAATGTAAAACAGTGACTAGGATTATAGATTTGAAAACCTACAGTCCCTGCTTTGCCATTCATTAGCATTGTGACTTAGAGCATGATTAGATTCTCATTTCTCATTTGTAAAAATGGGAATAATAGAACTTGGGTCATTTCATTAACAGTGCGAAATGACGTCAGTGTCTGTAATGCTGAGAGTTCTTCATTAAACATGAGCTATTTTTTTTTTAAACCTTGCAAGTGGAATTTGAACCCAGGGCTGCCTAATCTTAAAGTCCATGAACTTTCCACGGTGCCAGGCTGAACCACCACAGGGACAATGCTGGCAGCAAACCAGCCTGGACACTCTTTAAAGAGAAGTTAATGTGGATTTATTAAGAGTCTACTCCTGGTATCACTGAATTTTCCACCACCATTGGCAAGCGAGTGATGGGAATTCTCTTGCTGTGCCAGTCACTAGACACAGAAAACAGGGGCGGCGAAGGTAAGTGGAGCCAGGATTGGCAAACTGAAGGTGCAGGAGAACACAGTGGGGTGAGGTGGCGGGGGCTGGAGTGTGACAGGGGACAGAAGATCTTAGCCTCATTCAGAACTAATTGCCAGCAGCTACACTCATGATCTTTTTAGAGGACAATTAATACCCCAAGCCAGTGTGTGTTCCAGATGCCATACCAGTGAGGCCACTTGTAGCTGATTTGTGCTTATGTATTTCTTGTGCCTTCCAAATTCTTCATAGTGCCAAGAAATAGCCCGGTTGAGATTTGCTCATAACTGAACATTTAAATCAAAATTGCTAGTGACTGGATGCTACAATGTCAAGCAATGAAGCATGAACTCAGCCTTGCTACGCAGCAGGAGACGTTGCAGATTAGGCTAATATTAGCAAACAGGGTAGATTTAGATCAGGAACAAGGGGACATAAAAGTGGTCCTTCTCTCTCCTTTACAGTTCGGGAAGGAGTAACTGCTAAGGCAGAATGCTCCTGCCAAATCTACATTGTTACTAATGTTTACTGCTTTAAGTTTCAGTTCTTCATCATCTCATGAGCCTGTTCTTTATTTGTTAATGAAGATAAAACTGATCTTTAGTTAACCCAAAACACATTTACTGGGCTCCTACTGTACACTATGTATGCTTTAGGCAATAGGAATGAACAAGGCAGACAAAATTCTCTACTCTCTTGAAACTTATTTTCTAGTTTGGAAACAGAAATTAAATAGAAAAAAAAATACATCCCAAAAAGAAATGCCAAGGAGTTAAGGTAAGCAAGCCAGGGGATGAGGGGGAATGGGCGGAGTTATGGGGGTTTTAGTTATGGCTGACAGGGTAGGCACTCCTGATGAGATGATTTAGGAATGGAGACCCAGAGGATGGTAGGCGATGACCTGTGTGGTCATTGTGTTTTATAATCACGGGCAACAGCAACCTTAAAAACCCTAAGACAGATTATGATTGGCGTGTGGGACAAATGTTGGAGGCTACTGTGTGATGTCATCAGGAATGGGGACAAGGAAGAAAAGCTGGGTGCAGACTGTGACCTTGGAGGCCAGAGTGAAGAAGCTAACTTTGGAGCCGAGCAAACTGGGAAGCAACTCTAGGCCCGAGGAGGCAGAGGCACAAGCTCGTGGACACTGCTCTGAAATCACTCCTGCTATGGCGCACAGCAGGCAGAAGTAACAAGCAGATGCCTGTCCTGTGCAAGGCACAAGCCCAGACTCTGACGACCAACTGCACAGTTCCTGTGGGGTTTTGCTGGTGTTTGACTGTTGTTACGGCACAAGTGAACAGGCAGGGATATTCACAAAATGTAGAATTGTTACAGACTATATAAAAAAGATTACATAGATATGCTTGAATCTGTGATACACACCTTTTATTTATGAAATATAGATATATGGAGGAGACTTGACCTGAGTGGGAAAATTCCTGTCTCTGTTTTTTCTCCTAAGAAACCTCAGGATTAAATTTTTATTATGGATGCTTAAGCATCTCCACTTCAAAATGGTTGTAAGTTTTTTTTTTTGAAATCAGTATAACCAGTATAGTTTTAGGATATTAAACAAATATAGTCATTACAATATTAAACAGCATTTTTCTCTGTTGCTCTGATTTATAGAAATGCTTTTCTGTGAAGTTCTAATGGAAAGTTAAAGCATCTATTCTAAAATTTTTGAATTTAATGATGATATTAATGATATGTTTTGAACATGTGATGTATTCTAAAGAAGCTATTGTCATTAAAATTTAGTATGCAAGAACAAAGAGAAGGTGCTATATTGAATTTAATAAATAAGCATGTCTGAAAACTTTATTTAGCAAATTTATCCACCTTAAATTCTCCTTTCTGACATGACTAGAGTTGAAAATACCCTGAAGTTTGTACTTCACCGGGAGTACGTATTTACATAGCTGTACTTATCTCTGAGATCTTTTACTTTCTTGTGGCAAATGTTCTTTTAGGAAGAGGTGGGTATCAGTCTGAACAGTCCTGATCCCTACAAAATTTATGGTAGCTATTTTGTCTGGCGTTCAGTGCTTGTGAAACCCAGGGACTGGATGTAGGGGGTGGCTTGTTGGTCTTTCCTAATTTAGTGTTTCCCACATCCATTTGACTTCCAGTTATCAGCTGCTTTTTGGTAAAACTCAAATTGAAGACATTTGAGTTTCCTTGTTTTTACTTATGGGAAAACACTGAGAGGGGGTGGGTAGAGGTAGGACCTGCTTCTGCATTTAAGCCCTTACATCATTCGATAGCGTTGGTCACTGCTCACCTTCATACCCTTTGAACCAGTGCCCTATGGCTGCTCTCATTTCTGCTCCTTCTGATGTGGGAACTTGCCTGTGTTTTGTCATTGGAGTTGGAATTACACTTTGTCTTCTTTCCTCAAGGCAACATTTAAGAACGGCACCCTACACTTTCAGTAGATGTCTTTACTCTTCAGTTTTTCAGATGGGGAGAGATTAGACCCACAATCTTACATGTTGCAGTTCTATTTCTCATGGTGATGGTAGTCTTTAGGGTGCAGACTAGGTACCTAATACCATAGTGGTGACCACTTTGGCATTAGTGTTCTTTTAAAGCAGGTTCAAGAAACTTGTTGGACCCTCCTGCCATGCAAGGACACAGCAAAGGGCATCCATTGAGGAGAAGATATGGAGACCTTACTAGATACTAAATCTGTAGATACCTTGATCCTAGACATTCCAGATTATAAACCTGAAAGAAATGCCTTTCCATTTGCTTTAAACTCAATTTATTGAATTTTGTTATAGCAGCACTTTCGTTGAAACACTCACTCCCCCCACCCCCGCTATCCATGGCCCTTATTAAGTAAAAAGAGTTAATGCTACCCTACTATTGATACTGAAGAAAAGTGGATGTGTGTTTCCTCTTTATCTGTGAGCTCACAGAAAGGTTAAAAATGGACAAGGGGAAAGCACGAGTTAATTTGTATAAGGTTTTGCTCTCCCAGCATCAGGACGATGCTCTGCCATATTCAAATCTGCCACACTGAAGTTGTGTCTACCTGCTGGTGTCGTTTCCCAAGCACTCGGAATGCATTGCTGTCAAGGGAGAAAATAGAAATTCAAAGTGGCACTACGGCTCGCGAGCCATCTAAAATTAACTTAATCAAGAACACACCACAATTTTATGTGGAAAAAAATTAAGCTTCAACTAAAGGGTATAAAGGATGATCTTCCTAATTAGAGAGACATTTCCTGTTTCTGGGGAAGAGATGACTTAATAGTGTGAAAACACCACACTTCTTGAATTAATCTATAAGCCCAATGTAATTCCAATCAAAACAACAGTTGTTTGTTCCATGTGCCAGGAAGAAGAATTGCTCAAGCTAGACTTGAAAATAGCGAACAGTGGATGTGGGGATGACGCTTGGTTGCTGTGCTCACTGCTGAGAAATTGGTCAGGAACAGACAAATTGATCAATAGAATGGAAAGGTCAGAAACAGACCTGCGTGCTGTGTACAGACACTTAGTTTAAAATAAAGGAGACACCACAAGTGGCGGGGGAGAAGGTGAGTTATTTTGAAGATGCTGGGAAATTTGGTTTGGCAACTGCGGAAAAGTTGAGTTGTAACTAATACAGCACTTCATCTAGTTGTAAGAGAAAACTATATTGCTAACCAAAAAATGTGCAGCACCTAGGGATGGGGAAGGATTACTAAATAGCATTTCAAAAGAACAAACTGTAAGGTGAGTATTGATGAATCTAGTTATGGCAAATTGATAGTGTTGATTAATGAAGGATATTATAGACAATGTTAAGAGCTGCCAAATTAGAGAACCTGTATGGTCTCAATATTAATGCCTAAAAAAGGTGACTATTCAGCTACATGAAGAATATTTCCTGACTAACAAGGAAAGCAGCAATCTCAATAGCAACACAGACAAAGAATACAATAGGCAACGTATAACATAGATGCTAATAAGCAAACAAAACTCTGAAAGATCATAAACATATTAGAAGGTGATTAGTTAATTGATAATCTTAAAACTTCTAAACTGAAACAACAGACCAGTGTCGTTATATTGGTAAATGTTCGAACTTGCATGGTTCCAGATATGGGTAGGGGAATGAGACTGCCACACCTGCTGATGGGAGCTGGAGTAGAATGGTTAGTTTGGACAGCTATTTCTCCAAATATGATTACATCTATTTCAATATCCAACTGATTATAAGAGCATATATATATATATATATATATATATATATATATATATCATGTGGCTTAGTGCATTTGCAGCAGTGGGTTTAGGCAATAGACTCCATGCCTGTCCTGGTAAACTGATGGATAAAACATGTATACTTCTGTACCATGGGCAAGTGTGATAGTGGATGGATGGATAAGAAAATCAATTTCTGGGTTTAATTACTAACAAATTCAAATCAATGCACATTTGTGCAAGAGAATAATATGCAAAACATCAAAGATAGAATACCTTTGGGGAGGATTTTGACATTTCAAAATAATTATGTACTATATTGTATTTGAGGAGGTCAAAGCTGAAAGTGGCCAAGAGTTTAAAGTCTCTGTGTATAAATATTTTTATGTTAAGCAAAACTTCAGATAACATTTGAGGAAAAAAATCATGCTCATAGCTACAAATTGAAATATAAAAGAAACCAGTAGGAGTCTCTGGCAATATCTAATCATGAGCTGCATTTAAGTGGTGGCAAGGAGTTGTGGAGCAGGCTAGTTGTGGAAATGGAGGTGAGAAGGGAGAAGGGAAAGTTTCAAAGTCAGTGGGGCAGGGTACTCTTTCCAAGCTGTTGGTTAAAACCGCTTGGACTAACTTTTTTTTTTTAATTAATTCTCTTTCCTTCTACCCCTTCTCTTTCTCTCTCCATATATCTGTACACATATACATACACACACACACACACACACACACACACACACAAACACACACACACATTTCTAAGATCCCAACTTTTAAAGAGAAAAGCTTCATTGGGCTCATAGTTTGGGGCTTCAGCCTGTGATGGGTTGGCACTTCTTTGGACATCACAGTGAGAGCCTGTACCAGAATAAAATCACTCACCAGTGTGGAGAGGCAAAACCAGGAAGCAGAATGAACTGGGGTCTCACCGTTCTGACAGAGGGCACAGCACCATGACCCGAGGACTTCCCACTAGAACCTACGTTCTCAACACTTTCTCCGTTTCTCATTACCCCCAGTAGGAACTGTGTCTCCTGAACACGGCTTTGGCAGGAGTTTTCAGAGAGGAACAGTATAACCATCTAGCTAAAAGTACTTGGTGAGGATTTGAGATAACCTGGAAGGTAAAGGTACCTATCACCACACTTGAAGACCTGAGTTTGTTCTTGGGGGACCCATAGGACAGAATGAGAGAACCAACCCCCACAGCTGCCATCTGTCCTCCGCTCATGCACACTCCTGAAGATAAATAACTAAAATTAAAATGCAACTTAAAAAGTCGAAATGCTAGGTAAATTCTACAACACAGCTGAAAACCATGAAGGAAGTTGTAAGTCATTGAGGCATTATGGGAAGTCAGTAAAAGTGATGCAGACGAAGTTCTGAAAATGCGGCAAAAGTTAGAGAAACCAGGAAAATTAACTACTTCCTCAGGAATACTTAATTGCAGCAGCAGGGTGCTTGTTGGTTCCCAGCTTCTTAGCCCCGAAACAACCACATAGAAACTGTATTATTTAAATCACTGTTTGGTCCATTAGCTCTAGCTTCTTATTGGCTACCTCTTACATATTAATTTAACCAATTTCTAGTAATCTGTGTATGGCCACGTGCCTGTGGCTTACCGGGTAAAGTTCTGGCATCTGTCTCCGGTGGGGCTACATGGTATCTCTCTGACTCCACCTCCTTTCTCCCAGCATTCTGTTTAGTTTTCCCCACCTAGCTCTGTTCCCCTATAGCTCTGCTATAGGCCCAAAGCAGTTCCTTTATTAACCAATGATATTCACAGCATACAGAGGGGAATCCCAAATCACTTAATCTACAAAAAAATGGTTCAAGGAACACATTTAAAAACAGAGTTTACCTATTCAGGAATCAATTGAACAACACTCAGTCTTTTGATGTAAAAGCGCGAGAATGAAAAGAAAAAAGCAGCTAGCTCTCGGTGAGAAGCTACAGCTACCATTGTTTTTACCCCGTTGGGGGTTGTATTCTTAACTGTATGTGGTAGTCAAAATCATGAGCAAACTTTTCTAAAAAGTGATGGCAGAGAAATTAAAACTGTAGGCCTAGGAGTCTGAAGTCTACAAGAGTTATAGATGTCCTCCACCTCTGTGAGCCAGTTAGTGCCATTTTCTGGTCTAGAAAAAAAAATTTTATTTTACACCTACCTAGCCCATTGATTTCTTTTAGCAAGAACTTTTATTATGAAAAAAAAATCACCATTAAGTTTTAATAAATGAAAATATGGGTTTTATAACATAATGTAATTCCAGAAGTGCCTGTCAATTTATAAATCTAATTATGAAATTATCTTACATTTTCATAAATATTTTGATGCTAAATTAGGGGACAAAGGTGTTGGGAGTTATGCTTCCAAGCATTAGTTAAGGCTCCATGCTGATCCGGCATAGGAGTAGTTACTGTAGATACATACCTTTGTGAGCCCCAGAATGAAATAAACATAGGTAGCTGCCAAAGTGGGAGGAAGACAAACCCACAGGTCCTCATCCTGGTCCATGACGGACAAGGTTACATGGATTGTAAACACTCTCAGGAGGGTTTGGCCCATGGGTTGGGGAAGTAAAAAAGAAAAACCTCGGTCAAGCTGCCCACTAAAGCTTTTTGTGTTGCTACCAGCCTGGTAGGGAGCCTTCGCCCGTATCTGCTTTGCATTGCGGAAGCGGACCTCCCACACTGCTTCTCTCTGTGCTTACTCCTGAGATCTCCACAGGCTGGCTGGTCGTGACAAGGCAGGAGCCTGCGTTGCCCAAGTTAGTGATGTTAGAGGTGCTGGGGCTTCAGTTAGGAGGAGGAGGAGGCTGGGTTTGACCGGGGAAGCCACGAAGTTGTCTGGTGTTAGAGGGTGGTGGGGAACATGGCAGATAGTGAGCTGTTCTCACGCAGCTGTGCACGTGGACCTTTGCCTCATTCAACTTTACAAATCAAATGCAATAACTTTGGAGATACCTGTTTTCCTTAGATCTTTAAATCACTCCTCAGATCATTCACTATAGTGACTTCAGGGCAGAAATCCCATATGTAGGACTCTTGAGCACGGAGGTCATGTGACTCCACCAGTTGTACAGCTCATGAATGCCGATACAGCTATTATTTTTTAAAAGATCCTCTCTGGCGCTTCCGGCTCCCCTTTTTGTATGAGTTCCTTTTCTGCTGCTGTGATAAAAACACCACGACAGAAAGCCACTTCTAAAAGAGTTTACTTTGACTTTTGGTTTCCAAGGGAGAGTTTGTGATGGTAGTGGAGGCATGGCAGCAGGAACCTGGAGCAGGCAGCTGAGATATCTTATCTTGAACCACGAACAGGAATCAAGAGGGTAAGCTGGAAGTGGGGCAAGGCATACTTCCAGCAAGACTGTACCTTGCCAGTCACCTCACCAAGCAACTGAGACCAAGTTTTCAAACTGAGCCCATTGGGGTTACTTCTTCAACTCCTGATACAGTTCTTATATGAGTGTTTGGGATCTTTTCTGGATGTCCAAGTTTTGTATAGAAGTTCTAAATATTTTTGAGAGCCTCAAAGAGATCTGGACTCTACTCTTCAAGACCCAGTTGCCAGTCTGTGAACTCATTCTCTCCCTACCTCTGTCTTTCAGAAAGCCTAAGAGAGGATGGATTTTGAAGACTACCAGACTTGAGTTTGGGTTCCATATTCTCAATTGTTGGGTCAGATCGTGAATAAGCTACTTAGCTTTTCCAAGTCCTGTTTTCCTCAGGTCAAGCATTTACAAGGCAGTGTAGCTAAAGGTATAGACTTTGGAGCCACTCTGCTTTGTTTAAGACACTAACTGCAGTCAAGTCTTGAGCCTCTTTGTGATTCAGTTTCTTTCTCTGCCTGATAGGTTTGCCCTAAGATTGAGAGAGTCTAAATACAAAAAGTACTCGAGATAGTGACTTACCATAAAGGTTCAGTAAATATTAGCTATTAATATACATCCACTTATTGGCAAGTGGAAATTAACTATACTTTTACAGGCATTGCATTTTAATCTTACGGGAGTACTTTAGATGAATACCTATAAATGTGACAATTGCTAGGTGCTTGATACCATGACTGTCACATTGTGTTACCTTGATAAATGTTAGGTAGCATGCTAATCAATAATTATAACCAGCTGATCATGAGAAAGGTGTCAAGTTCAGAGCAGTGTGATAGCGATGAGAGGGGTTAGTTTACTGGGAACTGAAAGTCATACAAGAAATATTTGAGACCTTTTTCTAGATCTCTCAGGAAGTTCATCCTTATACCCAGTGAGCATCATGGAGCTCAGATGACAGCTCAGTCTTTCTGTATCATTTAATCTGGAAAGAACTGAAGAGTGTTCTATGTCTCATGACCTTTCTAATTCATCATCCCTCCCCAGATTTCTATACTTTCACTCTTCAGAAAGGAAATTCCTTTTCCTTACAAGATGTCTTTGTTCAACCATGTGTCTGCTAACAGGAAAAAAAAATGACGGAACACAAGTCCCCCAACAGAAAACCCCTTGGGAATGCAACTTGTTGAATTTTCTCAGTATTTTAGGGCAGGAGAAGAATTTTTTGTTATAGGTACATAGCATATTGAAGAATTATAAAACTCGACAGCACTATCTGAGCTTTGTTTGATCCTCTATAACTCTACTCCTCCGTCCTTTACTTCTGGGCCTCCCCCTTGAAGGTTATACCCTCCCTAGTCCTACAGGTCTTGTTTAGGAAGTTTGTAAGATGTTTTCTGATTTAATCCTATAGCAACTTAGACATTCATCCAAGTGTTCAATTCCACAGTTGTCTTGTAATAATAAAATTCATTATCCCGAGAGATGCTTCATTGTTACAGTTGCTAAAATGAGTCTTTGTATTTGTTCTGCATGTGTCACAATGTCAGCTCTTTCATCTACTAGTTTATTTAACAGCTATCTACTGAGCACAGTCTGTGGTTAGGTACCAGGCCCTTAGGCGTACAATCGGAGTCCCTGAATTCATGGGAACGTACTTAAAAAGTTAAAGCTTGCCTACGCATGATGATGGGCACCGTGTCTTACGACTCCAGTGCTTAGAAGGTGCTGAGACATTTTGTTCAAGCCCAAGCTCACATAGCACACATTAGAAAGTTCCTGGCGGAAGCTGGAGTTAGAGTGTAGCAACTTCCCACTCACTTCTTCGTCTTTCAACTAAAGTCAGGGAGCAGGTCGTGGCTCTGGGGAGATATGGCTGGAAGGTGACTCTCAGTGACATCCAGGACCTAGCATCCCACCCCCCCCCCCTTTTGCCACTTTTCTGATGAAGCCGGGGAATAACCATAGCAGAAAGAGCTGATGGAGGTGATGAATGAAGGAAGAAGGTGAGTCACGGTTACCAAGAATAAAAGCGCTGAGTGGTGGATGAGGTACAGAAATAATTAGTAACACATTTAAAATTGCTGACACTTCTTAACCACTTTCAGCTGCTTCTTTGGTGTGCATTGTAGGCAACTTGGTAATTTCATATCGGGGAAAGTGTTCTCTTTGCCTGGTCTGATCCTCTACTTTTTTTCAAACTTCTTTGACAGACAAATGTCTGAGCCACTATGCTACCTATAGAGTTATCATCCCAAGTTGGTTGTTGCAATCTCAAAAATTAAAAAACAATAGTTTGAGGAAATTATGGAATAGAATTAAATAATGAAACCCATTAATAGATTTCTTTCCTTTTTAATTTTTTAAATCATAGCTTAAAATTATTCAAAATTTCATTCTATCCATTTTGATTATATTCTTTCCCTTCCCCTAAGTACTCCCAGACCCTCCCCATCTCCCTTTCTACATAGCTTCATAATCTTTCTCTTGAAACCAACAAGCGAAGCAAAACCAGAAAAGACAAAAGCCACCAAACCATAACAATAACAAAGAAAAGCACGTAAGGAAACATGTCCATTTTGTTTAGGCACAAGGCCTGCCCTGGAGGGTGTCCCTCCACTGGAGGAAACTCTCCTAGCAGTTATTAAGTGTGGGTTCTTTGTTAGAGGTGGGGATTTGTGCCCACACCTGTTTCCATGCTGAGAGTTTGTCTGACTTGAATTTGTCCAGGTCTGTGTGTGATGTCACAGTTTCTGGGATCATATGTCTATCAGCCCTCTGGATCTTACAATTTTTCTGCTCTCTCTTCTGCATAAATTCCTGAGCTTTGAGGTGGAGAGGATTGATAAGGAATCCCCATTTATGGATGAGTGCTTACAAGGAGAATTTTTCTATTTGTTTAATATTTTTTTAGCTTTGAAACATTAAAATATAATAACATCATTTATTCCTTTCCCTTTCTTCTCTTCAATTCCTCCCATGTTCCCTGTCACCTCTCCTTCCTTCTGAAATATATGGACTCTTTTTCTTTATTTATCATGGTTAATCATATGCACACACATACACACACATACATACATATGAACACAACTGAGTTCATTTAGAATTGCTTGCTTGTATATGATTTCAGGGTCCACTTGATAATGGGTAACCAGTTAGGAGGATCATACCTGGGAAAGACTAATTCTCCTTCTCTCAACATTAGTTGCCTGCAATTCTTCTCTAGGGTTTGTGCCCTGTGAGATATCCCCTCCTCCATGTTTAGTATGTCTACTGATGTACTTGTTCAGGTATTGTCTATGCATGGTATTATGGGTGTAGCTTCCATATAATTTCTAGGAGACAAAACCTCATTGCATATTTCCTGGTCTGGTTCTTACACCCTTTCTACCCGTGTTTCTATGATGTTTTCCAGACCTTAGGTCTAAGAATTGCATTGTAGTTGCATTTCTTGAGACTGAGAACCACCTGTTCTTTGCATTTTTGCTTAGTTATGGTTTTCTGTAATGGTCTTTATTGTTTGCAAGGAGAAGTTTCTTTGGTGAGGGTTGAGAGCTACATTTCCATGTGGTTATGAGGCTGAGTGTTTCGGGTGCAGTTAGGAATTATGCTGGTTTAGGAAGGTGCAGTAGTAGGTTCTCTTCTAAGATCCTTTACATTCTAAGATCCTTTACATAGGTAGTTGGCTAGATCTACAGTTCCAGGGTTGATTTCCCTCCTGTTGAGTGGGCTAGCAACCTATTTAGACAACTACTTATCTATGGTACAACATGCCAGCACCACTGTTGCACGCTTAGGGGTATCTTACCTTGCTGTCACTGTGGTTCACTGTGTCATGACTGGGTATGATCACTGGTTGTTCCTCTGTCTTGACAGCTTGCATTGTACCCCCAAGGTATCTTGAAAACTAGTGCTCAGGGAGGAAATTTTCAGGCCAGATCCTCCACAAATCTGTGAAGCCCTTTGTCTGAAGTACATGGCATCTTCAGCAATAGGGATGCAACCACCTCTAGATGCACAGTGATGAACAGCTTTGGAGTATCTTGATGACCCGTCTCCCCTAGACCAACAACTCTAAAGGGTGCTTTTTATGTCTGATATTTTTGTTGTTGTTGTTACATAGTCTATGTTTCTTGTATGCAACACTGATAGTCCAAGTGGAATAACTTCCTTTAAACCATCTCTATATCATCTGTCTGTCTATCTATCTATCTATCTATCTATCTATCTATCTATCTATCTATCTATCTATCTATCTATCCATCCATCGATCTATCTATCTATCTATCTATCTATCTATCTATCTATCTATCTATCTATCTATCTATCTATCTATCTATCTATCTATCCATCGACACAGACACTTATTTGTGATGAATAAAAACAGTATGATTCCTTCCAGTCTTTTCAAACATCCTTAGTGTTATTTTTTTCTCCCCCACCTCACTCTCCTTTTGTATTGACCTTCCTCACTTGCTTAAAAACCATGACCCAAAGAAATTTGAGGAGGAAAGGGCTTATTTTATTTTACCCTTCCAGGAACAGTCTATCACTGAGGGAGATAAGGGAAGAACTTATTGGCAGGAACTGAAGCAGAGGCCACAGAAGAACACTGCTTACTGACTTGCTAGCTCATATCTTGCTTAGCCTGCTTGCTTATAGCATCCAAAAACATCAGCCCAGGGGTGGCACAACCCCAGTGATCCAGACCCTCCCACATCATTCATCAACCCAGATAATGTACCACAGGCTTACCTATAGGTCAGTGTAGTGGAGGCATCATCTCAACTGAAGATTCCTCTTTCAAAACTGTCTCTAACTTGTGTCAAATCAGCATAAAACTAAGCCAGAAACCCCCACTCCTCATTTTTCCCATTACCCCCTTCATATCACTTATGTCTGCTCTCTAGACAGAGACTCTTTATGTAATCCATGCTGCCCTTAAACTCATGGTGATCCTCCTGCCGCAGTGTTATAGAAAATTATTTTAAGGTGTGTTACTTTTGTTTATGTTGCATTTGTTTAATGCAATGAACCTGTGATTCTTTTCCTGTCTAAAACACCTGATAATCTAATAAAGAGCTGAATGGCCAATAGCTAGGCAGGAGAAAGGATAGGCGAGGTTGGCAGGCAGAGAGTATAAATAGGAGGATAAATCTGGGAAGGAGGAAGGAACAAGAGAACAAAGAGAGGAGGATGTCAGGGGCCACCCACCCAGCCAGCCAGCCAGCCACAGAGTAAGAGTAAAAGTAAGATATACATAAGTAAGAAAAGGGAAAAAGTCCAGAGGCAAAAGGTAGACGGGATAAATTAAGAAAAACTGGCTAGACACAAGCCAAGCTAAGGCTGGTCATTTATAAGTGTGATTTATTTGGGAGATGTGTGGTGGGTCCCCCAAAATTTAAAAGAATAAAACAACCAAGTATACCTCAGTCTTCTGAATCCTGGGTTCACAAATGTGTGTCACTGTGTCTAGCTACATGAAGAAACTTTCTACAAAGTGAAAAGCTTTCTAATGGTGCTATGATCTAGACTGTGTACCACTCCTGACCTTTAAATCCATAGGCTGACATCCCAGCATCCAGTGACTCAATTTGTTCTTATTTGGAGATATAATCTTCACGGTTAGGGTGGGCGCTAATATAATGCAACTTATATTCTTATTTACAAAAAGGTAAAGTTGAACACAGTCACACTGCTAGGAGGAAGGCCATGTGAAGGAAGCCAGGAATAAGCTGTACACCAGGAAGAAAGACCTATAAAACACAAGTCTTCCTAGCTCTCAGAAAGGGGTATCCTGGCTATTGTCTTGAGCCTGACTTCCCAAGCTCAGACTGGTGAACCAATGCATTCTATTGTTTAAGGAAGTCAGTTTGTGATTGCTGCTGCAACAGCCTTTGCAAACTAACACAAATGGGAAATGCGACTCTCTTTCAAACCTGGGTGGGATAATGAAAAGGAAGTGCAACTTCAATCTAATTGGACAGTTTCACCCCAAGCTTTTGATATTTGTAGAGTTAGTAATGGTTTTGAAAACCACTTGGAAAAATCAAATCAAGGGTGAAAGACTTTTTTTTTTTTGTTTTTTTTTTTTTAACAGAAACAGAAGTCATTGACTATACTTAATATTCAGAACCACTCTCAGAGAAGAATGCTTTGGCAAGAGAGTGGAGCATATTTTTAGCATGTGTGGCAATTCCTGTTTCTATACTTTGATTAGATATTTAGAAAATTAATGCAATGTGATATGGAATTTCGTGCTTTCTTGAAAATATTGCAGAATATATCTTCTGCAAGTCTCTGTCTTTGTCTCTCTCTCTTTCTTTATCAGATAGAATCAATCTTACTGTGTAGCTCAGGCTGGCCTGGAACTTCTATGTAGACCAGGTAAGCTTTGAACTCATAGAGATCTACCTATCTCTGTCTCCTGAGTGCTGGGATTAAAGTGAGTGCCTTTTGGGAGTCTTTGAATTAAAGATGCAAGTGTTAGGTAGATCCAATGTTCATGAATTTTCAGTACTGTTTTTCTTTAAAACTTGTTATGTCGGCCTGGAGAGATGGCTCAGAGGTTAAGAGCACTGCTTGCTCTTCCAAAGGTTCTGAGTTCAATTACCAGCAACCACATGGTGGCTCACAACCATCTGTAATGAGATCTGGTTTCCTCTTCTGGCCCACGGGCAGGCAATCCACTGTATACTTAATAAATAAATAAATCTTTAAAAAAAACTTGTTATGTTACAATGAATGAAAATTCATACAATTATACTAATTAATAATTAATTGTAACTACTGCCAGTTGTCCTAGCCACTCAATTTCCTTAAAGGAAAATACATGCAAACTGAAGTTAGTTTTGGACTCGATGAAACTTAGCTTCTTTCTAGAAATTATCTTCTTCAACAGTGTCATACATGTGTATAGTGATACAGGTCATTCCGACTCCTTCCCTCTAAACTCCCTCTCACCTGCCACCAAGATCTCCTCCAACCAACTCTCCCTCTCACTGCCATATCTTTTGTTTCTGTAACCCACTGAGTCTAACCAGGGTGGAGTCTTCTAGGGGAACACGGACAACTTGCCAGTGGCTCCCATTACTCAAGACGATGGCTCTCCTGCTCCATACCCATCAAGCGGCCAGTAGCCATCAAAGGACACACATCCGTGTGCACATCTGTTCTCATACAGAATACCATTAAATTCCGTTTCAGTGAAAGAGTGGTCTACCACAGATTTCACATGGTACTTCCAAACTGTTGGGGCACATTTGTAAGTATGCTAATCTATGGAAATAAGCTACGTGTGTGTGTGTGTGTGTGTGTGTGTGTGTGTGTGTGTGTGTATACGTGCATATGATGGTCAGGGGACAGCTTGTAGGAGTTGATTCTCCCTCCCCTACCGTGTGGGTCTGAGGGATGGAATTCAGATCATCAGGCTTGGAAACAAGAACGTCAGCTCTCAGGGTCATCTTGTTTTGTCATTTTCTTAAAACTCTGATACGTTTTATAGTTGTTTGTCTTGACAGTGAACAAAGGAACATATAGAAATTTGTTTTTTCAGCCGGGCGGTGGTGGCGCACGCCTTTAATCCCAGCACTCGGGAGGCAGAGGCAGACGGATCTCTGTGAGTTCGAGGCCAGCCTGGTCTACAAGAGCTAGTTCCAGGACAGGCTCTAAAAAAGCTGCAGAGAAACCCTGTCTCGAAAAACCAAAAAAAAAAAAAAAAAAAAAAAAAAAAAAGAAAAGAAAAAAAAAAGAAATTTGTTTTTTCAAAAAGTTGTATCGCTTTTTTATGTGACACAGAGAAATAAAGACAAAATATTTTCTTTGTATCCACCTATAAAATCTTAACCATAAAATTGATTTAATAAAAAGTTGTTACTGGTTTTTTTTCTTTGTTTTTAAGTCAACTAATTGATTCAGCTCTGGTCTCAGTTTATACCACAACTAGTTTTTCAGACTGTTTTCATCAAAAATATTTGCAAGAATTCCCTAGTACAAAAGTGTTGTTGTAGACGATGAAGAAGTTTACAGAGGAAAAATCTCCGGCACTCAGTGCTCAGTTTTCTACCTTATTCTGTTTCATAGCCTAAGGCTTGTCATGTTGAAACCCAAAAATCTGCCTTAGACTAAATCTAAATAGAGAAGGTGGGGCTGCTCAGTTGGGAAATGCACACACAGCAAGGCACAACCTTTTAATTTTACTTTTAATACAATCACATAGTCTTGACCTAATTAATCACTTATATCTGCTTTTTCAAAGAGAGGGAAGAACAGCAAAGGACAGTGTCCCTCTTTGAACCATTACTTTTGTTTTATGCAGATGACTCCACCAGTCCCAGAGCCTGCATTAAATTGAAGAGTCTACGACAAGAACAGCACCTAAGAGAAAAACGTTCTTTAGCTAGAATTTTCCTCATTCTCAATATAAGAAAATAAAATTTCTATGTAAACTATTAGATACGCACTGCAAACTTTTCTCCTTGAATTATTATTATCTCCTTGTTATTCTCTCTCTCTCTCTCTCTCTCTCTCTCTCTCTCTCTCTCTCTCGCTCTGTGTGTGAGTGTGTGTGTGTGTGAATGTGTGTGTGTGTATGTGTGAGCACTGTGAGCTTGGCCAGTGTTAGATATCATTTTATAGAGATAGTACATTTCTCAAAGATGCGATTCCGTTCTTGGTTCTATTGGTCTTGATTATTTCTTTAATTAGTTTTCTTAACCCAATTAATCAAACATGTGGAATTCTGATTCTGTTGAACATCTTGTCTTCATTTTTGATCTTTTTCAGGGCCAAAAAGAACATTTAACTCACCCAAGCTACAAACTTCAATAAGCTCTCTATTTCTCTAGGTCACTGATGGCAAATGTTAAACAAATTTACATTTGGGATTTTCTATTCATTTCCCGCCTGGTTGACACTGAGCCAATGATAACCGTTCAAGAGCTGTGCAGCTCCTGATCATTTGCGTGACCCCGTCTGCGTTTCCAGTTCGCTGATAGCTCTATCCCATGGCGCTAAGTCAAAGCCTTGCCAGAGTCACGAGAGAACCCCCAGATTACTCTCCCTCCGCCCTTCAGGAGCATCTTTGTTTCTGGAGAAACAGCAAAAGGGTTTTCGTTGCGCCTATTTCAGTGCTGAAGGAAACTGTTTCAACAACGTTTCTGTATACTGGAACTTGAAATGCTGTAGAGGGAGAACATACGACTGAAGGAGAAAATACTCTCTAGTTAAGAGTGTCTCTTGAGTTCTCAGATTTAATATTTATAGTTGTTAAATTGTTCCTGATAAATTGGTCACTGACTACTTTGAAGAATTAACCTCTGGCCCAGCAAAGGGTCACTCTTGGCCACAGTGTTTCATCCTAGCAATAGTAACCCAAACTACGACACTACGGTTCCTTTTAAAAAAAAAAAGAAGTTGTTAGCATGACTTTCCTGGCATTGTGAGTGGATACTGCATATGAGAAAGAACCACACAGGCTGTTATAATTGGTGTGTCTGTTTTAGGCTTCATATCAGCTTACCAAGCCTTGTCCCATGTGTATTGAAGACAAAAGAAAGACTTTAGGAATGGGAATTCAGCAATGAATTGTAAGCTATTTGTTGTCAGGGTAAATTAATCTTTCTTTTGCTTTAATCCTTTTGTATCAATTCATTCTCATTGAGCTTTCATAGAAAATGTCCTGTGTTTTTATATTATCATCCATACTACCTTCTTTTATTGCAAAATCTATAACATAAAGGGAATTAGTTTTGGTTCTGTCTTCGAGAACAACAGGCGCTGTGCTTCAGGATTATTTTTGTTGCTTCTGCTGATGATAATGGTGGCACTACATATATGCCAGACAAAAATGGTGAAGTACAGCCATACTGTGCCTACGGTAGAATTTCTGTCTGCTGCTTGGGCCCTGTGGGATCCTTGTTTTCTATGCAAAGCTATAGTTTCTGCGAAGCTATTTATGCTTTGGGAAAGTACTGTCACACTTTTGCAAAATAATAGAGGCCATTTTTAGTATTTACAAGAGGCATGCTTCTTCCTATGTGTCAAAGGAGAAATAGTAGTGGATGTTTGTATTTGGTGACTTATTGAGGGTAAAATTCCTGTTTCTTTATGATTTTTTTTCTGATTTCAAGCTGCAATGAAAATGATCAACCTCTACTATTACATCAGGCAGCTTTCCATCACTATGATGCAACCCTTGAGACAATCGGCTTACAAAAGGGAAAGATTTAAATTTGCTCACAGTTTTGGAGGAGACAGTCCCTGGATAGCTGACGCCATTAAACGTTGGGCCTGCAGTGAGTATCATGGCGGGAAGCAGCTGATGGAGCATATCATCTCATGGCAGCTGGGAATCAAAGAGAATAGAAAAGGGAGTGTCAGATCGTTAGTAATCCCTTCAAGGGCACATTCCCATAAGAGTGAAGACTTGCAACTAGACGCCACCTCTTAAAAGTTCTACCACATTCTCAAAGTGCCCAGGGCAGGAGACCAAGCCTTTACCATATAGCCCCATGGGAAATACTTTTCCAAAGCACAGCATTTATGTAATATGTACATGCATTGCAATGTACCCTTTATGATTAGTAGTTATAACACCCATTGTTGATACACACATCATTTACTTTGTTCCTGATTAGCTCAGTTTGATTTTGGTCAAGCTACTTAATCATATTCACACCTCTGTTTCCATTATCTATAACATAGATACAATAATATAATTTTCCTCCTATAGTTATTTTGAGTATAGCAGGTAGAAAACATATAGATGCTTACAATATCTTTTGAAGTTTATGCATTCAATGAGCCTAGCTATTGGTAGTATTGTATATAGTCTCTATACACAGAAGACTATCATAGTTTTAATTTATTGATAGACACTTACTGACCATTAAATTTGCTTCAGGATTAAAACAGATCAATTTTAGGAATACAATGGTATACAGTTGTCCTTGATCCTACCCTTCTTCCGGCTCATGAAAAATGAGAAAGACAAATCAGAACTAATTTCACAAATCAATATAAATTATTGCAACCCATGAGGCAGGACTGGAGTAAAGTGTAGGCAAGGTAGTGTATAGGGTGAGTGAAGATGGGGAACCCCTCAGATGGGTCATCAGAGGAGGTGGATGGAATGTGGAGGAGGGCAGGTCTGTTGATTTCCCTCCCTATGTGTGGGTGGTGTATCTCCAAGGGCTCATCTTACTCACCAGATCCTTTTTGAAACATACTAAAAAATGGGGCCCAGAAATCTATGTCCTTCCACAGACTGAATTAGTTAAGAGCTAACCCCAAAATAATGAACACCTCTAAAATACAAACCTCTAGTTAGGCTTTGAGTTATTTTTAATAAGGGCACATGAAGTTCATTTGGAGTATGAAAATGATATCAGATATTTTAACAGTGGCATCAGTAATTTATAAATATATTAATCAAATCTGTCTATGCTGGGAATTGCAGTTATCTGGGTCTCTGAACTTTGGTTTTTAATTTTAAAACAAGAGAAACAAATGACTCCAGTGATTTATTTTATAATAAAAAGATTCTTTTAAAATAAAAATGAAAGCATTGTATACAACTGTTGCAGAAGGTTTGAACTTCAAGAATAAAATGGACCTCTGTTTTCTAGCCACTGCTCCTGTCCCAATTTACCTCTCCAAACATACTCACTCAGCCTTATTAATACTGGTTTTGGTTGTTGGGAAACCAGCATAGATAGTATGTATATATAAATGCTTAAATTATTTACATATTATGTGGTTATAAACACTGATAGATACTTTACATTGTCTCTTAACCCATCGAATTAGAGATCTGTTTGAATTACTGGACATAAATCTATATCTTGTCTGTATCTTTGCATACACATATGTTTGTGTTCGTCTGCATGGGTTTATGTAAGTTCACACATGTATTGTTTCATGTGCAGGTGTGTATGCACGTAGAGATCTAAGAAGGATGTTGGGAGTCTTCCTCAACTAGTCTCCATCTTATTTATTGAGGTAAGGTCTCCCAGTTGGACCCAGAGCTTGCCAATAGGGGCTAGTTTTCTTACTAGCCAGCTTGCTCTTTGGGATCTCGGTCCACCTTCCCAATACTGGAATGATAGATGAGCCACCATATTCATTCTGCAACATGAACTTTGAGGATCTCAGCTCTTTCATACTTGATTGGCAAGTGCTTTATCCACTGATCCATCTCTCTACGCCCACTTTTAAATGGATGTACAATGTTTTGTTCAGTGGTGGTGTAATAGCATATTTTGCCATATTCTTATTGATAAATCTTTGAATTATCTTCCTACTTATTGTCCTTGTAAGTAATTCTGTAAACATTTTAGAGAGTAGTACATAACTTTTAACAATGGGATTGATATGTCAAAGGACATTTATTCAGTGTTAATCTTAATCATTTCTAAACTTTATTAACAGAAGCTATATAATATGTCCCTATTAGAAAGCATTTAATCCATCAGGACGGTGGTGGTGCACAGCTTTAATCCCAGCACTCAGAAGGCAGAGACGGGTGGATCTCTGTGAGTTTGAAGCCAGCCTGGTCCACAGAGAGAGTGCCAGGACAGCCAAAGCTACACAGTGAAACTCTGTCTGGTAACTCCCCCTCCAAAAGTATTTAATTCTACACAATCTATTTCGCCACAACTGCATCCACAATAGGATGTTATAGAACTTTGAAGCTTACCTGTCTGGAATGCTATAACTTTCATCTGCCTAACTTTAGCTATGGAAGAATCTTCACAGATCGTTTTGTGTCTGGTTTTTGAATTGCCTACTTAAATGCTTATTTCTCTACTAGTTTTTTTTTTGGGGGGGGGGGGGCAGGGAAAAGGGTGGAATTTTTTCTTGATCATTTGTTCAGAGCTAATGTAAACCAGAAAGTGAGTTCTTGATGGTCAAAACATGACCTACTTTCTTTTATTTGTCATGGAGTTTTAGTTTTGTTTACATTTTTGGCATTTTCTTTAATGGTTTTTGTAATTTTGCATCATATTTAAGAAGGCTTTTTACATTATTAAATTAAAGAAATATTTTCTCACATTTTACTACTTTCATGGATCCATCCACTTTGCATTGTAAAAAAAAACTTTGATCCATATGGGATTTGCTTTGGCACTGGGAGTCTTTTTCTTTTCAAAATGGTGAGGTACATGTTTCCACACTACGCATTTAATGTGATGTTAACTATTTGTTAGTTCACTAACAAAGACACTGGCTCACATTTTAGGATCTGACATAATGAAGTGCAAAGCTTGGTGAGAACATCTTTTGTTCATTTTTAGTATATGGTTGACATCATAGGTCCCCAACGGCTGACCTGAAGCCCTTGGTAGACGTGTCTCAGTAGGCTCAGTGTCTTCATGATCTCCACCTGTTTCTCCAGGGCTGTGCGTGCTCAGTGCTTTGATATGTCAGGATCTGGGGCTGACCCTCTTCTTTCTGGTGCCCAAGGACATACCTGGTTTCTTGTTGTTGATCTGCTCAGGTTTCATTCAAACCTAAATTGTCTTATGATTCTCAGTCTAAGCTCATCCTGTTACTTTGAACCTCTTCTCTTGAGAAGGACACATGGATGGGACTGTGGGGTAACTTTCTACAGTTTTCTCAGACCCATTTTCTACATAACTTAGATGTAGCCATCTTTATTAGTGTGTTTCCTGGGCTAGCCTGCAGTTTAGGGATACTTGCAATTCTAGCCCCCAACTTACTCCCACAGACACTTTCCCCATAGCTTGTATGGTGGTCCTGCTGTGTTCAGACACTAGGGCTGCTTAGATACTTCACCTCTGCAATTTCTTGCATGCTTTCTTAACCCAGCCACAAAACCATTAGCCTACAGTTTGCCCTGCCTGCAGAGTATTCTGGGACCAGAGTCTAGCAGAATTGTCATCAAAGAGACCAGAGTGACTTCATCCAGCAACTGAAGGGAGCAGATACAGAGCCCCACAGCCAGACATTAGGAGGAGCTTGGAGAGTCCTGTGGAGGAGGGGAGGAAGGATCAGAGGAACCAGAGTGTTCAGGGACACCATGAGAACAAGGCTCAGAGAATCAACTGGCCAGGACTCATGTGGGCACACAGAGATCAGGGAGTCTGTGGGGGTCTGATTTAGGTCCCCTGTGGATATGTTATGGCTGAGTAGCTTGGTGTTCCTGTGGGATCCCTAACAATGAGAGCTCGAGTAGTCATCGACTCTTTTGCCTACTTGTGGGACCCTTTCCCCACTCCTGGGTGGTCTCGTCTGGCCTTGATGTGATGGTACATGCCTGGTCCTATTACAGCATATTATGCCATGTTTGGTTGATGTCCCTGGAAAGACTGCTCTTTTTTGAGGGAGGGTGGATCTGGAGGAGAGGGAAGTTGGCAGGGAGACTGAGAAGGAGGAGGAAGGGGAAATTGAGGTGGGGATATAATATATAAGAAAATATATGATGTAATATATGAGAAAAGTATAAAAATAAATATGTTTTTGCACAGTTCCATATTTGGAAAAAAGAATCGAAGAACTCCCTCCATCATTCAGATTTATTTTTCTTTATATCAAGATTTTAGGTTTTGGAAACAAAAAATTCATGAACACTTTATTATTAAAATAGTTTTTATATTTTTTAATATAAAATAGGAAGTAATTAGGGAACAATGTTGGATTAATAGTATTTTAATAATTTTCTTCTGATTTTAACTTAAAGTTATTCTGCTATATGAAATAATTGTTTATTTTTATGAAATTATTAATTTTTATTCACTAAAGGTTTTTCAAAGCTAAGAAAATTTTTATCAGGGTAGCTACCTGTGATTATGGAAGGTGATTTCTACACTTCTTAGATTAAATGTAGACGCCTGATTGTGCTTGGGAAACTAAATTATTCTGAGTGGTGTCATTTAGTATTCAAATGTTACCCCAGAGGAGAATTTTTTTTTATCTATAGAGCTGTCAGAGATAATTAAGATCATCAAAACACTTCCTCCACCATAATTTATTTTTGACTTGAAAGAATATATCATAGTGCTCACCCACTCGTCCCCAGTGAGTTATGCCCATATATGGATTGGATTCCCTGCTACAAAATTGAACTAAAGTATTCCTGCTAGGAATTCAGGGTAAGCTGAGTCCATTTGGGACCTTGTCCAATGAAATTTGTTTAGGGTAAATGCCAGAGACGAATCTCCATCGAAAACTTTTCACCTATTAGTATATGGTATCTTGGTAGCCAGGGTGCCTGAGGATAATGTCACAGCAAGTTTCCAGTGGGGTAATTTAATTTGCTTAATTAAATAATTAGATTTATTTCTCAAGTTGCTTTGGGGTAGAAGGAGTAGGAAGGGGCAGGGAGGGGAAAAACTCTGTAAATTTGCTGTTTGTTTTCTAAGCTTATCAATGTTACTTTAACTGTCTTATTCATCTAAGAGAACTTTTGAGGACCAGGAAAACTGCCAGGATGAGAACAGCCACTCATTTTACTCATGGAGGCAGCAATGTGAAAACTATGCTATGTGTTGTCTGTAGTAAGATTATGTCATTCTTCCAAAATTATGGCAGTCCGTAAGGATCCATTGTTTTGGAAATGGCAGGGAACGCACAGGCGTGTGAGCATGTGCAACTGTGCACACACACAATTTAAAGTTTGGGCATGAGCTTTAAATTTAATTTTTTGCGACCTCTTAATTTTTAATGAGTGGAGCACATGTATAAAATTAAAAAGGAGACGAAGTATAAAAGAGAAGTATAAAAAAGATTTCTGGACATTTTAGTTGAGAAACACAAAAATCACTTGAACATTAAAAAAAGAAACCTATTCTCATAATTTGGTTAAGAAACTTGAGAACTGAAAGGCAAACATGCGTTTTTGTTTGTTTGTTTGTTTGGTAGTATCTGAGTGGCAAATTGTACACTCTACTGTAGAACTAAAAAAAATATATATATAAAGGTGAAAAATAGAGGAATCCAGTATTTTGTATTTGAAAATTATTTGTAATATTTCTTGTTAACAGCTCATTTGCAAAAACTCATAATTGACTCACATTATTTAGCAAATATTTTTACCATCAAGAAAGTGAATTTTTTCTTCTGTTTCTTAACTAAAATATCTAGTTTTTTTATACTTTTATATTTCACCTAATTTTTGCAACAGTTTCACAATGGAAAGTAATAGTAGCCAACTATTTAAAACTTGAAGTAATTTTTCTATTTTCAGTTATGGTCATGACCAGGAAAGCGGGCCACTGGAGGAATACACTCTATCCATTACGCAGTGCCATTTTGCATTTTGCAAATGCTTTCTTGGCTGAAACACATACTTTAATTCTGACGTAAAACTTAAATCACTCCGTAGTTTGACGAAGTGTTAGCGGAAAACCGAAGTACTGAAACATTTATCTCCAGTTCTTCCAAAGTTAAGGGCCAAGTCTACAGTTTTTGAGAGTTTAAAGTGTAGAGTGAAACGTGTGTATCTATGGCAATGTTAGAAGGGTACAAAAAAGAAGCCATAAAAAAGGAGGTTATTGGCAAGCAAGCCGAGCTGTCCTGGGGCCCACATCTGGGCCGGATTCACAGCCTGTGTAATCCACTCTGAGAATCCCCATTGAGTTACACAGGGCAGCAATTAGAGCCAGAGAAACAGATCAATGCTTTCCTAACTTGACAGTTTTACAGTCATTTCTCCCGCCACACACACTCTTTTAAGCATTCATTCGCAGGTTTGCCAGTGAGAACTTTTAAGTATTTGAATATGTTCAGTTAAGTGTTCAGTTATGACAGCTAAGTAAATAAAGCTGTTGAGGTCTGTCTGTCTTGGCTGGAAGACTCCCAGTCTGACTTTCAAAACCGACGAGAAGACACCAGCCTGTTTAAAGAAACCTTATTGTTGGAGTTTGTTTAGTCTTTAAAATACAGGAAAAAAAAACTTCAGATAGAAAAAGTTTAGGTGTAGGATGCACCCTTGCCTAATTGAACTAACTAATGAAAGACTGAATGAATGAATTTGTACATCACATTGATGCCTGACTCTGTCAAATGGTTTCTGATAGGATGGCTCCTCATCCCAAGATCTCACAGTCTTATGAGCAGTATAAGCAACTCACTTTTACTTTACATGAGAAGACGGGTAATGTCTAAGTGTTCCGGCAGCAGCGAGCACGGGGAACCATAGATGCTTCTGCTATTCTGGTGGCTGGGGTTCGGTACCAGTCTGAGGAAACCAGGGCAGGTTACAACCAAGCAAGCTTTGAAGCATCTGCCGTTGTCTAGAAAGCTGAGGGACTAGCATTCCCCGTAGAGGGAAGCTGTGAGCAAGTGCAAAGTAGCAGGAGTGGGCAGTACCTCCGAGAGGAGAGTTTAATGGGTGTGGACATTTAGCCAGTGTGAGGTGAGGGAGTGAGGGGCACGTGGACCCAGAGGGCGGGTGGAGGACAGGTGAGGGAGTTCTTATCTCAGCAACTCTCCTCTGCTAAGCTCTTTAACTGTCTGGGGTCCTGGAAGCCTGAGAGCAGAGGTTCACTGCTTGCTTTTCTGCATGGTAGTCACACGGGGAGATAAAGGAACCCTACAGAAACCCAGGTCCTGCTCCTTAGAGCCCTAAGAATGAGACCTGAGACAGTACTTTTCTTCATGTGCTTCTAGCGGAAGGAAGGCAGTGTTTCTCAAAAGACAGTCACCACGACCAACAAGGTTGGTGCTGCCTGGAAATGCATGCTTTCAGCCCAAGTCTGAACCACTCAATTCCAAACTTTGATGTCTGCAGTAACCTACTTCACCAGCCACTTCTTTGTGGGATAATTTGGCTCATGCTAAAGTCTAAGCATAGCTGCCATGGAACCAAGCTACTTTTATTTCCCAGAAAACAAAAATTAGGAGTCTGTGGAAATCCTTCTAGTCCCTAGGATTCTCCTTTCTCTCCTCAGACCTGCATTCCCCTTCCGAGCACTCCTCTTCCTGGAGGGAGAGCCTCGGTGGATCCCTGTGTGGAACAGGAACAGGATGAACTTTGGCTGTAGGATGGTGGCTGCTGTAAAGAATGGAGTGGAATCGGAGAAGTGCAAATTAGCCGTTCACCATGGAGGTTACAGGTTTATAAAGTAAGGTGGAACCCAGTGACAAATGGGGTGTATACTGACAATGAGGGTAGCAAGCCAGCAGGGTTCCCCGCACACTCAGAGGGAATGGAGAGCCGTTTAGAGGTGAAGAATAATTACCGGAAAGGGAAGAAGGGGAGAGGTTTTTAATATAGGTCTGAGATTTAGCTTGAGGTGCAGGCGGTGGGTATCTTCGCATTAGACAGGAAGAGGCAGTGATTCCTCTCACAGCCAGTGTTCAGAAGCTAATGCTTCAGTTTGCACTTGATCTTAACCACAAGGCTGAGAAGTAATCAACCCTTCATCCTGAAGGGCCGTTTTGGGTGCTGTGGGGGTACTCATTCACATTCGTGTCCTCTGTCTGGGCCAGTAGCCAGAAACCTTTTTCTCTGCCCACCACTGGGACAACTGAAAATGTCTGTACAAACCTTTCCTTTCTGCCTCTCCCTCCCCAGTTCTTCTCCTTTGCACCCTAGCTCCCCTCCTCTCCTCTTTTCTCTACTGTTTTTTTTTTTTTTTTAATTTTTTGAGACACCTTCTCATTATATAGTCCTGTTTGGCCTAGAACTCACTTTGTAGACCAGGCTGTCCTTGAACTTGCAGTAATCCTCTTGCCCCTGCTTCATGCCTGGTCAGAATATTTCCCTTATTACGGGCTCAAACTATGGATAATATTAATTGTGGTATTAATTAATTATTAATTAATCAATCAAAATTAATATAGCAGCAAAATATTGACTAAATTGGACAAGTACAAGTGTTTTTTTCTTCTTCCTACTTGTGCTGGCTACTTTATGCCAACTTAATACAAGCCAGAGTTATCTGAGAGGAGGAAATCACAATTGAGAAAAGTCCTCTATAAGATCCAGCTGTAGGGCATTTTCTTAATTCGTGATTGATGGGAGGGTCCAGCCCATGGTAGGCAGTGCCATCCTGTAGCTGATGGTCCTGGATTGTAGTAGGAGGCTGCTTGTTTGTTCCTGGCCGCTCAGACCAGAAATAATCACACAGAAACTATATTATTTAAAACACTGCTTGGCCAATGACTCTAGCATATTATCAGCAAGTACTTACATATTAAATTAACTCATTTCTATGATTTTATATTTTACCACAAGGTTCATGGTCTACTGGGAAGGTTCTGGCTGGCGGCTGGCATCTTCCTCCTCTGGTGGCTCCATGGCGGCTCATGACTCCACCCTCTTTCTCCCAGCATTCACTTTAGTTTTTTCCTGCCTACCTCTATTCTGCCCTGTGCAGGCCCAAGACAGTTCCTTTTTAAACCAGTGGTATTCACAGCATACAGAGGAGAATCCCATATCACTGGGTTCTATAAGAAAACAATTGAGCAAATCACAGGGAGCAAGTCAGTCAAAGCACTCCTTCATGGACTCTGCTTCAGCTCCTGCCTCCAGGTTCCTGCCCTGTGTGAGTTCCTGTTATGACTTCCTTCAGTGATGTACAGTGATGCAGAAGCATAAGTCAAATAAACCCTTTCCTCCCCAAATTGTTTAGCTGTGGTGTTTAAGCCCAATGAGACCCTAACTAAGACAATAGAAACCCTAAGATACCTCCCTTCCCCTCTCTTCTCTTCCTCCTGTTCTTCCAATTGACAGAAGACAAAAAAAAAAAAAAAAAAATGCTGAGCTTAGGAAACGTGTTTAAAAATACCCTAAAGTCTGGTTGACCTTGGAGACCCTGACAGTATCTGATGATTTTCTTTGGTGCTTGGGGTTTGTTTCTTTTACTTCCTCAAGGCCAGCAAGGGGGTCAGGGGACTCCTGTATTGGTAGGACAACCCTTCTTCATCTTTCGTTCTTGCTTTGGGATAAGAACCATTTTTGGCAGTAACATCTTTAAACATAGGGAAGAAGAAAGGTTTTAGCAGAGTGTCTTATTTTCTAGTAACCTTCTCGGCACGTAAGCATCTGTATGAAGAAACAGTTTCTAAACATTTTGCCTGGTGTGCAACCTCAGTTGCTAGGCTTCCTTCCCAGCTGCATAATTTAGCTGCGGGGCTTTGAGCATCTTATTTGCTCTTTTTTAGATCTCCAGTCCATCATTTACACAACGAGTAGATAGGAATCAATAAGCTCTGAGGTTGTTTCTGGCTTTAAAATTCTATAATTGTATGATTTCCTGCCTGCATTATCTTTGTTTGGTAAGAGCTTGCCTTAATCTGATCCATTCCTCAGCAAAATCTCTCAGATTGACTTGAAGCCCCGATTTTGACTCTGGTTCTCACACCTTGGTGTTTATTAGGTCATAAGTAATGAGCTCTGAATGCTTAAGAACTTGCCCGGGTTCACATAGTTAGTTCACCAGAGCCACAGACAAGAGTGGAAAAAAAAAATAAAACTAGGCTCCCTAATTCTCCCACTGCAGTGTCTGAGAGTGCGTGCCACCCCTGAAATCATAGGGCCCTCACACATCTGTCCATCAATAGGTCGCTAAGCAAATGTAACGAATGAATTCATTCTTTCTGGATCCCATTTGTAATCAGCTGGATTGGATTGGCTTTCCGGTCATTATAGAGATTAACAAATGACTTTACTTTGACCACTAGACGATATAACTAAGATAAAAAGCCAGTTCTCTGTAATAGTTGAGTCCCAGACTCTGTTTCCACTTATCAGTATCTGTATCTGCACTTCTAACTTAAAAAAGTCCTTTTATTTCTTCTAATGACTGATCCCCATTGGTCATAAAGTCAGGTTGGAAGAATGATCACAGGAGATGACTGGCTAGCTAAAAAGTTTTCCTAAATAATGTAGTTTGTCTTATGGTAAAGAGTGAGTGCAAGCACACTTCTGGCTTGGAATGGGACTTCTCTTTCAACTTGTTATATGATCCATCCCTACTTGAAATAGTTTGCACTTAATGAAGGACTTGCTTGTGATTTAAAGGTGTTTGGCATTGCTCTCTATGCAGCATATCTGTATATTTGGATTTTCTAGTTACAAACCTTTGTTCTTCAAGGAACATAACTAGGTGTCTTAGGCGTGGAAACTTGGCTCAAGGTGTCAACAGGCGGATGGCATGGGAAGTCAGCAGTCGGATTGCTCTGAGCTAAGAGAAACTGTTCTCAACAGTCTCCACTAACCATTTGAATAGAAGGGAAGCAGAAGGTGAGAGAAAAACCGGACAGAGAGGTGAAGGAAGGTGCATGGGCAGCTAAGGTAAACTACAGGGAAAAAGGGACCATGTCGAGGTCTGAAAGGGCTGGGGACATGTCACACTGCAGAAAGCACCAGCTCTAACCTGTCAGCCAACACTGAGCAGGAGGACTTGAGAACATTGCAGGGCTTGCTTTCATCGTTTCAGTGAATTCTACTTTCAACTTATTGGTACTGGCAAGATTCCCACTGTTTGGAGAATTGTTTAAATGTTGTATATCAGCATGGCTGTTTGTAAAATCTGGAATATTTTAGCACCGAAAGGACAAGCCAGCAGAAGCCTCAGCTCCACATCCTCTTTGTGCAGCAAAAGATCTTGGGTATGTATTTTCCTTTTTTTTTTAATTTTCAAAAAAACACGGTTTCTCTGTGTAGTCCTGGCTGTCATGGAACTCACTATGTAGACCAGGAGGCCACAAACTCTGCCTCCTGAGTGCTGGTGTGAAGGCATGCACCACCACCACCCAGCTAGCATTTTATATTTTGGCCCAGTGAATGTGCCTTTCTTGGTTTTCCATTTTTTTTCCTCTTCTGCTTAAAAAAAAGTCTGCAATACTTTTTCTCATACCTATTTCTCATCTTGTTCAAAATACAGTTCTCAAGGTATGTTCTACACGAAGCCATTGATGGGTACACTATGTGCCTAGCTTATTTGCATCTTCTGCCTTGACTAACCAGTTTATACAGCAAGCGATCATTGCCTTCCAGTCGTCTAGGTGTGCCATGGAAACATGGTTAGATTCCCTAAGGAGGAACCGATTTCCATGCTTCTGCTCGTTTCCTCTCATATCCAGCATGGTGCTGGGCTCCAAATACTTCCGGGATGAATCATGACACGCTGAAGCCTGCAAAAAGATAAAATGAGCGTCATCTCCAAGCTCCTCTGGCAGAAGGTCAGTTGAAATTTATGATAAATGTCAGTAGCTGAGGACAAGATATGGGTGTTGCTCTCGGATTGGAAAGGGAGCTGACGCCCGCATAGAGAATTGTGGAGCAATTGTTCTGTATTCTTAGCAGTCCGCATATAATCCTAAAAGATACACACGCTTGGCGCAGTGCGTGCAGTGTGATTCCAGGGATATCGCAGGCTTATTTAACAATGCTACCCTCAGAACAACGCTAGCATACTAATCTGTAACACTGGCTGAGAACACACATGCCTTGATGTCTTTTAACTAGAAGGATTGAGACTAGTGCCCCAGAAAACCGGGATAATATTTAGCACAATGACCTATAATTTTAAGAGTCCAGCAGTCTCAAGGGAACAAGTCATGTATTTAAATCCCCCTTCCTTTTCCAGGGGTCTTCCCAACAACACATCCAGTGAAAAATCCCCTGCAATTTAAATCTTTCTTTTCCCTTGCCTGCACTGCGCTGTGTTATCACCCCTGCACACTTCAGTGAGCTTCGAAATTGCAGAAGAAAGACAACCCTCCCCCCCCCCCCGCCCCCCCCCCCCCACTCCAACCAACTCCTCAACCACTGTGTTTATAGTCAGTTTGCCTCCCTGGATCTTACGCCTTAACACATGCTGTAGTGTTCAGATTGCAAACACAGAGGAGGGATGTTTAAATCCTAAAAACAAACTGTTTTCATTGCAATGTGCAAAACAGCATTCCACGAAGACATTTCAATTAATATTAGCTGAGTGAGGGGAGTCCTCTCTCTGTGGCCTGTTCAGTGTTTGGCCTCTTGCTGCTGAGGCTGCCATCCAGGGTGCTGCCAATTAAATGCCAGCTGTGATCTATTGTTTGCTTCTGACACCTGGGAAGTCCCAGATCATCAGAATCCTGCAAACAGCAGCTGGCTTAGTGGAGGCTGCCAGACTTCAGGGATTCTGAGGTCTCTCAGTGAAGGTAGGGGGCCCGTCTTGTTTTAGTTAAGGGAATAGTCCCGGAATAGGCAGCTTAAAACCCAAGAAGACTTACATTAAACAACCCCCAAATTTGGGGAGGATCAACCCAGGCCTATAAGCCACATAGCTTACTCTAGGTCCCCACAGGGCAGGGCTTTAAAGCATCAACAAATGTTGCTAATCCTTGCTTATAAGGTACCAACAAGTCCCTGTTGTGTGGTGTAGGACTCCATGCATCTCCAGAAGCTTCTCACTTTGGTCCATTTGTACTATAATTTAATTTAATCGGCGTTATTAGATGTGCCTGTTTTCTCTTTGCTTAACATCCTCTCTTTTTAAGGCACCCGTCACTTTGATTGGCACCCATCTGATTTTAAGGGTCAGTGTTCATTGTTTAGTATGTGCTCTTTGCAAGTTTTGCCACTTTATTTCATTTGTCTCGAACAGTCGAGCTTCACTGTACGACTGTAAATGGATGAAGAATTAGTAAGGAACAAGCGTTGCTTCTTTTCCCACCTTCGCATCCTATTGTTCTTAAAGGGCAGTCCTATCTGATCATGGACTTGAGCTCACCTTGAGGAGGAGCCTGAGTAGGTGGCATGCGCTGGGGTGATTGGGCACGTTGCCACCTTCCTTTTTCTTTGTCTAGATGCTGGCGTTCTGATGCTTCCTTCCAGTCTCTTGCATCATAAATACCAGAGGGAGAGAGGCTGCTGCCAGTGTCTTTATTGTGTGCTCCACTATTTGTCAGCCACATTTGAACAGCCCAAAGTGTCATACCTCCTGGGAGATACAAAGCCAAGAGCACTGGGACCTGACCCAGAAAGTCTGGCCCCCAAACGTGACTAGGTATTCTCTCATGTCACCTCCTTCATATCTTATATTCTTCTTAGATGGATGCCTTCATAGTAACTCTTTCTCCTATCCTTTCTTTCTGTTCTGATCTCTCCTCTGTCCCTGAGTGGGTGGATGGTGTCACCTATGACTTTCCGGTGTTGCTCATTGAAGGAACCATTTGCACTTGATTTGTCCAGACCACAATCCCATGTCTCAAGAAGTGAAATCTACCCAGCTAAGCATCCACCATGGTCCTCATTAAAAATGGGATGCAAGTGCCCTTGGATTGTTCACTCTTGAAGTCATCAGACTAATGATGATATTGCTAGCTTGCTGAGGTCTGTTCGTTCAACGTATTTGATTTCTTGTAAATCCACCTAAAATTTCCCCTGGAGTTGAAATTTATTTTGCAACAACGAAATATGCAAATAGTTCAAAGATGACAGCATTTCAAGGCTCAATGTGCAAATCTGCAGTCAGTATACATATTCATTTGAAACAAGGCATGTAAAAATCAAGAAAACAGGAAGGTGAACTTCGCAAGAAAAGCTATTTTAGCTACTCTCTCCCGGAGAGATCGCAATCACTTCTTAACTTCTCTGAGATATGGATGCACTTCATCCCAACTGCCTTGCTTAAAAACCCACTGGTCCCGACGAGGGGGCCCATCTGAGCAGAAGAATATGTGTTGGCAGCATTGCTGGAGCTGTGTCACTTTGTGCAGAATTTGATCCAGGGTGGAATCAAAACCATATTTTGCTCTATCCCTCCCCCATCCTGTCACAATGTGATGGAAGTTGTCTCTTATAAACAAAAGGCCATCATCGCTTCTTCCCCTCCTCTTTAGATCTTTTAAAAAAAAATCAAGTCAATTCTCGGGGAGGCGAGCATGATAGATAATTTTCATAGCTAAATAACAAACCGATAGCATCTCCACCCCTCCCCAGTAGATTTAGAAAAAGCCTCAACATTATATAGCATTCAGACCGGAACACTTCCCTTAGCTTACATTAGCACTAATTCTTCTGTGCTGTCTCTTTTCTTTGGCTGTGTTTTATTACATAAACGTGAGCATTACGGGTATAAGCTGAGTAAACGGCCACTGTACTAAGGTAAAGTCAACTGGATGTATCCTGATGACAGATTCCTGGGGGCTAGACTAATGTCTTGGGGTGCCAGCCAAGACATTGAGACCTCTCAGGCTTTAACCCCCTCTGGAGGGGTTGCTGAGTCCTTAGAATAAAGCAACGGTGTTTTACCTGGGAGGAACTGTTGGCCGTGTCAAATATAGTTTCAAAAGATAGCGAGGCTGAGCTGCTCACACAGGCTAATTTTAACTGGAAGTGTCCTGGCGTTCCTTTTGAAGATGCTGATACAGTTTCTGACACTGCTGGTGATGAGTGGCACGGGACAGCCGGTTCAGGTCTGAGGCCGTCAAATAGTGAAAGGGAAGGTCCCTCACCAGAGTCCCAGGACACCAGAGTGGCTCTTTACCGCCTACTTTCCTGAGGAAGTTGCTTACTTAAAAGGCCAGGGGAGAAACTGCTACCTAAACAAGGAATAAAGGAGACTCTTCCCAAGAAGACAGTCTACACATGAAATTGAAATGGATATGATGTTCAGAATTCCTGCATAAGGCTAATTCACATTAATTTATCCTAATTGCCTCTCTTTTACAAAGGGATCAATTAGAATAAAGAATGAGAAGTCATGAGAATGTAGTTCTGTGGAGAAGGCAAACGACAAACTCTCTAATTAAAAGGGGGACGTGGCCAGCAAGACCATATATATATATATGTGTGTGTGTGTGTGTGTGTGTGTAGCCAATTTCCTTTTTTCTTTTCATTAGCCTTTCTCGATTGGTTATAAGTGATAATATTCATTGAAGACCACAACTGTCAAAAAGCATTCAGGAACGCACTGGGAAGGAGAATGGAGAAATAGGCAGATACACTTAGGAAGTATGCAAGCATGTATGTGCACACACGTACGGGAGCAATGTACCTTTGAAGTGTCAACTGCTTGTAAACAGAAGAGGCGGTCCTAAAAGATGGCTGGCTCAGGTTCAAGAGGCAAACAGAGGTCACACCTGTGTGATCAGGTAGCCACCTCCTCATACAAAAGAGGTGGGAGAGCAGTCATCTTCACATCTGAATTCGGATGTTGGTCCCATCCCTTAAATAGAGCTATAAATCCTGTGAAGCTGGATTAATCTTATTTTATGGGCAGCTGTAAAGACAAAGGGCACCCTTTGGCTTTCTTTAAGGAAAAGCAAGAGGTCTTTACAAAATGGGAGGATGCAGCTGGTAGGAAAGATTGAAGCTTCCGCTCTTGTGTCTTAACTCTTTTTAGATTTATTTATTTTGCATATTCATGACTGTTTTATCTACATGTATACATGTGTGCCATGTGTGTGCCTGGTTCCAGGTGAAGTCAGAAGGGAACATCAGATCTGCTCAACCTGGAGTTATGGGCAGCTGTAAGCTTCCATATGGGTCTTGGGAACCAACTTCAGGTCCTCTGCAAGAGCAACAAGTGTTTTTTACTAATCCATCTCTCTATTACCCCTTTATATATCACTTAGATAAGAACAACAGAACAATCAATGGAAGTCCCCCAAGCCTTCCAATAACACAAGCGAGATCATGTGTGTTTTCCTGGGTAGCAAAGAGAACATTGTCAACTGTGATATGACAGGGTTTGGGAAAGCAAACCTGGAGAAGCCACTCTGCTGGGGCTTCCATGCTCTCTATCCTCTCCATTTCCACCCTGAACCTGTGGAGACCCAATCCCTGGTTTTTGATGCTGCATGATATCAGAACAAAGACCTTTATCCAGGAGTTAATGACACACCCACTCTGGCTCTACAAACACTTAACCCCCTCTTAAAGAAGGACAGCCAAGATTACCCAAGGTCTGTCTCTAGGCTGTCTTCTCTAAAAAAAAACGAAAAAAAAAATAAAAAAAAAAAACAAAATGGGAGGTGGAAAAGGATGTCCAGAGAAATGTCATTCCCCCAACACACACTCACACACACACATGCGTGCATGCATACACACAGATACACGTGCACATGCACACACATCCTGCATTTGCCCATTGAAGGTGTCTCAGCCATGCAGGGTACTAAAAAGAGCTTATTTGGGCTCTGAGGTCAGGTGGTTCTTTCTGGCTGTCCTGTTGACTATCTCTGTGACATTGCACCTATTATTCAATTTCTTTGACTCCAGGCTTCATTAGCAAACACTGGAGATAGAAACACACACTGTTGTAGGAATTAGGGGGTAATTAGGTAAAGGATATGGTGTCTGGCATTTGATGATTGGCAGCTGTTGCTTTTGATACAACTGATTACAAAAACGGAGGCGTCAGAGGCTGCAATCAGGTGGCTCATTGATTGATGCAGAGATGGGTTGCTGTTCTGGGAAGCAAGTTACCACTTCCAGCCTGTGAGAGAAATGATGGGTAAGGCTCCTCCCCTTTTCTATTCATTTTTAAAGTCGTCATAGACAGTAATGGGTTTCATAATAGCCCTTTCATGCACACTTTGTTATTATCTGTCTCTCTGACTCCTTATTGCTGGCCCAGTTCTCTCAAACCATTGCTGCAAGTGGACACTTTCGTTAGCGAGTGTTCTAACCCGTCACAGATTAAAATTCTCCGGTGCATCTCGTCCAGGGCATGGAGGTGTCTATTGTTGTTCCTTTTCACACGGAAGATTCTCATCTCTGGAAGGAAATTTACCAGGCTTTATCCAAACAACATGTGTTTCAAGTGTGATTTGCATTCGAGTACTGGTTACTCGCAAATGTAGTTTTCCTTCTTCTTTGAGAAAATCTCCCTGGCTTAATGAGAGGGGCTCTCGCTGGAAGAGTCTCTCAGATCCTGAGGTAATCTGATAATTTACAAATCGGCTCTTGCTGAAAGTCCCGGAAGCCAAGAGGCCTACGCTTGGCTACTAGACAATGCCAGGCACAGTGCGTTCGTTAGCTGGAGCATTTTCTGGTTTTGCTTTTTTCCCCCTTTCCCCAACCAACCTCAAAAAGCATGTTAACAAGGCTACTTGTGACGAATCCGCAGCTCTTAGCGTGCGTGCAGATGGGCTCTCGTCCTGTCGCTGTCCGGGGATTCCTAGAAGACAGCAGCCCGCTCTAACCAGCACCAGCCTTGGCTGAGCCTTGGCTCCTAGGGCTTGGCCTCCCGCCAGCACCGCTTTTCTTGAACTCCTTACATGACCTTGTTTTTTATTTGTTTTGTTTTTTTATTAGTTCTTCGCACTCTCATTTCTCCCACTCTTCCATTTTTTATTGGTTGATGCTTCCTCATCAGCTTAAAAACAAATAAATATTACCAAGTGAGAGCAGGGTCCAACCCGCACCCCCACCCACACCGGCACTAAATTCTCTAAGCACCAGTTAAAAACCAGCCCGGTTGGCTGCTCTGGAGCCCTTTGGTTTGGGAGCATCCTTCCATTGGAGGATTGCGGCTGGCTAGGTGGCTGCCTAGGCAAAGGAGAGGGGACGCTCTCTGGCCTGAACCTCCCATACTGTAGGCTGCTCAGAGCCATTCACCCAAACCTTGCTGGTGGAAATGCCTGCTGTGAAAGTTAATGGTTATAAAAAGCGCTCATTTACATCTGTTTCAGTGTAGCCATGAAGAGTGCAATTAATTAAGAAGTTTCTGGTGTGGTAAGGATAATCATACAGCAGGAATGCAAACACGTGATTTCCAAAGAGAATTTTATTCCATATGGAATTTTTCCCCTAACTAAGAATTAATTGCAACTTTAAAGAAGGTTTGATTGTGTCTATGAAAAACATTTTAACTACTGAGGAATTCTAAATGACTTCAATTTTAAATTTTCTTTCTTTACATTGTTAGAGTTAAGAGAGCAGGGCTTTGATCAAGCTCCGAGTTATAGAATTTATTAGAGTCGAGGGAAGGGGATAACCTTCAGATGTTTTCTGTGGTGAAATGTTGAAGTTAAAAATTTTAAATGTTTGCAGACTGAAGACAAGCTGGGCTGTGAGGGCTGGAAGAATAAACAAAATGTGACATGTTTTATTTGGTTACTTAACCCTTGTTTAAAACAGCACAACAAAAATGTATATAAATCATATTTTTATGCCTTTCTGAAAACGGGCATGGATGTTTGGTGATTACCCTCTATAGAGTGGCATAAGGCCATAGGGCAGGCAGTGGGTAGTATCTATGCAAAATAGCTTTCGTTTTGGTATGGCAGCCCCCTTAAAGCTGAAAGCATTTAAACATATACAACATAAATTCAGAGGCGGGATAGCCTTCTTTTTCTGTTGCCATCTGCTACACATTCCGGTATTTAGCTGTAGCCCAGCCCCAGCGATGAATAATGCAAAAAGACGAAGACAGAACAACAGAAACGCGCAGCTGAGAGCAAGATTGGCGGGGAAATGATGCTCATGACTGCGGAGGCCCAGAATGAGAATGTGACATTTGAGGGGACAGGAAAGGAGTGGGAATGACTTGTGTGCAGGCAGACACCCTCTTCCTATCAAATGAGGTTACAACACTTGCAGGGGGAAAAAATTTCAATCAATAAGGAAGAGCTCTTATCACATGCAACTTTAATTTGATTGGCACGGCATTTCCATTATATGCTAATGAATTACGGATGATGAGAACTGCTGTCTCCTTCTGAGTGCAATTGAACATTCATCAATCAGTTACTTAAATGCCAGACTGTCTGAAATATTAGAGGAAGCGGTTGCTATTTTGGAGATGAAAGTAAACAAACTCAAAATCTTGAATTAATTGAGAAAAGGATACACGTTGATAAGTAGGATTTGCCAAGTTATTACTTCTCTGAGTGGATGTCAGTGCAGGTAGCCTGTTCTCGGTGGAATAAGCATGTCCCTGCAAAGCTGGGAGAAAAACAAATTCTCTTAAGTGAATCCTGTTTTTCTGTTGACTAGCATTATACAATTATTGACTATTACTCTGGGGGACAAAAATGGCTGATCCTAGAATGTAATAAGATCACACTCAAGGACGCAACACTTTGGACAATGGGTGTTTGAAGGAAAGTCACCATGTACTAAAATATTAACAATAATCCTCAAAGTAGTAGTGACATTAAGACGGTCAAGTTGAGCGATAGAAGGCAAGTTGTTGCAACATAAAAATGCAGAAGAAACACAATGCTCCACTCTCAAAACATGTAATATAAATTTAACAATTTTCAGTCACTTTGTCATCAAAAAGACAAAATATTTGGAAATTTAGAGTATTGGCCATGCTGTTTGTCAATACACTCTACCTAAAGGTGTCTATATTAATTTTTTGTTGTCCCCTCTTCTCTTTTGTCTTTAGCATCATTTTTTAAAGATATTTTTTCCATACTGAGCAGTGGGTTACTGCCAATCCACATGTACAGAAATGGGATGTTATAGTAGGTGCTAAAATATTTCATCTTTATGGGGCAGATTTTGGTGGTCAGGTTGGGCACATAGGACATGGCAAAACGTATCCATTTACAAAGGTTTTCTGTTATAAAAATTGATTTGTTACCACTCCTCACATCTGTTAGAACGGTTGCTATCAAAGAAAATAGAAAATAACAGGTGTTGGCAAGGCTGTGGAGGAACTGGAACCCTGTGCTCTGGGGGCAGGAATGTGAAAGGGTGCAGCTGCTGTGGAAAACAGCATCCCAGCGGTCCCTCCAAACAAAGAGCCGATCCTATCTGTGTGATCCAGCAACTCCACCCCCAGACTGCTACTCCAAAAGGTTTGAAGACAGAAGCTTGGTAAAGTGTTTGTCTTTGATGAATATCTTCAAAGTGGCATTATTTGTGACAAAGTCAAAGGCAGAGCAGCCACAAAGAGGGCAGCTCAAGTGCCCATTGCCGGGTGTGAGGACAAAGAATCCAGGCGGGATAATTATTCAACTTTAAAAAGAAGGATACTGTGACGTATGCCACAGAACTATGATCAGTAGAAAGAGATAGTCACCAGCCCGATATGTCAGAGGCTGCCTAGGGGAGGCAATGAGGGCTGCTCATTACTTGATGGATACAGAGTTTTGATTTGGGAAGGGCAAGGGTGGTTGTGGCTTGAACAATAACGTGAATGTTCTTAACGACATTGAGCTGAACATTACAACAAATGTTGATAGGATAAGGGTTAAAAAAGCCAAATTAACTAAAGACAGTGGGCTCAGTCGTGAAGAGTGTGTGCTGCTCTTGTAGAGGAACTGGGTCGTGTTCCCATCACCTGCTGCAGGCAGCTAACAACTGCCTGCTAACTCCAGCTCCAGAGAACAGCACACGTTTAGGTCTCTGAGAGCAGGAACATGTGCACATATCCATGGACAGACATATATTCAGACACATAATTAAGAATAACTCTTAAGTCTAATTAATTAATTGCGATAGAGAACTAGTGCATAACCCAGTCCAAGATGCAGCTCACTACGTAACTCAGGGTGGTCTTGAATTGACAGTCCTTTTGCCTCTGCCTCCTACTGGAGAGTGGGATGACAGGCCTGTGACATGATACTCAACTTAATGTGTTAACATTCTGCATTATATACCTTCCTAGAATTAAAAAATTAAATTTATAAAAAGATTTAACATGTTTTTTTTTTTATGAATGACTGGATTTATTTATTGGAGTGAGGTCTGCTAAGCTTCGTCAGGATGCTATTGCTGAAAATTAATTACTTGGTGAGGATAATGAGACTCTTCCACAACCAAATTCAGTTGGTTTCTGCTGTTAGAACAGAAGGCATCTCCTCTTAAAACACATTCATTTGATGTTATTGTAACTTGGTTGCTTGTTTCTTCTGTAATTTGTAGTAAATAGTGCAGAATAACTGAGTTTGACGCCAAGGTCTAGAATGCTTCAGAAACAGCCAGGAGCCTGGGTGACTTGAGCAGCATTAATCCTGTAGACCTGAGCAAAATCATTACATTTAAGTGACATCAGGGAGTGAGCTCTGGACTGTGCTTTTTTTCTTCATTTGCGGAATCACATGTATTTGTTTTGTTCCTTGTGTATGTTTGTATTCATGTGTGTGTACAAGTACTCATTGTGTGTGTGTGTGTGTGTGTAAGTCAGAGGATTGCCTAACATTGGTTGTCATACCATAGGCTGCTTTCTATCTTATTTGTATGAGACAGAGTCCCTCATTAGCTTGGACTCTCCAAATAGGCTAGACTGGCTGACTAGTGAATCTCAGAACTCTCTTTGCCTCCCCAGAATGGAGATTGCAAGTGTGTACCACCATGTCTGCTCACCATGGGGTTTTTAAGTAGAGAACCATCATGACTTGACATATCTTTAAAAATCACACAAAGTACCATTTAGGAAGGAAATGAGATGCACAATAGAATCTCAGAAGAAAGTATGAGATTACTTTTAGCTGGAAGAATCCTGGAACAAAAATTTATATAGGGGCAGACTCAGTGGTTAATAATGTATACTGCACTTGTAGAGAACCGGAGTTCAGTTTCTAGCAGTGTATCAGTGGTTCATGACTGCCTGTAATTCCAGTTTCAGGAAAATCTGATCATCTCTGGCTTCCTCAGTCCCCCCCCCCCCCCCGCACCCCAACACACACACAGACATAGCTTAATGCTGCCTGGAATCTGAATTAATTGGGTCCTGTTAAGGAAAAAAAAAAAAAAGGACAGTAGTTGATGTAGTTTGAAGGTCTAAAACTTAGCCAATGATATTCTAGCAATGTTAATTTTCTGGCTTTGTTTACTGTTCTATGGATATATAAAATATTAACTTGAACATAAGCACATAGTTATTTTTAAGGTAAGGAATAATAACACACAGATACACACATACACATAGTCATACACACAGACACATACAGAGTCATACACATAGACACACACAGATACACACACACACATACACACACACATATGTCCACAGATACACATACACATACACCAAAACAACTTAAGAAAATCTAAGGCAGAAGAAAATATTCCTTTCTACACTTTAGCATATTTGAGAAATATCTGAGTGACAATATAAAGATAAGACATTTTCCATTGTCCAGTAAACTTGTTTGCTGATGCCAGCAATGCAGCTTTCATTTACCGAGTCCTGTGTGATCCCGGACTACCTTAGCATCTGGGTTCATCATAACTACCCCAGAGGTGCAGCACATAACACATAGCAGGTCCTTTGCATACACTGTAATTTGCAAAGCACCTCCCAGATGATCTGGTCAAGAAGAATGCCTTAAAGATCAGGACGTAACATGATTGGTCAGAATATTTTGTATTTCAACCTTTTTTTTTAAATATTTATTTATTTATCATGTATACAATATTGTGTCTGTGTGTATGCCTGAAGGCCAGAAGAGGGCACCTCATTACAGATGGTTGTGAGCCACCATGTGGTTGCTGGGAATTGAACTCAGGACCTTTGGAAGAGCAAGCAATGCTCTTAACCGCTGAGCCATCTCTCCAGCCCCCTGTATTTCAACCTTTAATTGATTTAACAACTGATAACAAAACACACCGTCTTCCCTGCTTTATAGTTTAGGTTGTATTAGGAGGTTGTCTGATAATATGCCTTGGGGTCACTACACAGACATGCTGGCTTTACTTTTGAATCTGGGAGCCTGTTTTAGTGACAATCGATAATGTATTCGGTGTCATCTATGATGCTGCAATGTAACCTGTTAACAAATGATGTAGACGTCTTGGCCCTGAAGACTCTAGTGCTGCTGGGAGAACAGACTCAAGCCTGTCTACTAGCCCCTTGAGAAAACTTTCTTCATTTAATAGTAACTCTTCTCAAATTCAGCCTGGCTGGGAAGTGTGGTGGACCAGAAGAATATAGCCAATAAAAGCAGGATTTGCACATGTCCATATGCACTTAGTGAGCATTAGAAAACAGCATGGTTCTTAAGTACATGGAAACCATAATATGGTAAAAATCAACTGCCTTAGCCTCTGATAAGTCCTGCCAAGGTTGCCTTTTCTGTAACTCACAATGCTCACTTAAGTTACATTTTAGCACAAGGCTGACTAGATACAGTTCATTGCCGCTTCAAGGAACTTTCCTTGAGACATATTACATAATCCTGTCGGTTGCTAACACAGCTGAAAACATGCAAGGTCTGGTGGGTAATTTGAATTAATTTTTCTTAAATGTGTAGAAAATTTTGACAAAAACTTTCAAATAATTAAAATTGCTTATTCTGTACTCAAAAAAATTTTTCGTTCTGGTGTCTTTATTTGGTGCAAACCAGTGTTTCAAGGTGTATTCTAGTGTTAATTTTGCATTTCAGTGACAAGGCTTTCTCATAAAAAAAACCACAGTTATCTCATAGTTGACTAAGCGTATGATATATTCCAAATTATATATAATCAAATATGACACTCAAGGAAGGTCGCCATTTTTGTGACGTTTTGCCTGTGAACTGCTAGAATAATTTTGCTTTGCTTAAACTTTTATTTCAAAAACAACAACAACAACAACAAGTCCCCACAAAAAGCAAAAATGTATCTTTGTAAGCGAGAGCTCCCAAGCTGCCCCCCACTTTGCGGCACAGCAGCATAAACATCTCAGCCCCGCTTTTGGATATTTATACGGGGTCTTATGTATCTGTAGCTGTCAGGCAGGTGACATTTCTTAGCGCTGCAAGTTTTGTTGGTCTCTTTAGCTGCATTTCTGTTGTTCTTCTAGGTCAGTACTTTTAATTTTGTGTGAGGTGTTGCAGTCTGGAGGCCTGAAAACAAAGTATCTTCTGCCAATGATTGGATTCTCTTTGGTGGCAGGATTCTTGGTCTCTGTTGCTGTGATGGACGTTCACTGCTGCTTAGTGGTCAGAAGCCTTCACATTTGGGTCCACTGTAATATGTATCTTTATTTATCTAAAATTATATTCTGTGATATTGCTGTGCCCACCTATTTAACATCATCTCTTATTGGAGCTTGAAGTCACCCCTGCTCTCAAACTCCCTGTCTCTATTGAGAACGATACGGTACTGACCGTATTCAAATATCAACGGCATGCTATTTCGTTAGTCTGTTTTTTCAAAGTGAGATTGCAGATGGAGAGAAAGTCCAGTGGGCGTGAGTCCTTGATGGGCAAATGTGTGGTCTTGGGTTCAGATCCTCAACACCTGGAAAAAAGCCTGGTGTGGCCACATATCAGCAACCCTTGTGTTGGGGTAGAGACAGGAGGATCCCCAAAGCATGTTGGCGACCAGCCTCGCTAAAAGGTGAGTTCCTGGTTAGGTGAGAGAACTTAAAACAAGACACAGAGAGATAAAGGAGAACAACTAATGTCCTCTATGGGCATGTGCACCCACGCATGCACAAATGTGTACACACCATGTATCTCACTCACTTACACACATACACACAATGGCACTGCTCAGTGTGAAAAATAGTACATGTTTCAATCTTTCATAGATACTACAGATTACCCCATAGTTCAAATTTAGTGTCTTAAACATCCAGAAATTTTATGGGTCCGGGTTTCAATCTGTTGGTTTTTTTCTATGTTGAGTGATGCAAACATTATCATAGTTTTAACTAGTGTTTAGAAAATATTTTCACATTTGTCATAAATATTTATTCTGAAAATTATATATTTCTTTTTTGCCTGTTTCTCACTTGAATTTTCTGAAATGTACAATATTAACTCTTTGTATTCAAGTTGCCCTTTCTAGTCCCTTGATTGCTTTTTTTAAACTTTACTCTTACACTCTTGATTTGCAGAAGTTTGCAGTTTTCTTGTGAAAGCATTCTCATCTGTTTGTCTTAGCAAGAGTGAAGTCCATGCTGTCATACCTTTTGGGTGTGTGTAGTAACACCAGAAACAGTAGTGAAATTTGGTAAATAAGTTGGATCAAGAACTACTTACTATAGCTTATGCAGTGCTGAATGCCACAAGATGCTAATTCCTCACAGTTTAGCAAATGTGTCAGAGAATTTCTATATGCAAAGCACATTTGTGTTTGATGTGTTTGAGGCCCTGGCTTCCATCCCCTAAACACACACACACACACACACACACACACACACACACACACACACACTCCAGAAAAGCAAATTTTGTGTGTGTGTGTGTTAGGCAAGATCTCTACCATCTCACAATGTTGTGATAACATTCTCAGCCACTTACCTAAGCTAGGGGTTTTGTTATTAATTGAACTTTCAATCAAAGCCTGATGTGAACTTGTGAAGATGAGCCAATGGCCTAAATTAGTATGCTATGACTTGCAGCTTTTCTGAGTTTTAGCTCATAAAACTTCATACATCTTCTTCCTCGGCGATCACATATCTCCAAATACCATGTTAATTATACAACTGTGTAATTTTTAAGTCCTTGTTATTGGTTCCATGTGGCACTCTCTTGATTTCCCATGGAGTCCACACTTAACATAGTTCATGTAAAAAATGCATCAGACATCAAATCAACCACCATATACCTCAGTCCAAAGTTTTTATGGAAATGTCGGTTTTGGAATTTGCAGTCATAACGCTGAGACCCATCTACTCAAGTGTCCACAGATCTTTTCCAGCCTATCAGATGGACTGTACTTGTCATTCAAGGAGTCGGTGTTGGGACTAGAATGACTTCCTGGAGTGAGGAGCAGATCGTCCTTGCTCTTTGTTCCTGAGTTAAGATATGGGTTTATCTTGTTATTTTTTTCCACCTGTGCTGTAAGAGGCGCTGCTTTCATAGGTGTGTCCATGTATAACTACTCAGCTGAGACAAAAGTGACCTCCACCTCCAGCTGTCTCCCAACTCTTACTTTGCTAACTTCCCAGCCGAAAAGGGCTTGAAACCTGTCTCCTCCAGCCTTATATTCCTCTCTATGCTCAGCATAAAATTTCCTGTCTGTACAGACCTCCAGACCTCCATGGTTAACTAGTGGCTAATTCTGCCCCCTCATCTTCAGGCAAGCTTTATTTGTTAGAGTACAAATAAGACAGTGCCACAATTGATTGCAGTTCTGGGTGTGTGTGGGGATGGGGTAGAGATGAATAAACTGGACGTGTCCCCAGTTCCAACAAAATGTTCTTTAAATACCGCAATGACAGACTAGTGAGCTACTCAACTATGACTCTTTGTATTGCTCCTCATTAAGGTTCAAGATTGCACTAACAAAGGAAGCATAATTATACTGAGAGAGATTTATGAATACTCATTATTTAAGACAAGTTAGGCAGTGGACACAAAGAAATCCTCCAACACAGTGGCTTCTAAGCAAAGAAATTTGTATCTTTCTCATTTAGAAGTCCCAACATGGCAGGAATGCATTCTGTATTAGTTACTTTTCTAATGCTGTGACCAAGACAATGTATAAACAGTGTTTAATTGTGCTTTCATTTCCAGACAGAGTTCATGATGGTGGAACAAAGGCACAGTGGCAGGAATAGCTGAACGTTTATATCTCAAGCCACAAATAGAAGGGAGAGGGAGCTAACACTAATAGCATGAGTCCTCTGAAGCCTCAAAGCCGGCCCCCACTTACATACTTCACCATACCATACCTCTTTTTTTTTCAATGATTTATCTGTTTGTATTTTATGTCCATTTGTGTTTTGCTTGCATGAATATCTGTGTGAGGGTGTTGGATCCCTAGAACAAGAGTTACAGGCAGTTGTGAGCTGCAGTGTGGATGCTGGAAAGAAACCAGGTCCTCTGGAAGAGCAGCCAATTTTCTTAACTGCTGAGCCATCTCTTCAGGCCCTGCAAGGCCATACCTCTAGTCCTCCCCTAAACAACCACCAATTTGGGACTAAGTATTCAAATGTATGACCCTATTGGGTCCATTCTCATTCAAACTCTGGTCTTTACAGGCTCATGATCATATTGTAGTACAAATACATATACTCCATCTTCAAAGTCCCCCTTCATAGTCTCAACTCTTTTAAAATTCAAAGTTCAATGTCTGTTGTGAGAGCCAAGACAATCTCTTAACTGTAAGCCCCTGTAAACTGAAAAAGCAAATTACATACTTGTAACATTCAATGGGCAGGATATATATTAGCATTCCAAAAGAGAGGATGTCTTAGTTAGGGTCTTTGTTACTGTGACAAAACCCCATGACCAAAGCAGTTGGGAAGGAAAGGGTTCATTTGGCTTACGCTTTCATATTGCTGTTTATTATTAAAGGAAGTCAGGGCAGGAACCTGGAAGCAGGAGCTGATGCAGAAGCCACGATGGGTGCTGCTTACTGATTTGCTCCACAAGTTTGCTCAACCTGCTTTCTGATAAAACCCAGGACCACCAGCCCAAGGGTGGCACCACCCACAGTGGGCTTGGCAGTCCCCCATCAAGCACTAATTAGGAACATGCCTTACAGCTAGATCTTAGGGAGATACCTTCCCAGTTGAGGTTCCCTCCTTTCAGACAACTCTAGCTGTGTAAGTTGATACAAGAGTAGCCAGCACAGAGGCCTTGGGAGTCAGTGAGGAAATACTGGACAAATGCAAGACCAAAACCCAGCAGGGAAAACTCCAAATCCCATAAGGGATCACTAACACCGTCTTTGCTCGATTCGCTAACATACAGTTCATGAACCGGGCAAGGGGCTGGAGACTGAAACACACAGAGACTCACAGACAGAGACACAGATGATCCTTGATGCCCAAATCCTTGAAACAGGAATGCCCCCTTTATTGTGTCCAGGGGCAGCTTATATAGGGATAGCTACTCCCCAGCCAAATGCACCAGAAACCATTCCCCTGCCATCAGAAACTCCTGAGGGTCTCATGCTCAGAGCAGCTGTAGATACTCAGGTCAGGTAAAACAAGTTGTTTACAAGAAATTCAGGATCTGGGGGTTCACAGCTCCCAACAAACAACCGTATGTCAGAGCTGGTATTAGAGTGTCTTGAAATCTTCTCTGCCAAAAAAAAAAAAAAAAAAAAAAATAGTTCAATACTTGTTAATTTAATCTCAGGCACATTCTTAGTACAAGGGCACAAAGCAGCCATGTTTTCCTCCTGGAAATGGTCTCTAAGGCCAGTTGCTTATTTGGTTCTTTTTTGAAACATTTTGAGCTGGGCCTCTATAGTCCCTGTTGCTTTCAGAGCTACTATCCTCCAGGCTCCTACTAAGACAAAGCATTAAGCTCTGCTTACTGCATCCAAACACTTTCTTGTCTAGAGTCCCACTCTTCCCATGAAAACCAGTATGGTCAGGCCTGTCACAGCAGAACCCAGTTCCTGGTACCAATCTCTGGATTAGTTCTTTTTCTATTGCTGGAATAAGACAATGACCAAGGCAATTTACAGAAGGAAGAGTTTATTTTGCGTTTATTCTTCCAGTGGGATAAGGGTCCACCATGGAAAGTCAGCAAGGCAGCAAGAAGCAGATATTTTGCCAAGAGCAAGAGCTGAGAGTCCATATCTTTAACTACAAGCAAGAAACCGCGAGAGCTAACTTGAACTGGTGTTAAGTCTTTTGAAACTTCAAAATCCATCCCCAATGACATACTTCCTTTAGCAAGGCCACACTACCTAACGCTCCCCAAACAACCACCAACTAGAAACCAAGTATTCAAATTGCATGTGACTATGTGGAACATTCATACCCAAATGACAACAAATGATTTATGCTTCCTCACAGCCATTTATCTGATGTCTTCCAGGACACTGTCATCATCTTCATGGCCTGTATTGGCTTACCACTCTATCTGAATTAATGTCAGCAAGCAGGTACTGTGAATGTGGATATGGCATGTAACCCAGGAGTGAACCTGCCAGTCAATTCTAGAAGTAGCATAGATCACTTCTTTCTATTCTATCAATGAGAACTTAATACATGGCTCATAGATGCAAGTGAGAAAGGCTGGGAAATAGAATCCACCTGGTTCACCATGTGCCCTACCTGGAGAATAGTTTTTTGGTGGGCAGTCAAAAGCTTTACCACAGAGTCCTTATTGAGAAACATATTACAATTATAGTTTAACATTAACTATGATCAGGGAACTGTAAAAGAAAATCACCTCTCACTGGATTCATAGATAAGATGTTTTATGGCTTATGAAGATTAAAACTTTATATTCAAGCCATTCACACACACACACACACACACACACACACACACATATACACACACACATACACACACATGTATTCATTATCGTATCTTGATAACATTTTCAGGGTTGATAATATAATAAACCCAAGGTATGGAGCACGATATGAGAAACTATAATGGGAGGTTTGACATAAGACATCAGACATTTCGGTTTATGATATGGGTTATCTGAAACTTAGTGCTAGCGCTGCCTCTATATGTGTGACTTTGTACAACCTATTTAACATGTCAGTGATTTTAATACTACACTCCTGTCATGTAGATCTACCACCTCCAAAATGTCTTCACACTATCCACTCTCCTTCCACAACCACCCTAGTTGCAGTTCTTACAGGCTCTACAGCTCACCCCTAATATTCTTCTCTAGCCCGACTTGAACCACTCTTAGTTTCTTGTGATGGTCCTAGACCCTAAGAACCTAGTCCTAGATCCTCTGAGCTCTTCTGTCTTGGGACATTTGCACAACTATCCCTTTGGGCTGATTTTCTTTCCTCTGTCCTTGCATGGATACCATCTCCATTCTCCACATTAAGTATTTTCTTCTTCACCCATTTGTGTATTTTTTCCCTTCATTGCCCTACTACATTGGGTTCGCAACCTTCTTAATGCTGCAACCCTTCAAAATAATTACTCATGTTGTGGTGACCCTCAATCCTAAAATTATTTTCATTGCTACCGCATAATTGCAATTTTGCTTCTGTTATGAATTGTAACTACTTTTTAGAGGTTTATCAAAGGGATCACGACTCACAGGTTGAGAACGATCACTCTACTGGCTGCCAGGTCTATTAAAATAAGGGAAAATGTCTGTATTATTAGCAGAAAACAATTCCCTGAATCTAACGATTGCTCAGAAAATAATTTTGAACTAAATGTAGATTTTACAGAAGTACAATTTGAAGCACAATTTAATATACTTAGAATTAAAAAAAATGTACTCAAAACTTATAGGAAAGCTTTAAAAATAATTTCAGTGACAATTTTTTGAAATATTTATACTATGAATTGTTACTTTATATATTTTTGTCTAGCTTTTATTTCAGATTTATTATCTTATCTTTAAGTTGTTTGACTTAAAAGCTCTCCCAGCCTTGTTAGGATGATGATTTGGGGGAGAGTATCCACTACTCACAGCACTTTATTTTCTTTCATATAATTTTAATCATGACGGATTTTAAAATCAAATCCATGTTTATTTAAATATTTACTTCCTTTGGCATATGTTTGGATCACATATGTTGTTTTAATTAGTGTCGTTGCTTTCTTGTTGCTAGATGTATTGTTTTGGCATTGGACCAAAACCAAAACAGAATGAACACAGTGTAATCTGTGGAAAGGAATGGAACCTTAATGGATTTTGTAGTTCAACCTCTTATGGGCAAGCGTATGATAAGCAAGTAGAGTGGACTCAATTTCTGTTTATGAGGAGGTAATTTTGTTTATTTATTTATTTTTGCTTAGTCATCCTATGTAGTAGTACTTTTTGTTGGGACCACCAGGACATAAATAATGACAAAGAGACATTATTAATTATGAACACTTGACCTTTGCTTAGAACTGTTCCTAACTAGTTCTTATAACTTAAAACTAACCTATATTTTAAAATTTATGTTCTGGAACATGGTTCTCTGTACTGCCTATCCTGCTTCTTCCACAACTGTTTGGTGACTCTGTTTTTTTTACTCTCAGAGTTCTCCTTCTGCCTGGAAATCCCACCTATACCACCTGCCTGGCTAATGGCCATTCAACTTTTTATTACACCAATCATAGCAATACATCTTCAAACAGTGTACAAGTATCCCACAACATTTCCTCCTTTTTGTCTAAATAAAAGGAAATGTTTTAACTCTAACACAGTAAAACTATATACAATAAGGTAATAATTACATTCACAACATCCACACCATTTGAATTGGAGAAAATACTCTATAATCTATCCTATCTTGATGAATTTAAAGTTTTATATCTAAATCGTTTTATCATAAATTGTATTACCATATTAAAATATTTTAGACCTTAAAACATATTTTTAGATAAACAGCTTAAACTTTTATGCTTTTTAACCTTATAAACTTTACATATCTTAAGTAAGTTTCCTTTTTGAATTTGATAATAAGGAAGGCTATAACTATTATTATCTAGTCTTCATCCCTATCAAAGACCCACAAAGGACATAATCTTACTTGAGAAAACAGGAGGTGCAGAACAAACAACTTCCAAAACTACAGAAACGACAGAAATACCTGGCTGCCTGGACAGTTCCCCAAGGTTCCTCTATAAGATTGGAGGCATCTATCTTCATTTTAAGACCTAGAGTATCTGACAGACTTTTCTGTGAAATAGAAATTTTGAAGACTGTCCTACCTTTTCTTGGTAAAGTTTGGTAGTTGCTTTCTTTTGTGTCCTATTTCTCCAGTTTGAATAGCATATTGTCAACAGCTGAGGCAAGGAAAATTTTTTGTTCAGTAGTTTACTTTGCCACAATAAAAAGAAACTCCATATGGAGGTTTTTTGATGCTCACCATTTTTTTGAACTAAATTGGTGCTGCAAGGAGCAGACATGTCTCACTGTCATGAAAATCCTTAGGTTATTAAAATATCTTAAATGCCATATTCTTTAGGTCCGTTAACTGTTTGAAGACCACCTATCTATCTAAAATATGTCTCTGTTTAACCTTGAAAATATACATAATATGACTAGAAGTTTGATTATTATAGATTATTAATTAATAACTTGTATTTCTTAATTACACATTACATTTTCAAATGTGTTGTATAGGTACAATATTTTAAACAAGAGTAGAGACATATATACAGTATAGCAAAATAACCTTAAATTTTATCAATATACAAAATACCTTAAATAAGAATAGAAATATATATACAGAATATGTTCTAACAAATATTCTTAAATTTGTATCAAAACACAAAAATGCCTTAAACAAGTGTAAAAACATATATAGCCCTCAAATTTGTATCAATATATAAAAATCCATATCGGTGTAAAATATTTGAGATTAATAGTTGCTTTTTATTTTAAAGTAGATTTGATAGTCTACCCTTATCCTATCCTTTCTATATCACCCCCTTTTCAGAATAAGATCTTTGAATCAAATCACCTCTGCTTTGTTTTCTTCCTGACCATGACCAACAATAACTTGCGACTTGATGTGGGAGTTCCCTCTGTGTGCTGTGATTACCATTAGTGAATATAGAAACTGCTTTGGACCTATAGCAGGGCAAAACTTAGGTAGGCAGAGAAAATGGAATGAAATGATAGGAGAAAGAAGGACAGAGTGAGAGAGAAGCCATAGAGCCCTGCTGGAGACAGAAGCCAGGACTTTAGCCAGTAAGCCACAGTCATGTGGCAATACACAGATTACTAGAAATGGATTAAATTAATATATAAGAGTCAGCCAATAAGAAGCTAGAGCTAATGGGCCAAGCAGTGATTTAATTAATATAGTTTCTGTGTGATTATTTCAATTCTGGGTGGCCAGGACAAACAAGCAGCTTGATACAACAGTAACCAACCCCCAAAACAATGATAAACATCCACAATATATTGAATGACTAAAAACTATCTATCATACCTCTTGGGAATGTGGGTGTTGTATTCTCTAGACTGCTTCCCTGTTATCTGGGGGTGACGGCATCTCTAGGGGATCCTAAGGAAATTGGGACAATGGGCAAGTTCTGGGAGAGCTAGCTGTATTATTTTTGTTTAGTTTCTATGTGATGGGAAAGAATAGAGTTTATTTGAAGTCCTGGCTGGAGTAGTCTTTGAGTCTGTACTTTCTCAACTAGCAGCTTTGAAGTTGTTCTGGATGTAGAATTTTGAGGAAATTGTAACAGAGATATTTTGAGAGTCTGAGAGGTTGGATCACCTGGGCTACTTGTTTTTTTTTTTGTTTTGTTTTTTTTTTTTTATTGATGTCTGGTTCTTTTTTTCTCTGAAAACACAGAAACTTTTAAAGATGTATTAGCACAACTATGGAATGTGTGGTGTACACAGTCAGCTAAAGATGATTTTTTGTTTTATATTTGAGTAGGTAAAAAGCATCTGTCAACTTTATAAGTCTGTTTTGACTGTACATCCAAACCTCTATGCATGCCATATAAAAGAATGACAGATAATGATAAGTCATGAGGACTCTGTAGCCTACAAGCTTTATCATGACTCAGAAAGTCTCAGAGATGTTTCCATGTCAAGGGATCACCTGTCTTGTAGTTTTTCTTTTGTTTCTTTTTCATGTCTGTAACCAAGATTTTTAGGAGATCTCCCCCAATCAAATCTAGTCTTTATTAATTTTGAAGAAATCCATAGCTTTTTGTTTACAGTGGAAAAGTAAAAACTCTCCCCCAATGTAACATATTTCTAACTTCCATTCTGAAGTTAAGACATTTTTAAAATGTACAGGTTGGTTTAATTTAGCAATTTCCATAATCCTATGTCTCTCATCAGCTATTTTTTTGTCCATTAGCATTTAAAAAATTCAAAGGCAACAAAGCACTATACAGGATCCAGATACCCTGTGTATGCTCCATTTTTATGTGCCTTATTTTTTATATTATTTTACTCTCTCTTTAAAGACCTTATTATTTTTAAACTATCTTTTCTATGATGGTCTATACCATTTTCTTATCTTTCTTCATCACCTAAACACCTTTTAAACATACTGTACCTTTTACAAGGCCTTCTGTGTCTGGACCTGGCTTTACTATGTGCCTGCAACATTCTCTGACTGCATGAGATAAATCTTAAACTGCTCTGTCACCTGTTGTGCAACTCAGTTTAGTGCAGACAGTAGCACATGGTACTGGCAGTTGGCTCTGCCCGCTGTAAGTCTGTAACAATGATGGGAGCTGGGCCTCTATATACCTTGAGCATGGAGCCATCTGAGAGGTCATGGGACTGGGAAGCTACATCTGGCCCTTTGTCCAGAAATTTTCTTAGCTTTATTAGGATATCCTTTGTTTGGACACTTGAGTCCCCACATTGGATACCATACATAGTATTTCTTTCATACTGATACTTCCAGTTTGCAAGTAACAACATGGAGACTTACTATTAATTATGAAAGATCAGCCTTAGCTTAGGTTTGTTTCTTACTAGTTCTTTTTCTTTTTTGGTTTTTAAAGAAAGGGTTTCTCTGTAGTTTTGGAGTCTGTCCTGGAACTAGCTCTTATAAACCAGGCTGGCCTCGAACTCACAAAGATCAACCAATCTCTGCCTCCTGAGTCCTGGTATTATAGGTGTGTGCCACCATCGCCTGGCCTCCTTACTAGTTCTTAGTATTTTTTAATCTATGTGCTGTCACATGGTTCATTACCTCATCGCTCTTCTTACCCATCCTGTTTCTTCTTCATTGTCTGGCTGGCAACTCATCATAAAAATGCTGCCATCCGGCTGCTGCATATAATGTATTACTACATCATGCGTAACTTCTAGGACTCTGGTTGCTTGCCAACCACATCTCTGCAGACTGACATAAAAGGTACCCTCCCTTTAGTAAGGGAATACTCAGAAAATGAAACAAGTTACTTGACAATTTTCATGACACCACTGCGTATTATTGTGGGGTGGTGGCTGAGAGGCCATCCGTGAGAAGTGCTTCATGTTTAGTCAGGCTGAGCCCAGGAGGTGCTTGTCTCTCTGCCTTTCAAATATGTCAAGACAAGCCAGATGAAGAGAAGAGTAAATGAAGCGAGTGAGGTCACTGAACGTGCTGAGATAATGCACCAGGTGTAAGATATGTGGTTCCCAACCAGACTTGTTGATGTTAGGCTAAGAACATTAAACAAAGAAAGCAAAGGATCAGTTTGTTTCCTAAGAGGTTTGTGCTAACAGAATAAGAATTCTTCCACGTGCAAAAGGAGTTAGGAGAAATAGCTCCAGCAGAGTTGTCAAGCATCGAAGAGAAGCAAGAGTATGCAGATACGGTACTTTGCAAAAGATCTAAAAGGAAGAGATCTTTAAACCTGAAGCGTGATAGGCTAGACATTTGAAAATACCAGAAGGAAGCTGAGGCATCCTGAATACAAAATGAGGGATGCAGGAGCTGCAGTTTAAGGGAAGAAGATGTGTATCCAGGTCCTCATGTACATGGAAAATGCTGGGATTTACCTTCCTTTTAAAGAATATATATTTATTTGCATAAGAATATACATATGTTATATTTTAGAATAAAAGCACACCCACACATACTAGGAGAACTTTTCCACTTTATTGACATTGAATGCTTTTCTTGAGACAGTAAGCAGGAATATACAAGTTAATGCCTCTTTTAATATTTCCAGTGTTCTCAGGGCTAGGGGAAATTAAACATGGATTTTCTTTTAGCAGAACCAGCAGAATAAACCTATGCTAGCATAAGACAAACCTAAATGTGGTTTATTTATAAAACTAATATTACTAGAGGCTGGGGAGAAAGCTCAATGGGTAAGATGCCTGCTATACAAGCCTGAGGATGTGATATAAAATCCCCAGAATAATTTTTAAAAGCCAGGTATGTCTGCGTGTGCCCATAACTACAGCATGGGAGTGAGGCAGAAATGGGCAGAAACCAGCATTTTTGAGTACAGACAGGCCCTTGGCATATGTATCATGGCTTCTAGTTTTGTGTTTTATGGGATTCTTGAGTGTTTGAGTCTGCATCTATATATGTATTGTGCCGTTTCTTGGGCTCCTTTCCTTATGTTTGTTTGTTTTGTCTATGCTGATTTGTTTTTGTTTTATCTCATTTTATTATTATCCCTTAGGTGCTTACTTGTTTTCTAATGAGAGACACAAAGGGAGTGGATCTGCGTGGGAGGGGACTTGGGGAGGAACTGGAAGGATAAGAGGGAGGGGGAATCATAATCACGATAAGTTGTATTAAAAAATCTATTTTCAATAGAAAAAATTTCTGTATATTAAAAGCTATTAAATATTGTGAAAAGTAAGGACATTTTATAAAGTATGTATTTACTATTTTCATCAGTTGCTTGAGACTTTTGTGCTTTGATCATATTATCCCCTTTCCTCCAGTTCTTCCTAGATTCATCCCTTCTTTCTCCACCCAGCTTTGTGTCTTACTGTTTAAAAATCCTTCAGTACCAAATTGTACTGCTCAAATATTCTTGAATCTGTGGTCTTGGGCTGAAGAGGGGTCAACTTACCAGGAGATTTGCTCTTAGACTGAACTGATTCTGTCAGATGTTAACAAATGCCAGCAGGTCCACAGCTAGCGGTCAGATTGTAGCTCCCACTCACATCTTATGCTGGCATTTGGTATGGGGTAGGCTTGCCCAGGCTCTGTGCATGCTGTCTCAGCCTCTGTGAGTTCATGTGTGCAGCTGTCCTGCTGTGACCAGAGGACACCATGTTGTTGTAGTCACCCACCATTTCTGCCTCTTAGACTCCTCATTCTCTTTTTCATAATGGTCCTTGAGTCTTGGGAGAAGGGGTGCAGTATTTATTTTTAATTTAATTTTAAAATTTGTTTTGAGGATTTTATATTTGAGCACTGTATTTGCGTCATTTCCCCCTCCTCCTATCAACACCTCCTTTGTCCCAGGACTTGATCCCTCTCAAATTCATGATCTCTTCTTTAATTATAATTGTCCTCATATGAGTCCACATGGGGTCGCTCATCTGTACACATGTTTCTGGTTGACCACTTGAGATTAGATAAGCGATTAGGAGACGGTCCCTGGAGAACACTCTTTCTCTTTCTCTTGGCACCCATCAGTTGCCTGTAACTCTTCATCTATGAGTGGGACTTGGTGAGATTTTCCTCATTCATGATGGCATTGATATCTTCTTTTGGAAGAGATAAAAATGGCTACGGATTTTTTTTAAAAAGTATTCGACATCCTTAGCAATTAGGTGAATGCAAATTAAACTTGACTTTGAATTTTCATCTTACTCCGGTCAGAATGGCTAAGACCAAAAGAACAACTGACAACAAAAGATGGTGAGTATGGGGGAAGAGAAAACATTCATTCAGGGTTGGCAGAGCTGCCAATGGTTGCGTACTCTGAAATTTGGTGTGGAAACTTTTCATATACATATATATCTCACACTTGTGTCCAAAGGACTTGGCATTCTGCTTCACAGATATTTCCTCATCCTTGTTCATTGCTACATTATCCAAAATAGCTAGGGACAACTTAAATGTCCTTCAGCTGGTGAATGAATAATGAAAATGTGGTACATATATACAGTGGAATATGATTCAGCTATAACTAAAAATGAAATCATGAACTATGATGGTAAACTGATAGAACTAGAGAATATTATATTGACTGAGATAACCCAGGTGAATGACAAAGGTCACATGTTCTCTCTTATTTGTGTCTCCAGACTCCAAACCTTCAGAAGTGAGTATGCAACCTGGCGTAACTGCAGAAGCCAGGGAAGTAATAACAGACCACAGGCGCATGTTTGGTGGACGATGGGAGATTGCTCTAGAGAGGGAGATAGTAGGACATAGGCACAATAAAAGAGGAAATTGGAAAGATGTTAAGCTTTAATTGGGTAGTGGGAGCACAATACAGATGGAGATGGCGGGAGGAGAGATAAATAATTCTAACAATATTTAAAAAGTCACAGGGAATAACATTATTTTATGTTTACTTAAAACACAATATATAAGTATATGTGTATACACACATGCATACATACACATATATGTATGTATATATATGTGTGTGTTGGTATGTACATACATATGCATGTATGTATAAGTAAATTAAGCCACTTGTGATGATAACATTTTTTTTTTTTTTTTTTTTTGTTTTTCGAGACAGGGTTTCTCTGCAGCTTTTTTTTTTTTTTTTTGAGCCTGTCCTGGAACTAGCTCTTGTAGACCAGGCTGGCCTCGAATTCACAGAGATCTGCCTGCCTCTGCCTCCCGAGTGCTGGGATTAAAGGCGTGCGCCACCACCGCCCGGCAGGATAACATTTTTCTTAAGATCCATAGTTTATCTAACAAAATCCCTTATGGATGGGAAACCTCCCTTCCAGTTTTTGTTGGTGGGGGGAACCAAGAGACACTCAAATCAATATAGGCAACCACTAGCCCTAGTTGTTCCCTGAACTTGAAGGTAAGACCCCATTGCTGAAGACACAAGACCTGCAAGAATGAACCAGAACTGACTTGGAAGTGCCCTTTGTGGGGACTAGGATTCATGGTATCTGAAGGTGTTTTGCAAGCTGCCAAGGAAGAAAAGCAACAGTAGCCCTGCCCAGTTGTAAAGTCTGTGAACCACAATGTCAAGCATGGCAAGCTATCTCCAAGGTTGGGGGCACATCCAGCAGTGTCTAATAAGAATAAAAACCCATTTAATAGGAGTAAGTTCTTCTCTGGTAGGGTAAATCCAGCAAATAATGTATGACTGGCGAGGTAGGTCATGGACCTCAATTTTCTAAAACAGTATGATATCTTTCTTTCTTTTTCTTCAATTCTGGAAGAGTGTATACATTTGAAATAGCCAGCTGGACTCAATTTAGATGGTCCCAATTTTGTTGGCAACATCCAGAACATCATAATCAGGAGCCAAGCGAACATACTCCTTCTTCGCTCAGGCCTTACGAGGGTATTGACATCCACAGTGAACACACGTTTGTCCTCTTCTGTCTTCTTCATGGCTGTCTCAGTGGTCAGGGGGAATTTTGATTAAGGCATAGTGGTCAAGCTTGTTTCTCTTGGGTGGACTGTTTCCAGGGTGTTTGGCCTGCCTCCACATCCGCAGGGTTTTAGGCCACGGGAAGGTGGGTGATGTGTGGATCTTCTTGCGTCTGTGGGTATCTTTCAGCACTTCACTTTGGCTTCGGCTTTGGGAGGGGAAGGAGCTTCCTCCTTCACTTTCTGCGCAAATAGTGTCTTTTCTAACTGCATTCTAAGCACTTATCCATATACCCACAGGTAAATGTAGCTCTCACTCTGCATCAGAGAAGCTTCTTTTGAAAGCAGACAGACACTTTTATAAAAATTCACAACTGGTCACAGTTGACCAGGGGATAGAGTGATATTTCATTTGTATTTTAATAGGTAAAGCTTAGCTAAAGACCAGAGCCCTAAAGAGCCACACTAGTTAGGCCAGGCAGTGGTGGCACACACTTTTAATCTCATCACCTGAGAGGAAAAGGCAGAAAGATCTCTGTGAATTTGAGGCCAACATGGTCTACAGAGTAAGGTCCAGGATAGCCAAAGGTACACAGAAAAATGCTATCTCAAAAACTGAAAAATAAAGAATAAAAATAAAAGAAATAGAGTGAAAAAACCATGTAAAGATGGAAAATGCACAGAGAATCTGGATATTGCATATAATTGTGTTGTCTTGGGTTAAGAAAACTCAGGTTTGATTGAGGAAGACTCCTCTGAGAAATCTCTGATAGGAGCAGATGGCCCAGATGAGCCAACATTTTAGAGCAACTCTTTTGCAGTCTCTTCTGTGTTCTGCATCCAGAACAGATTCAAGACTTCTGACTGAGATGATCCAGTCTCACAAAATACTCCAGTCAGGAATTTACCATATTTCTAAATTTTCTTTGGGTTTCCATAAGATTTCCAGAGGCCCCGATCAACAGGAAGTAGCCTAAAAAACTACTTCCATATTTTCCCGAAAATGAATTACGGATGTTTGTCTTTGTTTAACCTGTTGGCTACAAGTTGTTATGGATAATGGTCAGGAAAAAAGCTAAACAAAGGCAATTAGATTCAGGGTTTTTGTTTTGAAAAGAAAAAAACAGGGAATTCTGTGGGATAATGTTCTTGTACAGTGTAAAGAATTGTCACTCATATTGGTTCAATAATATACAGATTGGCTAATAGCCAGGTGAGGAAATATAGGCAGGGTGACCAGACTAGGAGAATTCTGGGAAGAGGAAAGGCAGAGAGTTAGTCATCAGTCAGATGCAGAGGAAGCAAGATGAGAATACCTTACTGAGAAAAGGTGCTAAGTCACATGGTTAAACATAGACAAGAATTATGGGTGAATCTAAGTTGTAAGAGTTAGTTAGTAATAAGCCTGAGCAATAGGCCAAGCAGATTATAATTAATATCTATAATCTGTGTGTTTATTTGGGACCAAATGACTGTGGGACTGGGAGCCATAGAAACTTCCGTCTACAATGGGGTGCTTGACCTCAAATGATACTTCTACAAAATAACTTTTCCATCTAAGTCTGAGAATGCATTCATTATGGAAGAGGGGGTGGAAAGGTTGTAAGAGCTAAAGTAGCAGGATTCTGGTTGTAGATAGTATCTTGTGTGTGTAAGACAGAAAGTATCTTCACAAAATTTCAAGACTATGCTCCTTGAATGATGGGATTTTTTTTACTGGCCGGTGAAGGATTTCTGATGTTTTGGTCTTTGAGAAGTTAACTTAAAAAGCTTTCATTATAGATGTCTTTCACTTTTAGGTATTCCTTCTTATTTTTAAAAAGACTTTTCTGCATAGATCCCCCTTTCCCTTTGATTTCAATCCTGACAAGTACCGTATTGGTATTCAGAAATTCTTACTTCTGTATATTGATTTGTATCCTGCTACTTGCCTATGGTGTTTATCAGACCTAAGGTTTTTTTGAGCGTAATTAGGATTTTTTAAAAATATAGTATCATGTCATTTGTAAATAGAAATACTTTGGCTTTTTCCTATTGCAATCATTTTATTTTTCTCTCTTACCATTTTAGCTAAGATTTTGAGCACCGTATTCAAAGAGTGATAGTAAGGAATAACTTTGCCTTACTCCCAATTTTAGAGGAAATCATTCTGCCCACTTTTGTATAATGTTAGCTATAAAATTGTCATATATAGTCTTCATTATGCTGAGATAGGTTTCTTCTATTTCTAGTTTCTTCAAGGTTTTGATCATCAAGAGAGAGTAAAAATTTGTTAAAGGTTTTTTTCTGCATCTATTGAGATAATTATATGATTTCTGTGGTGTGTGTGTGTGTGTGTGTGTGTGTGTGTGTGTGTGTAGGCCATGGAAATAGAAAGGGGCCTGTGAGAAGAAGAGAGGTTAAGGTGGAGGGAGAAAGAGAGGAGAGAGGAATTGAAAACATAGCAAGAAAGTGGGGGAAGAGGGGTCTACGAGGATGGGGAGGAAGGAGCAAGTGAGGATGTGCAAATAAAAATTTACATGTCAATCTGGAAATGAAAAGGCAAACCAATTTTAAAAGTTCTGCCCTTGTGCATCCCTGTAAGCTGTAGGGAACTGATGATGCCCCAAGAAGATGCAGTCACTTCACTGAGTAAGGTCTACTTACCCTAGGGCCGTAAATATACAGTGCAGAACTCACAAGTTCTTGTTGACTCTTTGGCTTGGTTCTACGAATGATGCAGCCAAACCGTTAGGACAAAGTTTTCAAAATCGCATCAACATCTTCCTGAGGCAAAACAATCATATAATCTGGCCAAAGAATTATGTTACTGTGAAAAGTGATGTCTTAAACCCCATAAATTTGTTATGTTCGAATGAGCCGTTTTTGATATCCTTTACAGGCTAAAAAGTACTCAGGCCTGTTGACAAAGCAGAGAAATGGTGTCAAAAATAATTTTAAAACCTTTTGACCTATAAGGTTTAAAAGAATTAGGCACAGATTCTTTGCTTTAAGCCTCTTGGTGACAAGAAATATGGTACTCTGCCAGACGGAGTGATTGACAGCAGCGTTTGTAGTTTCAGCTGTTAATACAGTATGCTTCTTGTATGTTCTGAGTGGGTAAATATAGAAGACTATTTGTCACCTGGGCTGATGGGCTACCCATAAGCGAGACAGTGTGGTTGGGATCCCAAAGCATAAATGAGAAGTCATAAACAACACACAGGATTTATCATTTTGTTCTTTCTCTTACCTCAGTAGAAATGGTTGAGTTTTAAAATAAGCACGTGACTCCCTTTTTAAATAATCTTTTCCAGTTACAGTTATTTGTCACATGAATGCATCAATTAAGTGTACCACAAAACTGATTAGAACGAAGGACTTATTTTAGAAGTTGCATTTATTTTTAAATATCATGATTCAAGTATCTTAAAATTTTTTCCACTCATAGGACCTATGACTAATGACATGTTTCTCCACCTAAATAAAGCTTGTTTTCAGAACCTAATTAATGCTCAGCCTTGTTGTGTGCACTCAAGCTAAGTCCAGTGGTGATTCTGAAATTTCTGCGTTGGTCAATAGCTCTCTAATAATATTGATTTCTCTTCGTACAACATTTTGAATTTGCTAAAGTGTTACAAGTGGTATAACATCATTTCAAAATGATATCGTGAATGGCTCAGTAATTAATATTTTCAAAGGATCGTGCCATTCGAGATGAAAAGATTATTAAGGTGATATTACTGAGTCTTTGGATTTAGAAAAGAAAATTTGCTCGGGGAAGCACCTTATCAGCTTTGAAGTCAAGAAGCAAAATGGGCGCTTTCAGCATGCTACTCTTATCTTTATTTGCTGATAAAGAAAGAAACCAGAGATTTCCAAAACGTTAAATGAAAAGCAGTGTAGAGGTTCACATTCCACAATCTTTACAAAAATAAAACGAAAACCAACAAACAACTCTAGACATAAAAGGGTGGGAACCAAACAGAGACAATGGCACTCCTGGCATTTTATTTGAGAGCTTTAAAACTATCTCTGTTCTCAACAAAACAAAGCATATGAAGTCGATTTGTTTGCATCTGTGCAATTAGCACAGTATTATGTTCAAGCACATGAAAGTCCATAGCCAATGTTCTATAGCTGTAGCTTCATGTCATAGATGAGTGTTGGGTCACGGTGGACACAGCTTCTCTTTGAATAGCTTATTCTGTCAACTGTTATGTGCGAAAGCCGTTTATATAGAATTAGAGGGAACATACTTAGTTCTTATCTAAACTCTTTTACTTTTTGGTAGAGTTTAAAGATCTGTACAGAGGAAAGAAAACTATCATCTTTCATCTTTTTGGTATTTTTATTGTAACATATTTACTTTTTCATATTTATTTTTTATTTATTTTTGTTTATTAATGTATTGTGAGCATTTGGGTGTTTGCTCACACACATGTGCACATGTGGACATCAGAAGGGAGCTTGCAGGTATTGTTTCTCGCTTTCCACCATGTAGGTTCTGGATATTAAATTTAAATATTCAGGATTGGTGGCCAGTGTTTTTACCCACTGAGTCCTCTCAGGGGCCTGCCATTGTGAGCTATTTGTTACTTAGCTCTACCTTCATTGACTTTAAACTTTACAAGGGAAGTAATAATTTAATATAGGACCTTAAATATATGATATTCTAAAATAAGCGTTATGTACCTTCAAACTCTGTTTCAAGATTGTATACTTACCTGGGTAAGGATTCCTGAATTGTAATTTATCCTTTTGTATAAATTATTTTCATAGGAGGAAACAGTTCTTTTATATTCTTATCTGCAAGCATAGCACCATCATTTAGGTAGAAACAATGAAACATTTTATATTCGAATGCCATTTTTGTTTCTCCCCTCTTTAGAAGAATGTTTGATTACATTGCAAGCCTAAATTGACATGAGATACACTCTCCATTTTGCTGAAACTTAAAACTAGAGGTTGTGTACTCTGAGGATTTCAAATGACTGAGCAAGTCGACAGAACTCATACAAATAAGAGATTAATTAGTTCCTTGTTTTCCAGCAGGAATCAGTGGATAAATGTTCATGCTCTTAGTATTTTGTCTGCTTTTCCAACTTTATGAATGAAGCCTAGAGATGTGAGGGGAGCGGGTACCATGGTGGAAGTACCAGTGTGGTGAGTGGGGCCCCAGCTCCGAGCCGCATATCCTACTCTTGGACCAGGATTCTCCAGCCCAGCATTTTCCTGCCCCTCGTCACGTCAATTTCCTTTCCTCGATATTGTGTTAGAGATATAACTTTTACGTATTTAAAACAACAAAAATAAAGACAATTAATTGAAAGTCCACAAATTGCTGTTCTTGTGCAGACATGGCAACACACACGGAGTGATGGTGTAAAAGGATGAAGGGGTGTAGGATGCTTCCAACTGGGCCCATTCTTTAGTCCTTAAGAAGAGTATAGCGGGAAACCATTTTCATCCATGGAGGATATCTTTTAAGATAGAAGGGAATGGTGCTTTGTTATGATAAGGAATTCATTGTCTAGACAACCTGAATGCGTGTAAACACAACTTACTTCAATGGCTTCTAAAAATATGATACAATTCTTCTGCAAACATTGTTGAACATGCTGTTGTGTCTGGGGTGAAGACACATACATAGGCTCTACTTTTCCAACTTAGTTACCTAGGAATCTAAGAAATGGAGTTCTAGGTCATCTCTATGAGACACAAATTGAAGCCTAGCACCTCGCTTGATGAGATGTGTTATAACTGTTGGTGGTGGAGCCTCTTGAAAATATGTACAGGACTCTCTTGGCTTTGTCTGTTCATTTGTGCTTTGGAAGAGATGTGTCCATTATGAAAATATTATAAAATTGAAAGTGTATTTAGACAGATGCAAATGCTTATGATTTTATATCAATGGAATTAAAAATATGTATTTTAAAATTCAGTATGTGTGTAATGTGTGTATGACCGCTGGCACGTGTGTACCACAGTGCCTTCGTTGAGGCCAAAGCACAGCTTTTGGGAGTCTGTTCTCTCCTTCCACCTTGTTAAGGAAGACTTCCTCTTTTTTTTTCTACTGCTGCACTGCTTACTCTTGGTTCCTTAGCCCATGAGCTTCTGGGCAGTTTTTATGTCTCTGCTTCCTATTTGGCTGTAGGAGTGGTGAGATTACATATGTGGGCGAGAGCATGCAGCTTTTTACAAAGGTTCTGGAGATCAGATTCAGGTCTTCAAGTTTGAACAGTTCTTGTTTTAACTCAGTGAGTGCCCTCTCAAGCCCAAACAATTGCAATTTTAAAGTATTTTTTTTAAATTGTTATTAGATAGGACTGTATACTTAGAATTAGCAATTGTTATGATTGAGTATGAACCCCCTCCAGGCTCCGGTGTTGGAACCTGAAGCTCCAGCTTGTTTTGTTATTTTGGGAGATATTGGTGACTTTGGGAGGCGTGGCTTACCTGAAGGGGTTACATCCTTGATCTGTGCTTCCTTCCTGTCTCTGCTTCTTAGCTGCTTTGAGGTTAACACTTGGCTCTAATACAGTAATCTCCATCCCTTGATGCTCAGCCTTACCTCAGGCACACAACAATGAGGCAAGAGAACCATGGACCAATAGCTCTGAAACCAAGAGGCAAATGAAATAGTTCCTCCTATAGGTCCTTTCCTATAAGACACATTGTCACAGCAAGGAAAACTATGATTAAGACAGCGGTAGGTCAAGAGTCAATCTGCACCTCAAGATTCCTAGCTCATTCTGTCGCCTAAGTTGCAGTCTTGAGTATATTTTATAACACCAGCAAAGCCAAAAGGACCGGCATCTTAAGGAAATTAGGAGTCAGTATATGAAATACAATAAATCAAAAAAGAAGTGGGAAAAAAAGGCTTGCAAATGGTCTGAGGCTACATTCATTGAGATCATGGTAACATCAACATCCAGAATTTATAAACATTTTTATTGATCACAAGAGATAACAAATTTTCAGTTGGGTTTTGAAATACAGTTGTATGATGTTTTTCCATTTCTGTTTTAAGCCTTCAGAATCCTTTTGAAAGAACACAAAATATTTCAGTTAATGGATTGCTATTTAAATGACCATAATTATTATTTTTTCATGCAAAATATGAACCCCAAAGAACAGCTTCATTTTCATATTTAATAGGATCCTATACCATTAATGAACTAGGTAAAGCAAATCAAAAGTAGGACCTAAATTAATTTTTAATTAAAGCAAGTAATTATTGCTTTTGATTAGTGCGATTAAATGTACCTGCCACTTTACTGAAGAGGTCTGCTGTATTAGAAACTGGTAAATGGATCCCCATTCATGTTATTATGTTGGCTTTATGGATTCTCAAAGTTAGAATTGAGAATGATCCCTCGGCAGCTGAGAAATTCTGGGCATGCAGGAGGCATGGTATCCAGTGGTGAGTCCACTGTTGAGCCTAACAACCTCTCATGGATCACACAGAAGGCCCTGATTAAACACAAAACAAACCAAGCCTAGTAAACAGGGGAAAGAGTTATGGGGGTGGAGTAGCTGGTAGGGGTGAGGAGGAAGAGGGGAAGAGTAAGAGGGATCTAAATATACAGAGTACATGTATCAGATTTTATGAAAGAGCAAAATTTATTAATAAAAAATAAATGCATCCCAGCCAACAGAGTGCACATTGTGAGACAAACACTTAGAATATGAAGACTAACAACCCAGTAGCCTGGTCACCAGACAAGTTGGGATTGGCTGGTGTTAACGTATTTCTGCCCTGTGTGGTGTGCTGTACATATGACCAGTGCATCTCAGACACAGTGGAGGGCCTCATAAAGCATTGGTGAAGCATCCTCATATAGAAGCAATGTGAAAATGACCCGAATAATCTCCTGAATTTAAACCTCAAAGACAGCAGTCTTAAGCGGGAAGTTTTGTTATTCACTGCACTTGAGTGCCGAGCACCTGAAGCCAAAGACAGTCAAATAATTCCTCCTAGGTCCCAGAGTTGTATCCAAAGCCAGGATTTGGATGACAGTGTCTCTTTTGTTTCTGGTGAAGATAAAGACCTCTCCCTTAGCTCCAAGACTGTATTGCCTCCCTTTCTAAATGAACTATCCTTCCCCTTACTTTATTCATCCCCACAATAGCTTCCTATGTGCATGTGTGGATATCCTAACCCTGTCCTTTTCCGTAAATTCAGTGAAGCAAGCCATCACGGGCTCTGAACCGAGCTCATTCAGTGTACACATTTGCAGCAGGGTTCCTCGGGTACAACCTGGGTTAATGAAGTCTCTGGGAAGTGAAATAATTTCATAGCCACACAATGTTTTCAGATCCTCCTTGAATTTTGGAAGTGTGAGAACAGTCACCGCAGCTGTGTGCTTTCTGTTTGTTTTGCTCAACTGGAGAGAAATGGGGCATTCATTTTTTTTTTAAAGCAATGTAACTTTACTAACTCCAGTCTTCCACCTTTAAGACATTACCCCACTCCATGCCCCCGATGCTACATCAGCTTACTCTTCCTGCTCTGATAAACTGGGGAGAATCTACTAATGCGTATGTGTTGACCGAGAGGCAGCGTCGTTTCGTTTTGAAGTGGGTTCTCCTTTCGGCCTCAACTGTGTGTGTGTATCTGTGTGCTGGGCATGCCGTCAGGATCTCAGGGATAACAAGACATGCTCTTGGGCATCTTTTAGCTATTTTAAATCCCTGCATTTCTTAGCTCGCCTCTCAGTCTGCATACCAATCAAAGCCTTGTCTCTTGGTGCCAGAGTCTTCCAAGAGTAGAGTGCAGCAACCAGCTAGGGCATCTGGAGGAGAGTCATTTGGGGCAGACACATCACAAGAATAGTAATTTCATAGGTTTCCCACCTCCAGATTTATGCCTTTTCTTTCTTCTCTCTTATATCCATCTTCTCTCACAGTTTCATTTTTCAGAAATTATGGTCGGCTGGCATCAATGAATAAGAACCAGTCTTATCTAATGAGGAGCTCGCTGTCTGATGAGACCCACATGTCATCGATATTCTTAGCATCGCTCTTGGAAGTAAATAGGAGGGCCTCTTACTCTGGCCTGTGTGCTTTAGAAAGCCTAAGCTGGTCTCTCATGTGATGGAGCCCTTTCCTTGAGGATGAGAACTGGAGAAGTAAGGGATCATAGTTACTAGAGTTTGCAACTCCTTTAAGGGATAAGATTCTTGGAAGCTCTGATACCTGGACTATGGCACAAGTCCACCTATCTGTGCAGAAGGGTGGCCCAGGGATAGCTGTTTATATATTCAGTGAGTAGAGACTGGACAGGGTTAGGATGTCCACACGTGCACATAGGAAGCTATTGTGGGGATGAATAAAGTAAGGGGAAGGATAGTTCATTTAGAAAGGGAGGCAATACAGTCTTGGAGCTAAGGGAGAGGTCTTTTATTCAGATAGTTTTGCCTCAGAAATATGAGCTCAGGAATTTGAACTCTGAACTCATCTCTCTAGAAGATATGTTTCTTAAGGTGGGGTATGCAGCAGTTCAGCAGTTTGATTTACAGATGGAATGTTTGGGTATATAACAGATGGGCTTTCCATGTTCATGGTTACCCTAAGCCTTGCAAAACCTGTAAGAAGGGCTGCACTTGGACTTGTGTTCTGAGTCTTCCAGCCTGGCTGAACCAGGCAGCACTGGAGCTAGGTGTTGAATGATAAACATTTTGGATTCATTTAGTCAAGCTGGGTGGGTGGATAGAACAGAGAGGTGTCAGGGTAGGGCAGGGCTCCAAGCAGACCAGCCTTTTACTATATCAACCAAGGCAGAGAAGCTACAAACCTGCATGGGCCATGGTTGAACCTTGAAGCACAGGTAAACGAAAGCTTACTAGATTATTCAACATGGAGAGTCTATCCTGAGTTTTTGGGATTGTGGAGAATCAAATAAGATTAACTATTTATCATCTATCTATCTATCTATCTATCTATCTATCTATCTATCTATCTATCTATCTATCTCTATCTATCTATCTATCTATCTATCTATCTATCTATCTATCTATCTATCTATCATCTCTCTATCTCTCTATCTCTCTATCTCTCTATTTCTATCTATCTATCTATCTATCTATCTATCTATCTATCTATCTATCTATCTATCTATCATCTATCTATCTATCTATCTATCTATCATCTATCTATCATCTATCTATCTATCTATCTATCATCTATCTATCTATCTATCATCTATTTATCTATCATCTATCTATCTATCATCTATTTATCTATCTATTCTACCTGTAGATATCTATCATGCGTGAATTATCTGCTAATTTCTACCACGTATTTGTCTTTGGGTTGAGTGAGGCCTGGATTTCTCAACAGTGGTTCAAACACTCCAGTAAAACTGCAGCAATCTCTGGGTCAAGGAGAATGGGGAGAATGGGTTTCTGATAGTGGTTACAGTGAAGTGAAAGTATTGGGAGCTGGGTTTCTGGCTCACAAGCAGTGAGAGGCTGTGCAAGCAGGAAGTGGCAGCAGATTTCTGTGCATGATTTCTGCAGATGAAATGGCTCATTTTTAAGCTCTAGAAGAACAGCAGACATCTATGAGTACAGGAAACGGTGTGCTTTCGTGGTGAAATCACAGAGGATCATTGGGAATGACAGGGATTGAGGTTAGGCAGGGAAGAGAGAAGCCTGGTAGGCAGTCTTAGAGGCAATGGAGGGCCAGGGCTTTGAGGAAGTCAGCAGAGAAGTCTGAATGAAGGGGATCTGGGGACAGGGCTAGAAGGTCTTGGGGGCAGAGAGTGACTAAATTTTAAGGATGTGCAGGCATCGTGGCATGGTCACATCTTACAGTTTCAGTTACCATGTCAAGTATATTTATTCATTACTGTTGGGCTATGTTTCTACTAGTAGATAACACTGATATTTTTCACTTTCAATCTTATGGTTCCTTGTCTAACTTTTAGTATACGTGCTAGAATTAGTGAGGGGCTTAAAATAACAAGACTGATTTGTCATTGCTGGTCGCGGATCTAAAACCAGCCAACACAGACTTGTTTCTAACCTATAAAATGTTCATAATATTTATCTTGATAGTTATTGTGAACGCAAATGTATGTAAATTAAAAAAAAAAAAAACAAGTGACCAAGTGTCAGACAAGACTTGGGTGGCAAAGGCGCTTCACTACTGCCAGTACTGATCAGTGTTTGCCAGCTTGACCCACACCGAGACATCTTTGGGAAGAAGGATCCTCAGCTGAAGAATCACCTCCATCACATAGGCCTTCAGGCAAGTCTGTGGGCCATTTTCCTGATTGTTGACTATTACGGGAGGGGGTCAGCCTCCTGTGTACAGTGCTGCTCTTGATCAGGTGGTCCTGGGAGGTAGAAGGATGGGATCCTAGGAGCAAGACAGGACACAGTGTACCTCCTTGGTGTCTGTTTCTGACTCTCGGTCCTTGCCTTCAGTTCTCTCAGTGATGGAGACCAAATAAAGTTGCTTTATCACAGCAATAGGAAGCAAGCTAAGACATTACCTGAGGACTAAGGATACTAGAAATAGCGTAGTTTTGGTGTTTTCTACAAATTCTAGCCTGCCTTGTCACATTTACTCAATTTGCAAGTTAAGCAATAGACAAATCTAAGTATTAGTATTTTGGGTCAATGATAACTCCCCCCTTTTTTGGAGGGAGGTATATTGAATTAGAAGGGCAGAGGGAAACCTTTAATTTTTACTGTGTTAGACTACCAGTGAGTGATATGTGTGAGAGACTTTTCCTAAGGAGACACAACACACATGTGTCTACTTGTCCCAGTAGGGAAATCACAAGAAACCAAAGGGACGATTGCACCAAAGTCCAACTTGATGAAGCAGCAAGTTTTATTTTTTTATTGTACTTACTCACAGGAGCATAGCTGAGAGGTTACTTACAGGACTGAGGATGCCATTCTGAAAAGCCCTCCCCAGCATGGGGGATGACTCACAAGGATGCAACCCTGGAGCTCTCTCTGCACAGCATACAGGCAGCTCTTCTGTCAAAGAAATCTCCTCTTGGCACATGGGCTGTGTAGTCTCCTTCCCTAGTAGTTATTTAGTGCTTCTGTAACACTGAGGAGGGAGCTTTAAAAATCTTGCAGGTTTCAGGTCTCCCTGACGTGTGACATCTGCTTACCTCTGTACTCTTATGAGTCCCCCCATTGGCCCTGGAGGGAATGTTTCAATATGACAAAGCTTTTATAGAACGGTACTCATTAGATACTGTCTTTTGGAGTGCTTGCAACACATTGCTAGGTATGGATGTGTTCCCATTGTAGAGATGGGTACACAGAAGCAAAGAGATTAAAACGGCTCAGGTCTCCTTGAAGGGAAAACATGTTGGGATCTCTGACACCAGGTGGAGCTGCAGAATCTATGAAGGACTTTGGTCATAAACAAATTTTATGCATCGTCTTTTGCTGAGCTCTTAGTGACAGATGAGCAATGTGTTCATTGCAGCCGAGAATTACAGTCCTGCATTAGTCATTTGGTACCTGTGTGATCTTGGGCAGGTCATTTACTCTCTGCGTCTGAAAAATGGTCCTACTACCTCCTCTAAAGAGCTGCTGGATGGAAGCCATAGTGTACATGCTGAGGACCTGCAAGACGTGTGCAGGGGCTGTGCATGCTGCTAAGGTCTCTGTGAGTTTATATGAGATTCACCCATGTTGATGAGAGGGCTTTGCTTTCTTCGTGTCCTCCCTCCCCTCTGGCTCTTACGCTCTTTCTGCCTTCTCTCCCATGCGGTTCCCTGAACTCTACGGGAAGGGATTTGATGAAGACATCCCTTTAAGGCTGAGTGTTCCAAGGTCTCTAACTCCCTACGTAAAGTCTGGCTGTGGGTCTCTACATTTGTTCCCATCTGCTGCAGATGGAAACGTCTCTGGTGATGGCCGAGCAGGACACTGATCTGTGAGTAAAGCAGAATATCATCACCAGTCATTTATAACGTAGTACTCAGCTTTTTAACCTGCAAGTCTGGTGTAATAAAGAACAGCAATGGCTTATGATCAAGGCCAACAGGAATTTGATAGACTGACAGGTAGATATAGCAACTGATTGTAATGAGATTGTGCAAATACAGCCTGTCATCCCCACCTTCCTCCACTGTTCTGTTACTACATCTCAACGAGAAGGAGATTTTTTTTTTTAAATTGTTCTTCTATCACGCAGTCTTTTGAAATTGTGAATGTACTCTTCCACGGAATGCCTCAAGCCCTCAGAGAGACACAGCAGTTGATCTACCAAAAGGCAAACAACACATTTCACTGGCTGGAAGTAAAACAAACACAAAAGATCCCTGCTCATGGCGATGAATGGAGCACCACGTGGCTGCCTACATTCAACTTATTGTTTAATATTAATAGTAAGCTTAGGTATGTAAAGCAAGGCTTCCCATATTCCTACACGAATGCATTAGAATCTGACATAAGTGAATCTTGAAAGGAGAGGAATTTGGTTCATTTTCCATAAGCACCCAGAAATTCAACTGCTTATGTAAGGCTTATTTAACCGCCTAAACATAGGGAAGTCTTCAGACCTCAGGCGAGCAGGCTTGCACGTGAGGTTGTCAGCGTTTGTGCAGCTGACTCAGACACACATATTGAGAAAGGAGCCTCTTGCAGGCATGCTCTGTCTTTTCTAGATTTAATAATCGTTGTGAAATTAAAAATGGTTCGAAGCAGAATTCTTTACCCAATTTAAGAACCAAGAGTCAGTCATGTCCTGCCAGCTCTCTCCATCCACACTCATGATGAATTATCATCCCGAGGTTTACAGTTAAGGAATGTCAATTTTTTAAAAAAAATTTGTTGGCTATACATGCAAACTTCACAAGCAACCAGGCATTGGAGAAGGCAAGTTAGCAAGGTAGAAAGTGACTGGAATTAAAATAATACAGATATGCAGATTTGCTCTGGTCATCTTCTAAATGTAGCTTCTTTGTAGAGCTTGCTCCAAACGTGCAGGTGCTTGGGGTTTTCTAAGTAGAGAAAGGTATCAAACTGAGATGAGTGTATTTATTCCAAAGAGGTGTGATGTTGGTAGGGCTGTTAGGGACTGTGAGGGAGGCATAGAGGGCTTGCAGTCTTTTCAGAGGCCTACTGACTGGCTTTGTCAAAGGCCTCATTAAACCCTACACTACAGAAGACTACCAAATAAAGATTAATACGCACGCTAACCTCAGGGAAAAGATATCCCTTTATGGTCAAACTAAAGGCAAATCATAAATATACGGCAAACGCTAATAATTTTTAAAGTATCTTGAGCAGGCCGGGCGATGGTGGCGCACGCCTTTAATCCCAGCACTCGGGAGGCAGAGGCAGGCGGATCTCTGTGAGTTCGAGACCAGCCTGGTCTACAAGAGCTAGTTCCAGGACAGGCTCCAAAGCCACAGAGAAACCCTGTCTCGAAAAACAAAAACAAAAACAAACAAACAAAAAAAAAACCTTGAGCAGTAAATTACATTTAATTTGATGGAGGCACCATCTTAATTTAATATGCAGAAGAGTCCTCTAAAGTGCTAATTCAGACCTACACACGTCACAATTTATGCAAAAGAAGCAAAAGATTGCTGACATGAGAAAAAGACATCCTCCATACATCGTCTATACGTGGAAAAAATTTAGATTGTTTATGTACACTATGGCTAAAAACATCTGAACTTCTGTAGCTACAAAAGCAAACAGAGATTGTGCATCAGGGGAGGGTAGGATTCTTGGAGTGTTCTAATTAGCAGTGGGCTACAAGTCTGTGGTTGATTCCTATCTGCGATTTCATTTCATCTTTTCTATGTTTCCATTTCTTTCTTCAGATTTGTATATACCATGTAAATAACTTGTCCTTGTTTATGTTATCCAGTAACGTTTTCTTCCTGAAATAGGAAAATACAGGCAGGTCCTTTGTTTAGGAAGGTCTTCAGTACACTGAGTGTTTCCATATCAGGAAGACGAAAGGACAGAGGGACAGCATTAGTGTATTGCGTCATAAAGTTGACAAATTCATTAAATATATTCTTGGTGACAATGACTTGCGATACACAAAGATGTCTTTAATTTTCTTGGTACTTAGATTCATTCGGGTTTTTGTTTCAAAGATTTCATGGACCTGCCTCATGATCTGCTTAATCTGTGTTTTTAGGGGAGACATTTAGCAGCAATAGCAAAAAGCCTATTATTTTTCTAATCAGTTTGTTTGATTATCATAGAATTAGTTCAACATCCTGAGAGACTGCTGCTCTTTGAGCTGAAAAATGGAAATGCTCATTATGGTTTCATGTGCTCTTGATTTGGGTTGGCTTTGTTTCTTAGGACTTACTGGTTATATGGTTGAAGGTCAGCTGACAACTGTTTCAGGGTTGCAAGTTAGACCCTTTACTTAGTTATGTTTTGTTCTATTAACCCTAATATTTTTACCTCTAACTTATCAAAAGTAAGGAAGAAAAATTAAAGACCCAAGCTAGAAAGATGGCTCAGTGGGTAGAAACACTTACCTTTATGCCTGAAAACTCTCTGGATACCCAGAGACCCAACACTAGAGAGGATTAACTCCTAGAAATTGTCCATCCACCTGACCTCTACACCCATGCTCTGTCATGAGTGTTGATTCTTCCCCCACGTAAAAAAAAATATACGTAAAAAATGAAAAGGACAATCAACAGATAAGTCAAGAAAAATGTGGAGGATACAAACACCACTAAGACTTTTAAAACAACAATTATCTATTTAAAGATAGGATTATAGATCCTAAGAATAGAGATGCTATCATCTTTCTTTTGTAAAATGACATCATAAAAATTTCTAAATTCAAAATAAAAAATGAATTTAACGATTCATTGCTTAAAATTGAAAGATAATCTAAAAGCATGTACAAGTAGTCACAATCTTATTATTTTTACACGGGGGAGATAAGGTTCAATTAAACTAATATTTATAGTAAAAGAAACAGAGGATGAGGATTGTAAAAAGGGAAGGAGAACAATAAGACTTAATTGCTTAATTTTCTACTAATTAACTTTCTGGCATATGGGCTAGACTGCTTATTTTCTTGTTGCTGTGACAAAATGCCCAACCAAGAGCAATTTAAAGAAGAAAAGGCTAATTTTGAAGTCAGGCACTGTTGGCGCACGCATTTAATCTCAGCAGAGGCAGGTGTATCTCTGTGAGTTCAAGGCCAGCCTGATCTACAAGAGCTAGTTCCGGGACAGCCAGGGCTGTTACACAGAAAAACTCTGTACTGAAAAACTAAAAGAAGGAGAAGGAGGAGGAGGACGACGACGAGGAGGAGGAGGGAGGAGTGGGAAGGAGGAGGGAGGATGGAGGAGGGAGGAAGGAGGAAAGAAGAGGAGGAGGAGGAGGAGGAAGAGGAGGACGACGAGGAGGAGGACGAGGAGGAGGAAGAGGAGGAAGAGGAGGAAGAGGAGGAGGAGGAGGAGGAAGAGGAGGAAGAGAAGAAGGAGGAGGAAGAAGAGGAGGAGGAAGAGAAGAAGGAGGAGGAGGAAGAGGAAGAGGAAGAGAAGAAGAAGAGAAAGGGGAAGGGGAAGAAGAAGAAGAAGAAGAAGAAGAAGAAGAAGAAGAAGAAGAAGAAGAAGAAGAAGAAGAAGAAGAAGAAGAAGAAGAAGAAGAAGAAGAAGAAGAAGAAAATTTTGATGGACAGTTTGGACCAAGAGCTTGAGACAGTTGGTCACATTGCATCCACAGTCAGGAAGCAGAGAGAGATGACTGTTGATGCTATATCTCCTTTCTTCTCTCTCCCTCCCTCTTTTGTACTCTGTCTGGGACCCAGACCATGGGATGATGCTACCTACATTTAGGGTGGCTCTCCCAACTCAACTCACCTAATGTAGAAACTCCCTCCCAGACATGGCCAGAAGTTTGCTGTTTGGTGATTTTAGATTGTGCCAAATTGGCAATGTTAACTATCACATAGATTGGTAGGAGGAGCCTGTTCTGTTTTTTTTTTTTTGGGTTTGTGGAGAGCCTTGTATTAAATCTTCCTTATTGGAAATATCTCCTCTGGCATGACATTAATGTATCTTCCTTATCAAATTCTTTGAGCCCTTTGAGACAAAGATAATGTTTTCTTTTCTTGTTATGTACTAACATCAGTGAGCATAAACCAATAGCAAATTATTCTACAAATGACTGACAGATTCTATCAAAGAAAGCATCGTCCTTATCTGCGAGGCTACTTATACAGATGCAAATAGAAGAATAATTGTTCTTTGTAATTGATATCAGCTTTATTATTTAAGCTGCAGGCAGTTAATAATTTAGAAACCTCTGTAGTTTTCAGATCAAATTTATTCAGTAACTAAATAATTAAAATATTTAAAGGCATCAAGCACTGGGCTTTTCGACTTGGCATATGCTGAGTATCATCAAAATAAATTATGGGGCTGGGAAGGCAGCTCAGTCAGTAAGTAAAGTGCTTGCCTTGAAAGCTCAAGAAGCTGAGTTTGATCCCCAGTGCCTATGTAAAGAAAGCCAGATGTGGTGGCATGCACTCATTAACCCAGCCAAGGGGAGATGGAGACAGAACGACAATCTAGCACCCTCAATGAATTCTTCACCAGGAGACAGTCTTTCTCAAGAAAAATGTAGACCTCACCTGAGAAATTACACCTAAGATTGGATTGTTCTCTTCTCTCCATATGCATCCACATACACATGGCTAGGCATGCACACAATAAGATAAATTAGGAAATTCCAGTTGAACAGGCATTACAGACATTTATTTCAGGGATTTTTCTTTCTTTCTTTTTTTTTTTTTACTTTTCAACATTTATTTTATTATTTTTAACTTTTTTTCTCTTTTTTTATTAAAAATTTCCATCTCCTTCTCTCCTCTTCCCTCTTCCCTCTCCTCCCCTCCACCCATACCCCCACTCCCTCCCTCTCTAGGCCAAAGAGCCATCACTATGTTAAGTCCAAGGTCCTCCCAACTCCCCCCAGGTCCAGGAAGGTGAGCAACCAAACTGACAAGGCTCACACAGAGCCCGTCCTTGTCGTAGAGACCAAGCCCATCGCCATCATCCTTGGCTTCTCGGTCAGCCTCCACCGTCAGCCACTTTCAGAGAGTCCGGTTTGGTCGGATGTTCCATCAGTCCCATTCCAACTGGACTTGGTGATCTCCCGTTGATTTTCTTATTTTCACAAAGAAGTCTTCCTCTTGGCCATGGAGACCCCTCCCTCTTAGTGCCATGATGCTAAAGCTGCCGGTCTCGAAGAAGACATTTTTTTTTATCGTTTTACAGAATGCCCACACTAACAAGAACCCTGCAATAGTTGAGAGGAATCTGCCACAAGAGCAGCTAATCAAGTCAATTTCCTTCAGTTTTGAACAAAAAAGGATATGATTCTCACATGCAAACATAGCAAGATCATATTTTCAAGTTTTGAAAAAAATACTTTTTGAGGAAGAGCAGTTTCAAGTTAAACAGGAATAATATTTTGTACACCAGTCTGCTATTATATGCTGATAGTGTAATGTTTCTATTCCTGTCAACCACATATAATATAGGGAAAGACTTTTGATGAGATGTGGATTGCTGCAACAGAAATGCAAGATTTATTCTTTATTCTTGACCCACAGTTACTGCGCTGTGCAGGAGATCCTGTTTAACAAGACACCAATTGCCGTTGTAAAAGTCCTTGCTGTCTGGTTCCTTTTTCAGAAATTTTAGGAAAGTCAGATAATAGCTGGAATTTGCTAGACACAATCTGAAATTCGTAATAAAGGAAATAAATCCTATCTTTAAAAAGTAATTTATTCTAGACATTTGCATGAAAAATTAAGGGGTGCAGTTGCATTTCCATGAGAAATGAAGAACTGTTGCTTAATTGCTCACAGAAAAGGTGTGGTCTCGAGCAAGTCCCTTCCTGGCCGTCTTGGAAACATCACCAGTGCAAAGAAGGTCAAGGTCTGTGACCCTGGCTTGTACCGAGGGGCTTAGAGAAGAGTCACGCAAAGAACGTCTCATTTTAATACGTAAGCAGTGACTGCTAGTCTACCATTTTCAATAAATAAAGGCCGGCTGGAGTCCTTATCACCAAATTCTTACTCAGAACCTTCTCTCTGTGTGTCCAGTTATTTCAGAGTTACTGCCAGAAGACAGCTTGTTCTTCCAACACATATGCACAGGCACACGCACACACATCCATGCAGGCACGCACGCATACACGCAAATTAAGGGCTTAAGTTTGTGTGAGATCAAGTAGGGAAACATAGAGCATAAAAGGGAAGCAAATTCATCTACTTACAGTTTTTTAAAGTTAGTGGTGCTGGGAGGTGCAGGTTATTTCACATTGAGCACATTGGGGGAAGGGAGACTCACATAGGTTGGATATTTCAGACTTGTACTAGCTACTCTTCAAATGTTTTGTGGAGCAAGATACAGAAACTATAAAAGCTACGCAAATACAGTTATTTAAACACCTCTGCTACAGACGACCATTCGTGCATTTTCATGCTTATGAAACTAAGCCGGTGACATCTGGTGTTGGTGAAATATTCCATTTGGGCCGAACTAGGTACCATGACAAAACTGTTAACAGATTTGGTCATTAAGTGCAGGTCGGGTTTCCTATTTTTGTTTGAACTGGGCCTGGAAAATAAAGGAGAGGGTAATAATTTTCTGAATTGCTAAGTGTGTACTATGGCAACTATGTATGGCATTTGAAGTTGTAAACATGGATGATCGTGTGGGTGCCATCCCCTCAGCGAATGGATTTCAGCTTAGAGACTGGAGTTCAAGTAATAACCATGTTGTGAATGCAATGTGTGTTCTGTACTTAATCACCTCTCCTAATAAAAACACAGTAAGTAGGGTTAATAACCATAGATTAAGATGGTCCATTACCAGCAAGTTTCACACAATGCATTCCACTTCTCCCAAGAAACCTCGATTATAAATGGAAATTATATGGACAGACAGCAGAGCTTGCTAAACTTTGAGTATTAATTCAGCAATTTATATATTAAAGGAACCATGCCAAGCACAATGTTAGTTTGCAAGCTTCATATTTTGATTTTTTTCTTTCTTTCTAGGCTGATTCTGTTAAATATCTGTTCACCTCCTTCTCTGTTAGAAAACATATGAACTCAAAAACAGTAAATGCAAAATTTGTCCCTTGTAGGCACTGTTTTCAGGAATAACCAAAGGTTTGAGATGGCTGAAAGCACTCATCAGCCTCTGGGCTCTCAGAAGGTCTTATTTGTTCAATACTGAGTTTTGTCTTTCAAGTACTTGCTTGAGTAGAGTGGGCTGACTTCAATAAAACATGCACTTAATCAACTAAATTTCATCTGACTGCTGATTATACTCAACTCAGGATGCATTTGCTCACATGCTGTCTAGTATTAAGTTTGTTAAATGGGTCAGTGTGCACGCACACATATGTAATTGTGCATGCTACAACATCAGTTGAAGATCTGGAAAATGATGGGCTAGTATATTTGGAGTGGAAGATGGATGCAGAATAGTAGGACAACAACAGGTGGTGTTTCTTGAGAATTGAAGTTACTTTTCTGTTGCTTTGATAAAACAACTTGAGGAGGGAAGGAAAGGGTTTATTTCAGCTCAGTGTTCCAGGCAACAGTCCATCACTGAGGGAACTCAGGGCAGGAACTCAAGGAAGAAACCTGGAGGCAGAAACTGATGCTGAGGCCATGGAGAAAGGCTAATTATTGGCTTGCTTGTTCTGGTTTGCTCAGCTAGCTTTCTTTTCTTTTTCTTTTTGATTCTGCTTCTAAATTATTTTTTATTTTCTTTTTTATTTTTTATTGAGCTATATATTTTTTCTCCACTTCCCTTTCTTTCTCTTCCCTCCCCTTATACTCTTTCCCATGATCCCATACTCACAATTTACTCAGGAGATCTTGTATTTTTTTTTTTACTTCCCACACAGACTAGACCCATGTATATCTCTCTTAGGGTCCTCATTGTTGTCTAGATTCTCTGGGATTGTTAATTGAAGGCTGTTTTTTTCTTTATGTCTAAAAGCCACTTATGAGTGAGTACATATGATAATATTCTTTCTGGGTCTGGCTTATCTCACTCAATATGATGTTTTCTAGCTCCATCAATTTGCCCGCAAAATTCAAGATGTTATTTTTTTCTGCTGTGCAGTACTCCATTGTGTCCCATTTTCCTTATCTGGGAGTTGTGAGGATCAGGCACACACAGTTCACACTTCTAGTCTAGTTTAACTTGCATTGTGAGACTTTAACTCTAGCTGGGTAGATTGAAGCTGCTGTGTGCTCATTTCTTTTTTCTTTTCTTTTCTTTTTTTTTTTTTTTTTTTCAAGACTCTGAGATAAGACTTCCTTTAATCTGGTTCTTAGGACTGTTTGAGCTCGTATTAAACCACACTTCTGCTGTGTCTCCAACTCAAGGCAAGCTCTGGGTTTGAGAAGTGCAGCCTCTGAAGTCACTGACAGGAAGAGGTTGGAAGGTGTCGCTTAGGGAGATCATGGGTGCTGAGACGGTAAAGCACACATGTGAAGACCTTGTGCATGCCAGGTACTACTCCTTCCCTAGTTTAGTCTTCATGGCGGGCTCGAAGCAAGGGACTGTTTTATGACTTGAAATCGAGGCTCAGCAAAGTTCAGTAACTCACCTGGAGTCACACAGCAGAAAATGCGTGGTGATAAAATTTACACCTGGGAAGCCTGATTTCATCCTCAGACTCAGCTGATGACTCCAAGGCTTCTGGTGTCTTCTATATCTGCTCCTCTTATCACTAACATAGCCGGCTTTACTTGAGTTACACACAAATACCATACCATTTTCCGTAAGGAACTTGAGCTTGCATGGATTTGGTACCCACAGAAGGGATTAGGATCAGCTGAGGGATAGATGTTTATTCTGGAAATCAATAAACGTGACCTCCCACAGGCTTGTCACATCGTCGGAGCTGCCCAGCAACAGTAGAGCGTCGTTCCTGCGCAGGCTGCTGACTCGTTGGCAGCGGTAGGAGTAACTTGACAGAGCATAGATGCCAGTTGCATTAAAATGTGTGCTCATTTCTTATCTCTTCAGCCTTTAATGCTCTCTTCCTACCCTCTGTACCCCTCTCTCTACAGCTTAGCAGCTTGTCCTTGCTCTGATGCTCCTGACTGGAAAGGATAGTGTTGCTCAGTGTCACAATTCCCAGCCCTCTCAGCGTTTGATGTCTCTGGTTCACTTCAGGGTGCTGCTTTTCTCTGATGCAGATAGTAATATCCTTTTGGATGGTGACAAGTGGAAACAGTTAAAACCTAACTTCCATCTTGAAACTGTGGCATTGGCTTTAATTAACCTTTTATGACATTACAAGAAGTAGGGTGGGCATCAAAAGCCACTCCTACCTGAGGGACATTTGAGAAGATCAAACTAAGAATTTGCCTTTTTGTTAAATAAGATTGTATATTAATATTTTAGCATTTATATTTTACAGAAATTTTACATAAAATGTCTGATGTGATGATTTGAAAGAAAATGGTTCCCATGGGGAGTGGTATTATTAGGAGGCGTGGCTTTGTTGGAGTAGGTGTGGCCTTGTTTGAGGAAGTGTGTCTCTGTGGAGGTGGGTTTTGAGGTCTCCTATGCTCAAACTATGCCTAATGTCATGGTTCACTTTCTGTTGCCTGTGGATCGAGATGTGGAACTCTCAGCTCCTTCTCTGGCACCATGTCTGTCTTTATACCACTAAGTCCCACTATGATGATAAGGGACTAAGCTATTGAATCTGCAAGATTGCACCAGTTAAGTGTTTTCCTTTATGAGAGTTGTCATGGTTCACAGCAATTAAACTCCAACTAAGACAGCAGTTGGTACTAGGGACTAGGGTATTGCTGTGACAGACCTGACCCTGTTTTTTTTTTTTTTTTTTTTTTTTTTTTTTTTTTTTTTTTTTTTTTTTTTTTGGAGAAATTTGGACTTTGGTACTTTAGGTTAGGAAAGCAGTAGGATGCTTTAAGCACTGCTTAGTGGGCCACACCAGCAGGATTTTATGATATGGCTACAAGCCTATGGGGGTCAACCAGTGGAATGTGGTGGTTTGAAAGAAAATAGCCCCCAAGGGAGTGGCACTAATGGGAGGTATTGCTTTATTGGGGTAGGTAGTACCTTGTTGGAGAAAGTGTGTCACTGTGGGGGTGGACTTTGAGGTCTTCTATGCTCAAGGTATGTCCACTGTCACAGTTCACTTTCTGTTGTGTGTGGATCAAGATGTAGGACTCTTAATTCCTTACCCAGTACCACGTCTGCCTACATATCTCCATGTTTCCCCATGATAAGAATGGATTAAACCTCTGAAACTATAAGCCAGCCCCAATTAAATGTTTTCCTTTATGAGAGTTGCCATGGTTATGATGTCTCTTCACAGCAATAGAAACCCTAACTAAGACAATTTGGTTGATCCATAGATGGTAAGAGGATGGGTGCAGGTTGATAATAACGTGGTGCTTTTCAGTGAGTTTCTTGGGTGTGCTGGCTCTCCATCTCTAGATGTGTAAAATTGAGGATAAACGTACTCTGCACATGATAGCTGGGGGGAGCAAGGGAAATGATGGGTGTGGTCAAACTCCATGACACAGCTTTCAACAGCGCAGTATACCTTCTCCCTGCCTACTTGTGAACAGTTGTATGCTGCATGATTGGGTCCAGCAGCTGGAAGTAAACTTGTACCACACAACTCCGCAATGATTCATCCCAAGTCTATGCCAGTGCACGCTGCATTTTTTTCTACTGATGTTGGAGGGGTTGCTTAAGGACATCGCTCAGGTGCATCACTGTGTACATCCTGGACATGCTGGGGAAGGAAGCTGCTCTGCGGCACACCTCTCAAAATTAGAAAATGGGAACAAGGAGTAAATCATTCTGTTCTCCCCTTGTGGACAGACAGGTACAGAGCTTTTGGCTGGATGAAGCAATGAGATCTAGTCACGAGTTACACTTAGTAGCGATCAGCCTATGATTGGCTTTTCTCTCTTTTTTTTTTATTAAAAATTTCCATCTCCTCCCCTCCTCCTCCCCCTTCCTTCTCCTCCCCTCCACCCATACCCCCACTTCCCCCCTCTCCAGGCCAAAGAGCCATCAGGGTTCCCTACACTATGTTGGGCTTTTCTCTCTTTACTTCCTAATATTTTTCGTCCCTCACTGTTGATCCCTGGGATTGCACTCCTTAATAAAACAGCAGCTCCTAAACCTTTCTCTGGGCTCTGCTTTCTGATGGAACAGAAGGTGCATAATTCAGGGACTGGCTTCTGTTTATTTTGGTTATTAGAATTCAAAGCTAATTTGTTAATGAGTGCCAATGCTAAAAACAATGGTTATAGGCAGAATTTTGTTGAGCTGGATAATTTTCATTTCCCAGACTCCATAATCACTTTCAAGAGATAATACAAATTCACATAAGTGACCTTAACTAATGTTATATAGACTTGAATAAAATTTATATCTGATAGGGAACTTTCAGGAATATCTTAAAAACGAAAACTTACATGTAGGTGACTTATGGCATTTTTAGCTAAAGCAGGTCAGAAATCTTTATGCATCATGGGCGTGGTCATGGCCTTCTAGACATGCCACACCAGTCCAAAGTATCTGTCTTTAGGTTTCTCAAGTGGAATGTCCTTCTTGTACAAAGAACTGTCTTCCTAGAGTGCTATGCGCATGTCTGTTTGAGCTTCCCTTGTGGGATACCAACAGGAATCCCAGCCAGCAGGGCAATTCAGCAAATCTCCCTGGTGGGTACTACCTGAGAATTGCTATCTTTCATTTATACATGTACTTATCAGTAAGTGTTCAGGTTGAAGTGTTTGAATAAAGCACTTGATGGTTTTTGTCCCACTCCCAGATCTGCATTTAGAGATTGAAAGGGAAGGTCGTGTCTTTTAGGACTCTTATCACATATTGTCCTGAGTTAATATAGCTCAACTGGAGAAATTCATCTGGAAACCAGACCAGGAGCCAAGTTGCTGTTTGTATTCACTTAAGCATGGGGTATCTTCCATTCTGATCAGATAGCCCCCAACATTTTTCTTCTGAAACGTTGTTTCCATTTAAAGGACATATACCAGGTTGGAGAGATGGCTCAGCAGCTACGATTACTTTGTCACACTTGTGGAGAACCTAGGCTTGGTCCCATGTGGTGGCTTACAACAATAGTTCTAGGGGATCCAACCCCTTTTGCTGATCTTCACCAGCACCAGGGACATGATGGTGAACACTCAGGCAAAACAGTTGTATATGTAAAAAATAAATAAATACATAAATACATAAATTTAAAGATATTTTAAAGGCCATGCCATATACTTTTTCTCTAGTCTGAAGTGACACTGCAAATTCATTAACATTCAAGTGACATTGTATTGCTTGGTTTCACTGTAAGGATGTCCCATTTACTTCAGAGGTCCATTTTTTTCTTCTTCAACAATGCTGTTCTATTACAGTGATCATACAATTTCTTCTCTGTTCTACAAACTGCCTACTGTGAGCTCATTACGTTCATTTCCCTTTTACAAAGTTCGAATGAAGACCTTTTTGTTTTTCTAAATGGAAGAACAGGCTCACGTCTCAATATTCCCCACATGGAAGATACATACTTAGTTGCATCTCAATGCTAAAGGAATGTAAGTCGTTGTTTGGGAGTACAGCCACTCTGCATTAAAGTCCTGTTACAAAGTGCAGAGAGGACACTGGTCCGGGGAGACAAGGAGGGGCTGAATGTTGTCAGTGACTGTAAAGGAATAAAAGCCACGCTGATGCAGGCAACAGCAAGGCTGCCAAAGCTGAGAAGTACCTGGCTGGGTTTTAAAGGACAGGAATACAATACTCTTACTAAGACGCACTTTATAGAGTCCGATTCACAGCCAAGGAAAACAGCTTTTGGAGCTTTCGGGTGCCCATAAACAGCTAGATGAATGCAAGGAAGCCAAAACCAGGGATGAGTGGGGTATTTAAATGCTCAGCTTGCTCAGCTGCCACAGAATCCTCCCTTCACACAGATGCACCGGCATGGGAGAATGAGCAACGCCCAACGCGTGTGATTTATGAAACTTCTCTATATGAGGGCTAGGCAGGGAAAGTGAGCAGAGCACTCTGCCTGCCAGTTGTTCTGTGGTAACTTAGGAGAAAAGCAATCTGGCTCCCTTTTCCAAGGTGATCGCACAGCGTGATGCTAAAGAGAGGAGGCAGGTCCAGTCCTGACCCCAAGATAAAATGGTCACTCCAGTGCTTGGCGACAATTGCCAGTGGATAAGCCGGCTCAAGTATTTCCTTAGCCACGATGCTGTATATACTTGGCCAAGGGAAAGGGGCATGCGGTGGTAAGTCGCAAAGTGATAAAAAACAGGCATGAGTGGAGAAAGTATTTTATCAAGAAAGATAAAATAGAGAAATTCTATGCCTATGATAACAGGGCAACAGAGAATATTTTATAGAAAAACCTTGTAATGGTGCCAACAATTTAGGCAAACCGAGCGAAGCGCAAATGGGTTGTATTTCAAACACATCCCAACCCAGTGAGCGGCGGTCACGTTTTACTACCCCAGTCACATTTCTTGACTGAAGCAATAAAATTTGCAAAATTCAAAGAAAAACATGGGACTTATATCTTTCTTTTTAGCTTCAGATTTGAAATGGATTTTATGGTTAACCATTCAATAAAAAGTTTTTGAGATGTTTTGAGTCATTTATAGCTTTTAGGAAGCCACACTGTTTATAAGCAGGGGGTTCCTTATGGCTGTCAGGCTGGCCGGATAATCCTCACATGTTTTTAATGGCAAGATCTTGTGCTGGGATACTTCAATAGCCGTTGTATTTAAATAGTTCATAGTGATTAGAATGGTCTAGTACGACTTCATGGGTCATAAACTGTGAATGTGTTTTGTGAGTCAGAGACTGGCTTCTATATGGTAAGTGACTCCTACTTTTAGTTATTTAATTTGATTTGACTTCTGATATTAGAACTCAAATTAGGTACAAGATTGGGTAAACATGAGTTGAAATTATTTTCTCCAAGTCTTTCCTTGTCTTTCTTTTGTCCACTCTAGAGTACTTTGGTCAAAGAAGGGAGCTAAAAGGAACTTGGATTCTGATTAGTCGGGGGGACATTAGTTTTTCTATTTTTGCAGGTTTCAAATAAAATTTTACTACATTATGTAAAAAACCTAAACTCAGAGGATCATTGCATTTCACAGTGATTTGCCACCATTTCTCTGTAGGCTAAAAAGACCGGTGAGACATAAATTAGCAGGAGCAACAGCAGCAGCACCACCAACAAAAACAACAGCAGAATCTGTCAGTGCCTTTAAAAGTTTTTTTTTTGTTTGTTTGTTTTTTTTTTTTTCTTTACTCCAAACCGCTGCCATTGTTTAAGGAATAATTTCTGGGGTTGGCATGTTTTCCTAAGTAGCTATCACCCGTTAATCAGAACTGTGCGAGAGAACTTGCGCTGAGTCGCTCTCTACGCGCATGCGCCAGGGTCTTCCGAGTTCTTCCGGAAGAGCCCGCAGTCTACACTGATGTCTTTAGTTGGTCATTCGCTTCTGCGTAAAGTTGTTCTGAAACAAAAGCGCACTGTCCCTGCCTGTGATAATAAACATGCCAAAGTTTTATTTGCACTTGACGTTGTGTAAAGTTTTGTCTTTCAAATGGACTAAGTAGAATAATATGAAATTGCAATTTGTGCAGCATTAAGTGATCTGTACATGCGCTGAGGAAAAGATTAATGTTAATTCAAAAACTTGAAATTTTATGAAAGCTTCTCAGCTTTTATTAGACTTAAGGAGAGTCTAGTATTCTCTTCTGACTCGGAAGTGACTACTCTAAGTTATGTAGGAATACGTACATCTAATTTCACATAACGTGTGAAATTAGAAGTCTTGGGAAATCTAAAAATCGCTACAGGTCAATGTGAACTGCACCTGACACCATCTATCCCGTGTATTTGCAGGTATACCTGCTTATCACATCCTCTGTCTTTTACTTTCTTTTTTCTCCCAATCCTCAGTGGCCTCAGGCACCGTTACATAGCATGCTGGGCTGCAGAAGGGGCAGCGTTCCTGAGAGGCCATTTTAGCTATTCAAGAACCTTAGTCTCCTCATCAGGGCAGCAAATGAGCTGAGTTGGAAATACTTCCAAGCAAGGATTTCTAAAAGGGCAGAGCTGTCTGTTAAAGGGGAAGATAAATACGAGAGCAGATTTGCTGACCCAGCGAGTGCTGACCCTGCCCGAGATTAGTTTCTGTAAGAATGAAATCTTGACAACGTTATTGCTGTGTTTAGAGCAAGGAAATAAATGTCAAAAAGGTCCTTTTGAAGTTGGGGCTTTTTCTAGCTTTAGAATCAAGCACTTTTTGAGGGATGCCGACAGTAGAATTGTTGCCGAAGCCAAGATGAAACACTTGCCCTGCTTTTGATGAGTAGCAGTGTTTGATAGTTTTCCCTTGGTGGGACGTAGTTGCTAAGGTTGGGTGCTTGGATCCTGAATGGCCTCTACTCCATCTCCTCTCTGCTCACAATCCAATTATTGGAAATATTTATGCCTTGCTCAGTGAGTATCCATCACTCACATGAGGTCATTTCAGCTTATAGTAGTATTAGAGATCTATTATGATTATGATTGCTATTGTTATTATATTATTTTGCCAATCATTAAGAAATTAATTATATTTCAGACTAGGGTTGTTAATGCACATGATATTTGTCTTTCTTTATGCTTTTGCTCCTCAATCACAATAAAGTTTTTTTTTTTTGTAGAAATGTCAGGATTTTTTTTTTTTTTTATAATTTCTGCTTCTGTAGTCAAAATTTCAGAAACAAAATCTGGTCTTGTGTACTTGTATTTGGATCTTAAAGCTCATGCCTTGACAGGATATTGCTATTGCTGTTGGTTGCCTATCATAACTAACTGGTAAGATCCTGCTGCTGAACACACCGTACACTTTGCCCGACGTAGCAAAATCAGGAGGAAACTTAACTGGAAACGTTCTCTCTGTTGCTTAGGTTCTGTGGTGCTGGAAAGAGCTACGCATGGTACTGGAGGAGAACAGCTGCCAACAGACTCAGTCATACAAAAGCAACCTGCCTGGCAAGATGACGTGGCTCCAGGCAAAACAGTGGCATTACTGATACGGTAACTAGGCATTGATTTTTGATTGGCTTTAGATCTGCTCCACAGCAGATAATTTCATGCTTGGTATTGTGAGCCTTGTCAAAAGTCCAGGGCTGCCAAGATCAGAAAGCCTAAGAAGGAATCTGCTACTTGCTACTGTTATTTTACTAAGGGTACACAGTGTCAAACTGCCTTCTAAATATGTAGGTTTAGACCTATATTGGTGCTATTAATTAGCAGCAGTCAGTGCAGATAATCATATGAGCAAATGGCTGAGAATAAGTGACCATTGAGTGCTCATCCCTAAATAGGAGAACTATTAAATCCTGCCCCTCCTTGCTTCCCCAGGGCTCAAAGAATATTATATAAGAGTGATTGGTAAAAGCCATTGGATTTGGAGGAACGCTATGATACTGTGTTTTCTCGGTATAGCATGGCCATTGGACTCATGAGTTCATGGCAGTTATGATTCTTTGTACAAGATCTGCACAAGATCAAGCCAATCAGTGGGCCAGAACAGAAGGGGAAGAGATTGATAGACTCCACCACTACTGAGGAACTGTTGTCAATTGCTGATGGATGCTGAAGAAGAAAGTCTTTCTTTTTTTTTATTGATTTTTATTGAGCTCTACATTTTTCTCTGCTCCCCTCTCTGCCTCTCCCCTCCCCTCCAACCCTGCCTCATGGTCTCCATGCTCCCAATTTACTCAGGAGATCTTGTCTTTTTCTACTTCAAATGTAGATTAGATCCATGTATGTCTCTTTTAGGGCCCTCATTATTGTCTAGGTTCTCTGGGATTGTGATTTGTAGGCAGTTTCTTTGCTTTATGTCTAAAAGCCACTTATGAGTGAGTAAATATGATATTTGTCCTTCTTGATCTGGGTAACTTCATTCAATATGATGTTTTCTAGATCCATCCGTTTGCCTGAAAATTTCAAGATGTTGTTATTCTTTCTGCTGTGTAGTACTCCATTGTGTAAATGTACCATATTTTCCTTATGCATTCTTCAGTCGAGAGGCATTTAGGTTGTTTCCAGGTTCTGGCTATGACAAACAATGCTACCATGAACATAGTTGAGCATATGTCCTTGTGGTACAATTGAGCATCCTTTGGGTATATACCCAAAAGTGGTATTTCTGGGTCTTGAGGAAGGTGTTTTCCTAATTTTTTGAGAAATCACCATACTGATATTCAAAGGGGCTATACTAGTTTGCATTCCCATCAGCTCTTTACCCTACAACCTTTCCAGCATAAGTTGTCATCAGTGTTTTTGATCTTGGCCATTCTTACAGGTGTAAGATGGAATCTCAGAGTTGTTTTGATTTGCATTTCTCTGATGACTAAGGATGTTGAACATTTCCTTAAGTGTCTTACAGCCATTTTAGATTCCTCTTTTGAGAGTTCTGTCTTATGAACCACCACCCAGAAGTGACACTGTGTGACTTTTACCATTTCACGGGCCAGTGCAAGTCATATGGTTAAATATGACTTCAGCATGTGTAGATCCTCATTCATCTGTATTAGTAATGAAGACGGCATTCAGTCATGGAAGCTCTTTTAAAAATTTCCCTTGTTATGTGGCCGAGGATCTTAGAGAAAATGAGTCATCTGCTGTAATATGCATTTTTTAAATAAGAAGACTGTAAATACAGCAAAATCCACTAATTGCTCACTTTTGGCTTTTAATGTGATCACAGTTGCTTCCATAGTCGCTACACAGGCTCTACTATTTTTGGAACTCTTGTTACAAATGTGGTTTTTTCAGCCCAAAGAAGATTATTTACTTGGTTCACAACATGATTTAGCGTCAATGTAGTACCGATCACAGAAAACACCACTGTGGATTATACATTAGTCGAATAGGAGTTGGAAGGATGCCTCTCTTATACAAACAAGTAGAAAGCCAGGAAGTTTCAGTTTTCAGTGCTCCCAGAGTGAACAGGTCTATGCAATGGTGCCTGCTTCCCTTTTACTAATGTTGATGCTGGTGCCAGAAACTGCTGTGCACCAGGCAATCACTGTGTGCCACGTGTGAACCGCTGTGTTGAATCTGTGCAGCACTGTGAGGAGGATGAGATTCTTTCCAGCATTTTATACAGCTATTCAGCTATGGGCTTTCACTGATATTTCAAACCTGTGAAGTCTGGGTCCAAGTTCACAAAGTATACAAGCTTAGCTATTTTGCTGTGTTTCTGTGTAAACAGGGTGGTGTAGTGAAATGCTGGCTGTATTGCTCCTTCTCGCTGATTACTGCTAACAGTGCTTCATTTGGCCAGCTTAACCTTTCATGTCTTCAAAGGAATAGGCTGTGCTTTTGTAACAAACTCTGTAGTTTCCCGAATTCCTATAACGGATATGTGCACCAGGCCATCCTAGTGTCATTTAATAGGTGGCAGCTAAGAAGCACCCTGATTATGCACTTACCCACTCCATTCTCTTTCCTGCTATTGATCGGCTGACACTGTGTCATATCCAAAATGCAATGGGGACTTTACCCAGAAAGGATAGTGTTTAATATGAGCGGGCTTAACTCACTGCAGTACTTCCTTGGCTATCCAGGAACACAGAGCTAATCTGTAGGTGATATTATAGTTTCATCTCATGCTTCATATGCATCCTCTATCCATGTTAATGGGAATTTGTGTGTGTGTTTGTGTGTGCTTCCTCCAGGGAAAATTCATTCCAATTATTGAGTATAATTTATTCCAACCCCTTGATGGAATAATTTATACTCTTGAGATACTCTTGAAATGTGTAACCAATAGGGAACTCTATTTATACATAACTTTTTATACATCTTTCAATTAAATAAGAAATCCAAGTGCAAAACCCATCACTCAAGGAAAGCTCGTGAATTGTAACACTCCCGAGAGGTTCTTTGGTCCATAAACCAATAAATGGATTACACTTACGGGGGAAAATTCTTCTCCCAGATCCCATGTGGAGCCCCTATTGATGTACCAGTGAGGCAGCTCACAAGGGATCTGAGTACTTTAAGTTGCAAGGGTAGAAATAGTCATTTTTCCATATAATCAATTTTAGGGCTCTAAAATGATTGCTGCAAAGACATATTTATCAGGGCACAAACTATTACATGTTTAAATACACACTTGTTTGGTTATAAGTCCTATGGACAATAGAAGAAGTAGATATAACGCTTTTAATAATAATGGTACATATTTATGAGTATTTACACATACAAATCCAAAGACATGATAAGCTCACTCTGGGGTTTGGATTATAGAGTCATAACAGTATGTAGTTAGTGGGAAAAAGGGATGTTAAAAACACTTTTACCTTCATGTCTCCAAAATGAAGATTTGTACATGGAAATCTAAAATGAAAATGTATACACGAAAATACTGTGATTTACTTTTTAGCTGAATTTCATTATTTATAATGAATGTCCATGGAAAACAGTATCATTGTAGATATCAATATAGGGAATAATATTTTGAACTACCTGTACTGAAGTGTTTTATAAACCCAGTTTTATTGTCTTTTTGTGGTAGATTTGTTTCAGGAGGAAAGAAAAACCATCCATTTAAGAGAATCACTATTCTATAGACAGATTTAGGACTTTTGGAGTGTTCTTAACCTTCAAATAACTACTAAATTTTATGAAAGTTTTCCAAATCTAGAAAGTAGTTTTCAAATATCTGAAGTTGATTCTGGAAGCCAGTTAGCATTTGATGTTGACCCAAATCTTTCTTATAAGCCTTAAGGATCTAATACAAAGAAATGCCGATTCTTCGTCCACAGTTTGTGAGTTAAAACTGTGGTTCTTGATGCAATGCTTTGCCAAGATCAATAAGATCACTTATGGCAATAAAAGACTATTTTAAATTTTGTGAGCAATTGAATTTTCTAGTACACAAAATATTTTCAGGAGCATTTTTGGGGCTTGAAGCTTAGGCTTCCTAGGTGTAAGCATCTATGGCATTTATTTATTTATTTATTTATTTATTTATTTATTTATTTATTTATTTATTTATTTATTTTTGGTACACGAGGGTATTTAATGTATTAGTAATAGGTATTCTCTACCCTGCATCATTTGAACAATGTTGTCTCTTTATTTAGTAAAGAATACCAGATATGGTCTTCTAGCTTTTCCCCAGTGCCTGCCTGAAGTTAGCAAGAGCTGCATGGCTGCTAATACATACGTTCAGATAGTGTGTTTGGATTCACTCACTTACTCCAGCTGACGTTGTCTTTACTGCACCAAGCATTATGCTCATATATCTCTCAGCAAATTCTCTTTGTCATCTGCTGTTCTCCACAGAAAAGTTTTCTGCTGAAGGTACTTTTAAACCTGAGTATATCTCTTCAGTGGCAATCTTACAGACGAAGGTGTGCCGCGTCAACAGCCCTGGACAGCCTTGGACACACCCCAGTGACTTAAAGTCCTCTGGCCTCAGTTTGCTGTGTTCTAATCTGTGGTAAGGAAACAGAGGGCTGTGGAATGTCTCTTGTCCTCAGCCCACTCTGCTGATTTATGCCCAGGGAATTCCACTGGGTTTAAATGGAATGTCTATCGGATTGTGCTGTGTCCAGAGAAGTGCCTAGCAGCCACGTACTACCCAGGCTCTCTTTTTCCAAACAGATTTGGTTTCTTTTTCTCAGTACACCCAAGAAACTCTTGCCATCACCAGTTGACTCATCAAATGATAAAGAAATGGTGTTTAAGAGAGTCAGAGGTTCTCAAGTGCTCAGGCACTGTTCTTGGGCATAGGTTGCTTTTATTTCATGTTGAGTTCCCTGGCTACCAAGTTTAGGAGGAAGAAAATGCCGTTAGCTCCTCCGAAATGTCACTTTATTCCCCTGCAAATTGGAATGCATGGGATGATACCTCTCATAAAGATGCAGGATGAATTATATGACAACATTGAGTACTATGTCTGCTCATAGTAAACAATCTATATAGTCGCTGATATTTTTTAAAATTATTACTGTTATTGGCACTAATCTTCAATTTTTGGGAAGAGGAAGTAAATGATGGGCAAATATTTCTGGCAATGTCTTAGATGTAGATCAGAATTCACATGATAATACATACAATCTTTGAAAATGCTAATTTTATTTTATGTTGAACACTTATACAGTATTTACTTACTGACAGTTACTATTGCAGCCACTTTGTAACCATCAGGTTATATGTCTCTATACAAGTTTACAAAAGAGTTGCCATGATTCAAGATGAGTAAGTTGAAGAAACAGATGAGAGACTGATGTTGGCATGCCAGGAACCTGGGAGACACAGGAACTTGGCTTGACTGAACTCATGCCTAACCAACACCCCCACACTGAGCTCCCAGTGTGGCACAGTTATGCTTGTTTGTGGGCACATGACATTCCCAAATGAGAAGTTAACTTTAAAAGCCAGTATAGAAATAGAACCTTAATTACATAAATATCTTTGAAGCATTCATGTAAACAGTCTACTGTTTCAAAAGAAAAATAAGAGTTGAAAAATTGTGTCTATTGAGACAGTATAAAATAAATCATTACAAGAAGGAGATTAGGGGTGGTATATATACAAACACAGTGTATATTTTGTCTATAAATATTTACAACCTTTTTCTATTTTCTTGACTCCAGTTTTGTATGTATGTATGTATGTATGTATGTATGTATGTATATATGAATATTTGCAACATCACACACAAATGTAAGAGGATTTAATGTCTGGCTAAACTAGCTTGAGACTTTTTTTTAACTTTTAGTCTATTGTATGATTTTAAGAAACATTATTTCCATACAACATAGACTTCCTTAAAGCTAAAATATTGGTAAGTATATGAATGCAGAAAATGTGTATCATTGTCAAGGCTCCGTATATTTAATCATGGTATTACTCAACTATATCCAATTAAATGTTGCTAGTGATTATTTGAGACTTGAAATATATCGAGAATGATCATGCTTATGTTAATGAAATGATGCAGCCATAAAACTTCATATTTTTAAAGTTCTCATTATGTTTTTCTCTGAAATTTTCTCTTACAGAAATCAGCACTTTGTACTTTAAGACTAGGTAGAACTGGTATGGCTCAAAACCTTAAATCTTTAACATTAAATTAAACAACTCAAAATTTTTCTCCCAACTTTTTCTTGCTCAACATAGCTAGCACTATGCAATCAGGCATATACATGGGCCATTGTGCAAGTAAATGCTCCCTTCCTTATTTGTTTGCGGCTGGTAATGGATAACTAGAGACTCTTGATAAGAACTCAACCTTATTGCAGATGATGCTGTAGCTGTTTACAGATGCCAAGAGTTGGGTTGTGAGAAACAAAGAAAAAAAATAGCAACATCTGTGAAATGAAAGCAGATAGCAAGCGCTGCTCACATGTTAGGGTGTTTATCGCCACGTACTATCATTCTCCCTTCAGAGCGAATGAATCATTTTAAATAGAAGCAAACTGATCCTCCTATTAGCAAGTCTAAATCAGTAGAGCAACATCTATTTTCAGAATCTTTGTAGCTATAATGGGACGGTTACAGTGTGCAACACTCAGCCCTGTCCCAAAACGACAGCATTCTGTTACAAATAGATGATGAAGGCCTTGGTGCCAGTGTCCCTATTGTGGAGCCTTTGGTTGGGAGAGCTGACAGCTGTGAGAAGCTCTGTGTTTTGAAGGTTATGATCACAGCAGTTTCATAAGTGCTTCATTTCAGCTCTCTTCTGGCTGCAGAAGGGACAGGTGCCGCTTGGGTCCGATTTCACTGGGTCTTAATTTCTTATCTGACCTGGTAGTCAATCAAGGGCATGAGAGAAGGGACGAAGGGCAAGATGGATGAGTGGGAGAGAAGAGATTTGGGTGGTAGAAGCTGCAGGGGAGGGTACCAATGTCTGTGAGGGACGGTGTATATGAGTGTGTGTCTGTGTGTGTGTGAACGTGAGTGTGTGTGTGTGTGTGTCTTGCTAAGAATCTAACTTTTCTTATCCAGAACCTGGCAGCCCCTCCTGCCATCTGCACTGCTGTGTGTACGCATGCTGCCCTGTGCAAAATGGATTTCTGAGTGTTAACCAGCATGTTCCTTTTTTCCAAAGGGTCTTCTGTAGGATTTCATTTGCAGAGCACAGAGGGCAATATCTAGGGTAATTCCAGGGCTTAGTGGCAGTGATCTTTTGTCAACTCTCCTTGTGAGAGAAATTAAACTTGGTAGGAGCACTCACAATCACATTGAGTGCAACGCCATCCCCGGCCAATGGGTAGGAAATCCTAAACCCAGCAAGTATTTATGAGAGAGGAAAAATGAGATGCCATAATACGACAAGAATATATTCATTAAATCTTTCAATTTCTCAGAAACAGAATTCCCACTTCAGTAAAAGGCTTTGAGCAGATTTATCAAGCCAGATATTCTTACTTTTATGAGATTTGACTCCCTATGCTAAAATGAGATATATTTAAAAGCAGGACAGCCCCACCAAAAGGAAGAAAGCTTCTAAAAAGGTGAAGTTAATAACATACTCGCCCCTGCACCTTAGATGGAATACCAGATAAGGGCCACGGAAAGCATCTGAATGCACACACAGACACCAAAATAAATCATGCTTTAAAAGCACAGGGAGAGCTATCAAATTATTGCATATTTTTAAAACAGTAGTCAGGGCAGTTTTATTACCTCTCATAATTGCTAAGCAATTTCATTTTATTTCGATACAATCAAACAATAACAGCTTGCGTTTAAGGTATTTGCCTGAATAGCTTTCACAATTACAGCATGTCTGTACTGCGTTCCCACAGAACGTCCTTAGTGTATACTGGGAAATATGCACATAGGACTACGCCCATCACCATCGCCTTGAATGATTCTTGATCTTTGAGAACAGCATAGGTGTATTAAGATAGGGTGCAATTCTAGTCATGGTACAAAGTCTACATAATTTTATGTTGTGTTGGGTTTAGAATTTCCTAACTCTGTTTGTCTCAAATTAGACCAAAGTTTAACATGGACAATATTTTTAGCAAGTGGGAAGTTAAACTTCTCTCAGATTTTCTTAGACTTGAACCAAGATTTGGACATTGTCCACTATCGGAAGTACAATAGAGCTGTCTTCAACGTCAATGTGTTTAACTCTTGTCCTTGACAATGCATGAACTAAAAACAACCTTGAGTTTCAAGTTGTAACTGTGTGACAATTATAACTGGTATTAATGCCTGTGTTCATGTGCACATCTTTGGAAAAACACAAGTGGTCACGCTGAAGGGAGGAAGTAAACCTGGGATTTTTAACCTAGCTCCAGATCCAGGATAGAGACTTCAACAGGCAAAATCTAGGATTGATTTGATATTCTAAAGCTCGCAACATCTAGTAAAGTCTGGTGGTTAGGATTATAACTGCATATTTTTAAAAATGAAGATGCTTGTGATTAACTTTTATAGTGTGTGTAATATTTAAAAATATTATCTATAAAAAACAAACCTTACTTTTGGTGGATTTTCTGTGGTCCTTTCTTTTTTTTTTCTTTTTTAAATTGATATTTATTGAGCTCTACATTTTTCTCTGTCCCCTCCCTTCCTCTCCCTTCCCCTTCAACCCTCTCCCAAGGTCCCCATGCTCCCAATTTACTCAGGAGATCTTGTCTTTTTCTACTTCCTATGTAGATTAGATCTATGTTGTAGAAGGAGCAGTGGGCTATGTTCCACCACCCGGCTAGCTTTACCCAAAATAATTACACGGAAACTGTATTCATTAAACACCTCCTGGCCCATTAGTTTCAGCCTCTTATTGGCTAATTCTCACATCTTGCTTTAACCCATATTTAGTAATCTGTGTAGCACCATGAGGGGTAGCTTATCAGGAGAGATCTTAACCTGTGTCTGACTCAGAGAGGAGAGGCATGGTGACTGCCTGAGGCGTCTGCCTGACTCTGCTTTCTTTCTCCCACAATTCTGTTCTGTCTACTCCGCCTACCTAATTTTCTGTCCTATTAAAGGGCCAAGGCGGTTTCTTTATTAACCAATGAAAGTAACACATAGACAGATGACCCTCCTCCATCATTTTCTCTTTTTCTGTTTAACAAAAAAGAAAGGCTTTAACTTTAACATAGTAAAATTACATATAGCAAAACAGTTATCAACCTGGAGACACTTTCCTTCCCAGATGCTTTCTGTTTCATTGGTATTTTTCTTCAGCTCATTTTGCAAGGAGCCTGTGACTTGCTGTGTTGACACTTGGCTTCTCCACCAGCATCCTTTTTCATTAGTGAAGCTGTGAAGGACACTGAACTCTGCAAAGTTTGGTGCCATAAAATCCGCACAAAATAAGACATTTTAAACATGAGGTGACTTAAAAATTCTTCCATATTATTTCTGTTTCTTTTTTTTAACTGTGAAATTTTTTTTAAAAATGCACACATAAACAGAAGAGTCCAAGAAATCGATCTGTATTCATTCTGAACTCCTAGGAGTTCAACTTTTGCTGAACCGCATAGCATTTGGCATCCAGTCTCTTACAGATCATTTTGAAATAAATTCATAAAATTTTATTTTCTGTTAAGTATTTAAAAAATTCTAAGTATACTCTTTTCAAAGTTACAAAATCATCATATTGAAAATATTAAGAAATATTAGTAATCATAACACTTGAATGTAGTTTTATTTTACTCTCTGGGGGCTCACCACCCAGCTTCCAAATAAACACACAAAGACTCATTTCTCTCTTATGCACGCCCAGCCTTAGATTGGCTTGTTTCTTGCCAGCTTTTCTAACTTAAATTATCTCATTTCTCTTTAACTACACTTTGTCTCTGTACTGTTTTACTTTCATCTGTTCTATATATCTTTCTTTTTTTCTTACTCAGTGGCTGGCTCTGTGGTTGTCACAGGTGGCCCCTGGCGTCCTCTACTTTTCCTTTTCTTACTCTTCCCTCTTTCGTAAAGCCTAGATTTCTCTTCCCATTTATTCTCTCTGCCTGGCAGCCCCACCTATCCTTTCTACCACCCAGCTATTTGCCATTCAGCTCTTTATTAGGTCAACCAGGTGTTTTAGGCAGGCAAAGTAACGCAGCTTCACAGAGTTAAACAAATGCAACGTAAGAGAATGCAAGACATCTTTACAGCATTAAACAAATTCTCCACACTTGATTACCCTTAAATGCCCATGCATTATCTCTACTTCCAAATACTCCACTAAATCTCTCTCTCTCTCTCTCTCTCTCTCTCTCTCTCTCTCTCTCTCTCTCTCTCTCCTTGGTTTTGAAGTGGCATCAAACACGTTAAGCTCTCCTAAAAGCCTCCTGCTCTGGATCTTTTTTTTTTCCTTGAACAAACCACTTAGCTTTTCCTATAAGATTACCCAGTTTCCTTTAGAGTCTGTGCTTTGCTGATTACATGCCTGTAGGTTTTTCTTTTGCATTGTTTATTTGTCTGTTAGATCAAAGACAAGTTTGTCTAGGCATTTGTGGGCCTACCCCTCAGTAGACAAACTGTACCAAGTTGTACTAGGAACGAACATATGCTGCATTCCTTCAAGGACCAGGGACAAATATGTGTGTATGGGATCTGCTTTGAACTGGAGATATCAGGAAACCTGCTATTGGGCTCTCAGATCTTGAGGGACTCTGTGACAGATTTCCAGGGTCTAAAAGTCCCAGGATTCTCTGCTTCCTCAGGGGCTTCTAGTTCTGGGCAAGCTGCTTAGTCATGTTAGCCACTTCAGTGAGCATATGGGCTTCTTGTTGTCAGAGTCTGAGGAATTTACAATTTTTTTTTCTCAGAAAAGACTATCTTTCAGGATGCCCCAGATCTTCAAGTTCAATTGGATACCTATCAATGTGTACAAGTAATGCTGTAAAGGATCCTGTATTCACATGATGCTGTTGCTGAATGCTCCAGTCTTGCATTCAGGTGACCATGGGAGCCAGTGGCAAAGATGAGCAATGTTGGGACACAACATAAGTGTCCCGTGTCAGAGAGGCAGGCAAGGCTGGACATGCGGTGGTTAGCAGAGTAACCATACACTCTCTGCATACTTCAGGGTTCATGTCTATGATGCCGCCAGCTCCACATGGTCCTCTTGACCGCTACTATGCCTCTGTGCTGGACCAAGGCAACCAGCACATGCAAACTTTGTAGCTTTAGAGACAGGTCCGGCTGACAAGTGCGGGTTCCCTCCTCAGGGGCTTCACCTAGCTGGTAAAGAGGTGGCAGCTTAGGTGGCTACAGTTCCAGTGTTGCTGTGTTCCCATACTCCACCTCAATCCTTTGGTTTAATTTTGATTTTGTTTTCTCTTCCTGTTTTTGCTATTATTGCTTTTATTTCTGAAGACACTCTGTAGCCCAGGCTGGCCTAGAATTGTCATCCTTGTGCGTCAGTCTCTTGGGCAGTGGGACTACAGACATCTGCCGGCAGACCCAGCTGCTCTTCTTAGTTTTAAAATTTAATAGCCAAATTAGATTGAGTTTCTTTCATTTCCTTCTCTGTTTTATCAGTCTTTTATAAATCTCCATACATGTATGTATTGTATTCAGGTCATCCCACCCGCAACTCTTCCCGCAGCAGCCCTCAACCCCCTCACAACTTCATCTTCTTTATCCTCCCCATTTTCTCATACAATCCACTGAGTCTAATTAGTATTGATTGTTTCGTTCATTTATATCCCTTTCTTTTTTTCCTCATTTTTTTATTAAAGATTTCCATCTCCTCCCCTCCTCCTCCCCCTTCCCTCCCCTCCCTTCCACCCATACCCCCACTCCACCTGAGTTTTAAACTCGGAGCCCTTTAAAAAGTTTAACTCATTGCTATTTGCCCAGTGTTTTTCGGAGCTTTGTCCTTGCATCAGAACCATCCTCATCTCTTGGGAAGTCTTAAAGTACAACATCTGGAGCTGCCTCAGACCGGATGCATCAGAAACTGGGTATAGAGTTCAGCAATGTATATGTTGATAAGCCTTTGGGAGATTCTAATACAAGTCAACCAGACAATCATTTTTTGTGGATCCTCAGAGACCATGGACTATTTTCGGTGTTCAACATCTAAAACTTATTGGTATCTTTGAGTACCAATTGAGTGCTATTGAGTGAATTGATCATTGCATATACTAAATATCTGGGTACATTGGTTTTATCCTTTTCACTTTTGTTTCTAACTTAGTTATGACCCTAATTCTTGTATCGATTATGTCAGTAAAAAGATTATAGGGAATCCAATAGGGAGTTGATGCTAATTTGTCAGTATTCTTGCTGAATTTGCCAGCATCCTTGTCCATCTGGCTGTTGCTGGATTCTCTTGCTTCTGCTCCTCTTTAGTGTGCCATGATCCTGATTAACACTGAGGAATAAGTCCAAAGTCCTCATCTTCTGCTTCGAAGGGCGCTTCATTCCCATGCTCACTTTTAGTGTTCAAGGCAACAACTTTACCTCTTTGATGTACTTGATGTTCTCTAGAGGACTAGAATCAACAGAACACACACACACACACACACACACACACACACACACACACACACACACACACACAGGCCAATCTGAAGGAGCTGGGGTCTGATGTCCAAGTAAATGACAACATCAGTGGATGTGGTCTCTTAGACATGGTGAAACTTGAGCACACTGGTCACTTCTCTCCCACTTTAGCCCTTCTTCCAGGCTCACAGCTGAGTGAATGGCATGGCTTGAATGAACCACACTCAAAGTGGGTGTTTCTTTTCAGTTACTATACCACAAGTTAATTGTCTTAGCTCTCACAGATACATGTGGAATCAGGCTTTGCTCCTCTCCTAGTATCAATCAAGTCAATCAAGACTAGCCGTCACATTACCTTTCCCTGGCTTTCCCTTAGAACAACATACTTCCTGTAAAATGTTCCTCAAGACTTCAGTGTTTATTCAGTCAACCATATCCCATACCCGTGCTTTAAAAAGGCATCCTAGAATTAAGCATATATTCTGAATATACACTGAATACATTTTTAACTAATCGATATATTTTCACTAGCATTATTTTCTTGGGTGAATACCACAGGCATGACAAGCATTTATGACATAAAACCAAGAAGCTCATTGCATGGGCCCTTGGATCTGAATCTTCTGTGTGTTACTGTTGTCTGTCTTGATTTTTCATCTGTAATGTGGGGAAAATTATAGCACATACTGACTTCATTGTAGTATTATAAGGATCAAATAATTCATCACATATACTATGATTTGAAGAATACATAGAAAGACTTATCTGCTATTTTCTTAGACCACATAAATTTCAACATGAGTGTCATCCAACCTAAGGAATTCATGTTGGCTAAAAATTATGAGCCACTGGATTTCTGTTCGTACAACATTTAATTCAGCGTCACTTGCAGTTAGGTGTTTTGAGTTTTATATTACCCAGGATGCCAATCCCGAAGGTAGAATGCTAGAAAAACAGGGTAACACATTATTCAGAGTACTGCATCAAACAGAATAAAACATTTTTAGTCATGTGTTGAAAGGAAAAAAGTACATATGGCAGACATAATAGTATTAATAAAATACAGATTTTTTTGCTATCCTCTATCCACTGTCAAAACAGGTAATTTTCCAAAACGGCTTTTAATTCTGATGCAAGTCTGCTCTGCATAGCAGAGGGCATCAGTGACCTGTTCTTGACAACACTTGTGAATTGTAATAATTATTTGTGTTGAAAGGTCTCAAAGTCTAACTTGTAGTTAACAAAGGAAGCCTGAACACCAAGACAATGTGTTAATGGTCACAGAAGGTAAATCTAAAGGACACATTGACAGTTAAAGTGATGACCTGTGGCAACATGCTATTAGCCATCTAAACATTGTAATTGGTTTCAGTTCCTAGTGTTTACTGCTCTGTGGCAGAAATCAAAGTGATTATGAGATACATGTAATGTATAGCATATATAAGTTACTGTTTTCCATATGGTTCCGATACTGGTCAGTATTAAATCACTTTGTCAAACACCGAAGCAGACAGACTGGTGCACAGCCCCATACCATCACAATTCACAAGAAGCACTTCATTTCTTTCTGGCGTTCAGATAAAAAGTTGCTTTCTTTTGTGTTTTCATTTTAGAGATTCAAATCAAATAGTTTTCGTCCCTTATTTTTGTTACTTCCACATCCCACATACTTGTCTTTCTCAACTCCCTGTATTTTGTGCTTAAGGAGGAGGTGAGTAGCTAGTTTATTCAGTGCCAAGAGAATCTTGCTTCTTGTCTTCTAGTGCCCATGCTAGGGGTTGGCACTTTGGTCAAAGAGATTCATACCTATGCCTAGAGTCCTCAGGCATAGGTAAGTTCTGTAACTTCATCTCTTAAAAGGTCATTTGATTAGGAGATTTGAATACATTTTCTTTATCTTTATAGTGTCCTCCAAAAGTATGGGGGGAGGTTTTTTTTTTTTTTTTTTTTTTTTTTGCCTGTTCTGGAACTAGCTCTTGTAGACCAGGCTGGCCTCAAACTCAGAGATCTGCCTGCCTCTGCCTCCTGAGTGCTGGGATTAAAGGCGTGGGCCACCACCGCCCGGCTAGCAATTCTTTATGTTAGCTGAGACTCGTGACTCTCCAGAAAAGGTTAGCATAGACACAATGGGATAAAGTCTAACCCATCATGACTTTGTTATAAAGATAAGGGTTTAGAAAAGTGTCTCACAGAGTTGAAGGCTATACCTGGTTAGTTGTATACAAACATATTCTTCTCCCTACATTAGTTATTAGCTGGTCATGATGATGATCAGAACAGATGTTTGAAAGTATAGAGGGATGGGGAATGTGTTCTCATCTTCTTTGTTTTTTGGGCTCATTTCTCTTTCTATCTTTCACTCCCCTGCTTCTTCTGCAGAACTGAGGCTTGCTGTCTGCCTTTGCTAACGAGGTCTGTGTACCACACTCCAGTTAAGTGTTCTTCTGAGTTTGGGGGATAGAAATGCTAGAATTTGGGGTAGATGAATGACCTATCCCAAAGATAAGTAATAAAGTGAAAAATTAAATTAATCCCTTTGGCATATGTGCATATACATATATGTATTCACATACACATATACACACATGAAGTGTATGGGATGAGATACACAGGACAGGGCTAAGAGACAAAAAACTATGCATCTACCAGATGGAGAAAGAACAGAATGCTTATTCCTATGTAATATTAAATAACCCATCACTGTGTTTAATATCAAGTTGCAAATGTAAAGAAGCTGTGTAGTCTGCAAGGGAAAGTGGTACACCCTTTAAAATTTCATGCCAATAATAAGGAAGCCTTCTTGTAATTCGATCTGTAAGGTGTACTGTAGCCCTGGGAGCAGGTCACAAGCTGAGGGGCCACTGCCTCTTCCACAGTTGTATTTTTATATCACCCAGAATACTTGTGAAAACCAATTAGTGTCCACAAGTTGCCCTGCTGCTGTTAAGTGACCCTGGCACAAGGATCGGCTAATCCTCTGGCAGCTTGTGTGAAGTGCTTTGGAAGCTGGTGTGTCCTTACTCCAACCTTATGCTACTTAAGTCCATTCTGGCCATTGGCTATTGGCTCTTTTTTGTACACTGTTGAATTTTTTTGATGAAAACAAATGATGGAGATTGCACAGACAAGGTGAGGCTTATGAGTTCTTCAAGGCCTAATAGCTTAAAAAATGTTGTATTTGGCCTTCTTCACATATAGGCAAAGAGACCATCCCAGACATGGAGTTCTTCATTGCATCAGAAATATGGACAATATCATCTTTACAAATGAAAGATCCTCGGGTAAGAGTTTGCTGATTAAGGTGGCAAGGCAAACATCAAAGCTTGGTTCTTCAACTTGTTACTTGTGTGACTTCAATGTTTACTTAACATCTCTCTCTATCTCAGTTCTCTCCTCAAGAAAATACACCTGCCAGATAGTATTGTCTTGGGAGTAGTGCAGATAGTGCATTTCACATACAAATAGCCTACTACTTCTGTCAAAGTAGGCCAGTTAGATTTCAAAGTCAATAGACAAGAAAGCAAAACATCTAAATCTCATGTAAAAAAATTGGAAATGCTATATTGATTAATCATTAGTATTCAGGCTAATAGAATTCAGGTGTATTGTTATATTTTCCCAAGAATGTAGATTCTGATTCAATTTATAAAAAAATTTATAAAAATATTGGTTCAAAAGTTGGGCCAGGAAGACAATTCAGTGGCTAAAGGCACTTTCTGCCTAACAGTGCAAGTTTGGCCACCTGAGTTTAAGTAAGCCTCAGAACCTACAAAAATGTAGAAGGTGAGCATCCACTCCACAAAGTTGTCTTGTGACCTCCACAAATGTGCCTTCCCCCAATACATCACACACATTCACACTAATAATACATAAAATAAAATACTTAAAGATATAACAATCTCAAAACTTTGATAAAATTGTCACAAAGGCTGGAGTTGAAAACACTGTTTAGCAGTTCATTTGGTGATTTTTTTCTAGATAGAGAACAAATTGGGCTCTCTTTCCTCCATTTATCTTGATGTTCACATGTCATGGTTACCACCCTGAGGGTATTCAGGAATACCAGATTGTCATCATATGGCTTCAGTTGGTAGGGATGTAGGGACATTCAAAATGGCACTGACTATCTGGCCACTCTTACATGCTACATCTTTAGGAGAGTATGAATGTTGATGATGGGGATATGTCAATGAGAACAAACATCATTTCCACCTGTGCAGTGCCCACATGTGGGGAGTAACACCATTAGGCAGGGCTGAGTTTCGGGTTCTATTTTCTCGATGACTTGCTGTGCAACCTTGGCCTTTTCTATCTCAGTTTATTCCTCTGAGAAATGGGCCGAAGGAGGATGAAGGAGGTAATGAACCACCTGCACTTTACTTAGCATCTGACTCACACTTAAGCTCCTAACCCACCTAACAAATGTTTCCCCTGCTCCTGGCTACTGCTCTAGAAATGTCTGGGTCCCTTTCTCTGAACAGAACCTTTGCAGAACTCCATCCCTAAATCGGGGAAGGAACACACAGGGTAAATCTAGAAGAGCAAGACTTCCTGAGTGCATCGGGGTCAAAGCTGTGAATGCGAAATCTTCCTTTGCCTCATACAAACCTTTTGATTAGTACACGTAGTAAATGATAAAGTAACATCTGCTGGCTCTCTTGCATGGGTTTGTCAGATTAAACACAGGACACCAGTGCAATTTAAACTGTAGAAAAATAATAAACTTTTCTCCAAGTAGATCCCAGATGTTATCTGAGCTATACTTGTGCTAAAATTTACTCAATTTAACCCAGAATTAAAATGTGATTAGGTACCCTGTACTTTAATTTGTGAAATATGTAAAACTTATCACTGTTTTCTAATCTGATGTTCAATTTTGTTTTCTTTGTCATAGATTTTTTTAATTGGTAATTTATTAAATTTTCCTATAACAGTAAGGTATACTCATACACATATACAATAATTATGTATTAAATGTAATATTTAAAAGCTTAGAAATTATGAAATAAAAGCATTATGGGATACATCTCAAAGGAACATTAAGCAATCCCACATCTAAAATATATAAATAGGAAACACTTCTAATCTGATTGTGATGGTACAAGGAGCCAGTAATGAACAAAATGAGAACTCAATCAACTAAAACCCATGAGAACCATACATTATTTCTACACATGATAGTTTTAACAGGCTACTCGTACAAACAAAAGAAAACTTGAATTTTTCTAAATCTCGCACTTGAACTATTTTCTACCATTATTTATATTCTTATATCTATCTGGATATGTATCATATTAAGATCTCATACTAACAAATTACTACTGACCTAGAACGTGAAACTCTCTACACACAGGACATTTCAAGGCATTCAAAGCCATTGAATTGGGTAGATTTAAGATGTTTGTTATTTTGAAACCAATGTTCTTTTTTTTTTTTTTCCTCATGGTTTATTTTTTTTTATATTTAAAAATTTCCATCTCCTTCCCTCCTCCTCCCCCCTCCCTCCCCTCCTTCTCCCCCTTCTCTCCCCTCCTTCTCCCCCTTCCCTCCCCTCCCCTCCACCCATACCTCCCCTCCCTCCCTCTCAAGGCCAAGGAGCCATCAGGGTTCCCCACTCTATGCTAAGACCAAGGTCCTCCCAACTCCCCCCAGGTCCAGGAAGGTGATCGACCAAGCTGAGAAGGCTCCCACAGAGCCCGTCCATGAAGAACAATCAGAGCCCAGAGCCATTGTCCTTTGCTTCTCAGTCAGCCCCCGCTGTTGGCCACACTCAGAGAGACAGGTTTGGTCGCATGATCCATCAGTCCCATTCCAACTGGAGTTGGTGATCTCCCATTAGTTCTGTCCCACCGTCTCCATGAGTGAACGCACCCCTCTCGTTCCTGACTTTCTCCCTCATGTTCTCGCTCCTTCTGCTCCTCATCGGGACCTTGGGAGCTCAGTCCAGTGCTCCAGTGTGGGGCTCAGTCACCTTCCCCATCTGTCGCCAGCTGGAGGTTCCCTCACGGTCCTGACTTTCTTTCTCATGTTCTCTCTCCTTCTGCTCTTAACTAAGGTTTAAAACATGGCTATGTAGGCCGGGCAGTGGTGGCGCACGCCTTTAATCCCAGCACTCGGGAGGCAGAGGCAGGCGGATCTCTGTGAGTTTGAGACCAGCCTGGTCTACAAGAGCTAGCTCCAGGACAGGCTCCAAAGCTGCAGAGAAACCCTGTCTCGAAAACAAAACAAAACAAAACAAAAAACAAAAAACATGGCTATATACGTGCAAGCACACATATATCAATGCATGTGTCTTCATGGCTATCTGTAAGATACCACCCCACAATCTTTTTTTTTTTTTTTTTTTTTTTTTGGTTCTGATGATTTTTAGCTTTTTATTTTTCCCAAAGATGTTTTTTAAAAATTAATACACATACATTTTTAGACTAATTCCATTAATTCTATTGAACAGAACACAATTTTAGTATGAAAATAGCATTTAAAAATGGAATTACTCAAAAAAGTATATGTTGCCCAGATTGGCCTTGAGGTTCAGGGATCAGCTGATTTTCTTTTTTTTTTCCAGTTTATTTATTTTTTATTAAAAATTGCCATCTCCTCCCCTCCTCCTTCCCCTTCCCTCCCCTCCCCTCCACCCACACCCCCACTCCCTCCCTCTTGAGGCCAAACAGCCATCAGGGTTCTCTACACTATGTTGAGACCAAGGTCCTCCCAACTCCCCCCAGGTCCAGGAAGGTGAGCAACCGAACTGACAAGGCTCACACAGAGCCCATTCATGTCGTAGAGACCAAGCCCATCGCCATTGTCCTTGGCTCCTCGGTCAGCCTCCACCATCAGCCACTTTCAGAGAGTCCGATTTGGTCGCATGTTCCATCAGTCCCATTCCAAGTGGACTTGGTGGTCTCCCATTAGTTCTGTCCTGCCGTCTCAGTGGGTGAACGCGTCCCTCATGGTTCTGACTTTCTCATGATCTCTCTCCATCCGCTCCTCATCAGAACTTTGGGAGCTCAGTCCGGTGCTCCAATACCACCCCACAATCTTAAAAGGCTCACAGAACTAGTGCAGTACTCCATGAAAACATGGATCACACAAAGAACTATAGGCTGCTAAGGAAAAGCACACCAACTGATTCTCCATTACTTACTGGTCAGCCCAGGTCCATATACAAGCAAAATTATATACACTGAGCAGGTTGTATCTATGTATTAGGAATATATATGTAACCATGCATATGACAGCAAGTAGTGAAAACAGAATTCTTTCCTGAATTTGTAAGAGAGCCAGGAGGGTATTATGTGTGGTTTAGATGGAGGAAAAGGAAGGGGAAAAAGACAATATTAATATTATAATATCGAAAATAAAAGAAATAATAAAAACAGATAAAGCAGAAGTTTCCATTTTAAATGGTTGAAGTTTAAGCTAATTTGAAATAAAATTTTGAGTCTGCAGAAACTTAATGAGAATAAATAGGCAATTAGATGCTTATATATTATGACGAGGAAATGCAGCCATGTGCCCTAATTGTTTTAACTGAGTGAGGGCAGAATACAAATGTAAGAAATCCATTGCAGCAGAGGGAGACAGATCATGTGATAGTATTTCTTCAGATTTATTGAGGTTGGGGGGGGGGAGCTAAAATAACATTAAAAGAATTTGTTTTCAAATTTTTACTAGCTTCGATAATCCATGCCATTTGAAATTTGCCCCTTTAAAATTTTGAACTCTAAGTGGATCTTCTGCAACATTTCGCTGGCTTTGTTTTCCTTCAGAAGATGAAAGCACTCTCAAGGACCGAGCTGCCCCGCTGCCCTGTTGCCCTTTTTAATTTCCGTTCACTTTCTAGAACTTCTCCCTTGCCCTCAGGTAACAGTAATCAAATTAGGACAGATCCAACTAGCTCTGATATTGGGACAAACGTAAACATTTCTTTCACATGCCTGATAAATTACTCTTTTGGTTTTTCCTGAATGTGTAAAATTATCTAAGCTAAGCCGTTGTCATTCTTGTGTTAGCATTTAGGGATGGTAGCTACTATAAAATGCCAAATTATGATGCAAGCACTGCCATGATGGTGCATTTCTGGATTAAATTCTATAGGGAAAGATAGTGAGCCAAATTAAAAATAAGTTTCAGTACTGTGTTTCTTTTTTACTGTGCTTTATATCCCAATAATAGTATGACCCTTATTTTTTTATAACAGGAAGTAGGTGAGTATTTTTATGCCTTCACACACTCCTAATTCAATTCCCCATCAATTCACCCTTAACCTCCTGAGTAAATGGATTCTATAAAGTTCACGCTGTCATGGCCTACACGAATGTATTTTTAATAACAAAGTAAGGAAGATGCAGAAGTTCAAAGTTAATTGTACTTTAAGAAGCTTCTGTGCTACAATATCATTTATATATCAGGAAATTTAAAGCAGCTGTAATGAGAAAGGCAAATATAATCTTCAACTCTTACTTAAGTTGCATGACTCATTAAGAACAGGAAACACAAACAGAGTAAGTTTAAAAAAAAGAATTATAGTGGTGTTGATTGCACTTAAAAACTTAACTTTTCAAAGTAACTACATTCTTCAATATAAATAAATGACTAGCATTGGGAATAATGATAAATAATAATACTATTTTAAGAGGATAAAAATGTTTATTTTAGCTTACAGTTCTAGAGAGTTAGAGTCCATCTAATAATGGTGATGGTGATGATGATGATGATGATGATGATGATGATGTTAATACTATAAGAGGATGAAAAGGTTTATTTTAGCTTATGGTTCCAGAGTGATAGAGTCAATCTTGATGGGGAAGACATGGCAACAGGCAGGGAAGCCATGGTTATTGTAACAGGAAGGAACAGGTTGATCATGTTTTTATATGCATAGGAAGAAGAGGGCAGGCTATAAACCTCTCAAAACTTGTCCTGAATGATATTTTTCCTCTAGTAGGTTCTACTTTTTAAAGGTTCAACAACTTTCTCTGACAGAGTCAGTAACTGGAGACCAAGTATTCAAAACCATGTGCTATGGGGTATAGTCCTCTGGAGGCTCATGATCATTTCATAAGTCAAAATACAATTAGCCTTGCTTCAAATTTCCCCATAGTTTTTTTTTAAATTTAATTAAAAAATTCAGCAGTCTTTTCTCACTTCACATACCAATCCAAGTTCCTATTCCTTCCTTTCCTCCCACCTTTCACTCAGCCCACCCCCCATCATTTTTGGGCAGGACCAAGGCCCTCCCCACCATATCTAGGCTGAACAATATATTCCACTAAAGAGAATGGGCTCCAAAAAGCCAGTTCAAGCACTGCCAGTGGTTTCATAGACTGTCCCAGCCACACAACTGTCACCCACATTCAGAGGGCCTAGTTTGGGCCTATGCAGACTCCTCCACAGTTAGTCTGGAGTCAGTGAGCTTCCACTAGCTCCAGTCAGCTGTTTCTCTGGGTCTCCTCATCATGGTTCTGACCCTTTTGCTCATATTATTGCTCCTCCCTCTCTTTGGCTGATCTCTGGAAGGTTACCCCAGTGCTTAGCTATGGATCTCTGCGTCTTTTGCTGTCAGTTGCTGGATGAAGTGTCTATGATGACAATTAAGGTAGTCATCAGTCTGATTACAGGGGAAGGCCAGTTCAGGTACCCTTTTCAATATTGCTTAGGGTCTTAGCTGGGGTCATCCCTGTGGATTCCTGGGAATTTCCCTAGTTCCAGGTTTCTTGCTAGCCTGGTAATGGCTGCCTCAATCAAGATATCTCTTTCCTACCTCTCCCTCTCTGTCCTTCCCCCATCTCAGCCATCCCATTCCATTTCCCCTTCCCTTCTCTCCTCTCTCTCTCATTCTCCCCCACCCCACACTCCCAATTTTCTCAGGAGATCTTGTCTATTTTCCCTTCCCAGGGGGATCCATGCATGTCTCTTTTAGGGTTCTCCTTGTTAACTAGCTTCTTTGGGGTCATGGAGTGTAGGCTGGCTATCCTTTGCTTTATGTCTAATATCCACTTATGAGTGAATACATACCATGCGTGTCTTTCTAAGTCTGGATCTCTATACTTTTTAATAGTTCAAACACTGTTAAAAAATTCAAAGCTCAAAGCATCCCCTGAGACTCATGACAATCACTTAACCCACTGTAAAATTAAAAAAAATAAAACAAAATAAATAACGTACTTCCAAATACAATGGTACAAAATATACATTCCCGCTTCCGAAGGGAGGAATGAGAAAAGGTTGGGCCAAAGACAGATTGAAACCGAGCAGTGCAAACACCAAATACTAGAGCTCCATGTCTGATACTTGGTGCTTCACCTCCTCTCCAGTTTTGCTGCCTGCAGCGTATATCTTTCTTTTCAGATGGTTCCACATCCTGTATGCAGTGCTCTCTGGAAGAAGTCTTATGATTCTGGCCCCTCCAACCTCCAGGGGTCTCTACTCCAAGACAGGCTCTACCTTCACATTTCAATGCAGTTGTCTCTCATGGTTTCAGTTCAGGGTTTCTGACCCTGTCCAATCTCAGAGGCTCCCAGGAAAGGACAAAGAACCCATGACCCCACCATTCCTCTTTCATGCCTCCAAAACCAATAACATGTGGCTTACACTACTTAGCTTAGCTGCGAATTTGAGATGTATCCCGGGCTCCCTGGACCATGGTTACAGCAGCTTCTCTATGCTGAAGCTGACAAAACTTTCCTTGGTATCTACTGTCTAAGAACAGAAAACCCTGAATGCTCTCCCCTTTCACAAGTAGAAGTCTTAGCTGATGGTAGCATTTGTGTTAGGGCATATTGTCTTTCCAGTGAGCAGCAGAGTTGTCCTTTTAGAAGCACTAATCTCTGTAACAACCACAGCACAGATGGTGGCTCTAACGTGAGCTTTCTAGTGCTCTTTTCCTCACTGAGCTACACATTTAAATTTTTCTTTCTGTCCCACTTGTTGCTCTTTTTTTTTTTTTTTTTTTTTTTTTTTCGAGACAGGGTTTCTCTGTAGCTTTGGAGCCTGTCCTGGAACTAGCTCTTGTAGACCAGGCTGGTCTCTAACTCACAGAGATCTGCCTGTCTCTGCCTCCCGAGTGCTGGGATTAAAGGCGTGCGCCACCACCGCCCGGCTTGTTGCTCTTTTTTTTTTAAAAAAAAAATTGTAGAATTGCATGTGAGCAATCAGTAACAATCATCCACAGACTCAATGTGATACCATCTTGAAATTTCCTACATTAAATAAATTAGTTCATTCTTTTTGAATTCTGGTTCATACACGGTCTCAGAACAGGGACAGAATGAAGCCAGATTCTTTGACAAATACCACAGGAACAGCCCCATCTCTATTTTTGATAGAGTCCGTGTTTCTGCACTCAAATCTTATAAGCCGGGCTTCTACTGCCCTCTATTTTTCTCAACATCCCTACTTTCCAAGCTCTCAGTAGAATGGTCAGTTAGGCCCTGCTTCCAACATTCAATGTCATTTCTAGCCCAAAGATCTTGATTCTTCCATAAAATCATCCAAAGACATAGAAGCGGTGTAATCAGGTCTCTCATAGCAACACTCTTGAACTGGTTTCTGTATTGGTCATTTTTCTGTTGCTGTCATTGACCCCAATAATCTCATAAGGTGAGGCACTAGTAGAAGGTGTGGCTTTGTTGAAGTGGGTATGGCCTTAGTAGAGGAAGTGTGCCACTGTGGGGGCGGGCTTTGAAGCTTCTGATGCTCAGGGTATTACCCAGTGTCTCAGTCTACTTCTTGTTGCCTGCAAGATGTAGGACTCTTAGTTATGTTATCCTGTATGTGGCCATGTTCCCTGCCACAATGATAATGTACTGAATATCTGAAACTGTATGTAAGCCACCCCACTTAAATGCTTTCCTTTATAAGAGTTGCCTTGGACGCCGGGCGGTGGTGGCGCACGCCTTTAATCCCAGCACTCGGGAGGCAGAGGCAGGCGGATCTCTGTGAGTTCGAGGCCAGCCTGGTCTACAAGAGCTAGTTCCAGGCCAGGCTCTAAAAAAGCTGCAGAGAAACCCTGTCTCAAAAAAAAAAAAAAAAGAGTTGCCGTGGTCATGGTCTCTTTTCATGACAATAGAAACCATAACTAAGAAAATGACCAAAAACAACTTATAAGAGAAGGCAGTTTATTTTAGCATACAGTTCTAGGACAATAGTGTCCATCTACACAAGAAAGCCATGAAAACAGGTAGGGAAGGCATGGTGGCACGAGTAGGAAGCAGGCTGATCATGTATTTATTGATACACAAGAAGGAGTGGGAGTTATGATGTGATGATGATGATAATGTATTATTATCATCATCATGGTAATATTATTATTATCATTATCATCATGGTTTACAATGTAAGTATTGAGCCCAGGATCTTTCTTTTGCATGCTTGGCAAGTGCTCTACCACTAAGCTACACACTTAGCCTGGGATAAATTTCCTCTTAGAAAAAGACTTAATTAAAAATGTGTGTGTGTGTGTGTGTGTGTGTGTGTGTGTGTAATGTAAGCACAGGTAATCATGGAATCTAGAGGAGAGTGTTGGTTCCCCTGGATCTGAACTAAGAGGGGATTATGAGCTTTGCAGTGTGAACTAAACTGGCCCTCTGGAAGAGCTGTACTTGTTCTTAACTACTGATCCATCTTTCCAATGCCTTGGGGTAAATTTCCTATTTTAGATTGTGCACCAATAAATCGTCTCAGATTGAGGAAGAAAATGGGAAGGGCATAATTAATACACAGAAAACTATAGCAATCCTAAAATTGGGATTTCCTCCACCCCTTTAACATACTTTATTTTCCATTGTATTATTTTGGCAGCATCTTAATGTCTGGCACTTTATGATCCAATTACATCAAAACTGAGTATTGGTAGGGACAAGAAGGGTCATACAGTGGCTTGTTTTTTTATGTGGGTATAGAAATTGCCTTATAGAAAAACTATGTCCAAGTTTCCATGCCTCCCCCCACACACCTAAAAAATAACCGGTATAAAGAAACAATGCAGGGAGTAGACACAGAACTCAGTGGGCCAATGGCCTGCAGTGTAAGAATGAGGACCTGGCTTGCTTCTCCAGAACCCCCATAAAAACCTGCCATGGGATTGTATTCCTACGATTGCTGTGCTAGAAGACGGTCTAGTCTAACCAATCAGTGAACTCTAGGTTTAAGTGAGAGTCTATTGCAAAATAAGGTAGAGACCCTGATGATGTCAACCTCTGGTTTCCAAACCCATATGCGTGCGTGCACACACACACATACATATATATATGGACATACACATGGACAACACATGGACACACAGACACATGGACACATGCACACAGTATACTACACACATACACACAATATAAACACATACATTATACTACCCCCAAACAGACACACATGGACACATACATTCTACTACACACACACTCAAACACACATGCTCGCATGCACACACATACATATGCATGCATGCACACATAAAGAAAGCTAATATTAATAAATAAAAACAAAAGGCTGGTACTTTATATATTAAAGTGCATTGTTTTGCTAGTCTCTGAAATAATCACGTATGTCATTATTATTATTGTTATTATTATTATCATTCTTCAAAGAGTGAACTTAGTTTTGAGGAAGTTAATGACAAACTTGACTTTGTTCCAAGGGTAGTAAGGGGACAAATTTAAGCAATATGATTCCAGAGTGTGACCTTCTGTTAGTTTTTCATGTGCCCACTGATGCCAATTTTCTCAAATTGACTGACCATTCTTACTTGCTACAGAAGAATATTCAACTCCTTCCAAAGTCTTACTTATTTATTTCTAGCTATTCTCAGTGATTGTATTGTGTGAAACCCTGAACTGTCTTCTTGTGCACTTCTCTTGGACCACAGATGAGCCCAGTCTTGTTTGTGTCCCATCTTAGACTCTGGCTGTTGTAACCACTGTGTTACTACATACTGGCTCCCGGGGAACCTGCCAGTCTCCGAGTGGCTATTCTGACCTGTCCTCTGAAACCAATATGTTTTATGTGTTTAACAGATATAACTATTGGCTCAAAGACTTCAAAAGAGAATCTAAATAAGATTTAGATAAGTTTTCCACTTTATCTTTCCACCATTATGAGAAGAAAAATAGGGGAAATTCCAAGTTAAGGTCACAGATGAAGGTATTTGAATGTATTTGAGATCACTTTTAGCTATCATAGAAATGAAAATCATTTACAATATTATTGTGCATCTCCACACATCCTATAACACATGAGTGGGAGTTAAAGGATGACTCCCAGGAGTTTGTTTTTTTCTTCTCTGTGGGTCTCGAGTTCATATAAGATGATCAAGCTTGCTGATCAGGAATTGCTATCTGTTGAGGCGTCTCATTGACCCAGATATGAAAATCTTAAAGATACTGGGAAGAATAAGTTAGTCTTTACTATGTTTCAGATCAACAGCTGAAATGAATTTCAAATTCCTATCACATATTCCAAGTAAAACATTATCTGAACAGAAAACCTTTACAAATTATGCTATTGCTTAAGTTTAAGGCTCTCATTTTTCCTCTACAATGAACTCCTGTGCAAAGTTCAGTAAATACTCAATTCATTTATGGGACAATGTTTATATCTTTTGATAAAACAAGGATTTCTCAAGCAAAACTTATTTTTAGACATTTGTTTTCCTTTGTCTGTCTGTCGGTCTCTGTGTGAGTGTGTGCGTGTGTGGATCAGGAGGGTGAGTTAGGTCCTCTGCAGCTAGTGTTACAGGTAGTTGGGAGGTGCCAGTGCTAATACTGAGATCTCCTGAAAGAGCTGCAGAGACTCTTAGTCACTGAATTGAGCAATCATCCTGGTTCCAAGAAACATTTTAAAATTTTAGCTACAACTTTAGCATCAGTCTTGAGAATAGGATATAATTCCAACAGTTTCTCATGCACATATTTATTGCATATGTTCATGTATGATTGATCAGTTGACAAACTAGTAGGGATAGCATTTAACTTTTGAACTTTTAATGAACAGGACTAAGGTACTCTTTGGCATGCCCTCTCAGAAGTCGATCTGTAAGTGGACATGTTTTTCTCTGTCTTGCCAGATACCACTGGACCGGTTTCTCTCCTGTCTGCCAGTCCCTACATGTACAGCCACTTATATCTATCTCCCACAACATGGGTCTCTTCTGAAGAACATGGGCTTGATAAGTATCATGACTAAATATCCTGACTCTCTATGCATTTCTTGTCATCCTATCTGAACTGGAATGAGGCTTAACAACTCAGTGTTCCAGTTTGCTTTTAGTTTTATTGACTCAAAAGGAACAGCAGTAGAGAGGATGTTTTTAGTTGGAAGGGGGTGCATGGAGTTTTTTGCTTAGCTGTTTCTAAGGGACAATTTCAGCAGTTTCTGCACTGGATGCTTGATTTGTAGAGAGAAGGTCTGAACCTTATCTGTAGTGCAATTCCAAATAGTTTTCTAATATCCAAATGCTTACCCTTCTTAAAGAGCTGCAGCCTGAAGATCCTGTTGATAACTGCACACAATTTGAATATGATTTTGGGCACATGCAGTCACATCTTTGTTCTGAGTCACCATTGGCCTCACTGGACAGAACTATAGACTTTTAAAACAGATTCAGGAATCCTTGGGAGCGATGAATTCCACCAAAGTGGCTTTAAAATTCTCCCTTTCTGTGGTGGAGATTACATCTTTGTAAATTGAATAAACATACACATTGGAAAACAAAACTGAGGACTCTATGTCTGGCTTCTGTGTTACTTAAGTGCTTGTACTTGAATGTTCTCGGGTAGCTCTGTCTTGTCCTGTAGCAACTGCGGCTATTTAAGAAGACACGAAACACTTAGCACACTTGGCAGGAAGACCTGAAATAATGCTAAGGGCACTTAGGCTAGAAGCTCAAGGGCGAATGTGTCTGAGGTTAGAAGGTTAGAAAGCTGTCTAGAAGATCAAATGATAGGTTTCTCTGAGTAGCGTCATGGCCGTTGGTGTGCAGAAGTCTCCAGTATTTCTTCCAGTTTTCCCGGCTTCAGCTAGGTAGACACACAGCACCGATCTGCCACATGCGGAAGGCATGTTTGTCCTCTTACAGGAGTGGTTGGGGTCCAGAAAGAAAGGGAATGTAGAATTGCTTCCCGTGATTTTTGCTTATGTCTAGTCTAGTGAGTGGGTCACCTCTAGTCTAATTCTCCTATCCTTCTTTGCTGCCAGAGCAAAGGAGCAGTGGGGGATTATGATTAACTTTGATTCCAGATGGATCAAAACTGTTTTCTTTTATGCCTCCTATTTCCTTGCACAGACACAGCAGAAAACAAGGTTTGCTGTGCAAATGAATGAACCATTGGCCTATGAAAATGATGGGGCAACTTGGGGTTTTCCAGAGTCACTAGAAAAGAAACGTCCTTGACAAACATAGACATATTGAAAATAGTAAGCACTGGAGTCTGAGCTACCTCCTGTCTTGTTCTGCTGGATCAAGCAAGGGCACGATGTTGACTTTGTTTGTAAAAGTCGCTGCCATGGCTGGGACTACTCCCAGGGCAGAGATGGAATGAAAACACTGACAGGAAGTGACAGCGATGCCCACAGCCCCAGCTGGCATAACTTCTAAACATTGCAGAGGATAGTGTTCCAAAGAGATATTGTAGTGTGGCTGTGGTAAGCGCTATACAAATAGATTTAGGGCTGCTCTGCAGGAGGTAAAACCAGTCCCAGGAATAGAAAATGAACAGAAACAGCAATACCAACAACAGAAACCTCTTGTCAATAAGCTGTTGCATGCCACAACCAAACCACAGCATTGTAAGCCACCCTAATCCTCCAAATATGAGAAACTCTCTCTGCGAGGGCTCAGAGAAGACGGAAGGTGGCTGTCCAGCCTCCGCTGGACATAGATCTAACGAGTGGGAATTTCTTTCGGTGTGAGGTGGTCAGTTTGGTTCTTGATGGTCATTGATGGCCATGTCTTATTTTCATTCGAGAACTTTTCCCTTTCTGGGTTGTATCCACCCTAATTCGTCTACAGAACTTTGTGGACCACTTGCTCTTCACATATGCGTTGGTTTGAATAAGAGTGGACCCTGTAGGCTCATATACTGGAACGTTTGATTCCCAAAGGATCAGGAGGTGTGGTCTTGTTGAGGAATATTGCTGGGGTGGGCTTTGAGGCTTCCAAAGCTCAGACTCAGTGTCCCTCTCTCTGACTGCTGCCTGAAGATCAGGATGTAGTTCTCGGCTATTGAGACAGTGCCAAGTTTGTCTGCATGCTGCCATGCTCCTCACCACGATGGTGATGGATTAACCTTCTGAAACAATAAGCAAGCCTTCGATTAAATATTTTCTCTTCTAAGAGTTGCCTTAGTCATGGTATCCCTATACATCGTTTGATCAGTAACCAAGACAACATCTTCAAGCCTGTCATGGCTGATCTTCCTCATCTTTTTTTGCAAGTTAAGCATTGCCATATAGTTCCATCCTTCCATGTATTGCATGGATTCTAGACTCTTGGCTTTGATGCATCTCTGAAAATATGACTTTTTGATAGTGTACATATATCTCTACATATGTTTTATATATATATATATATATATATTAGATGTCTTTATATATATAATATATATATAATATAGATATATAGTAAAAGACATCTAATATATATATTATATAGTGTGTGTATGTATGTGGGCTAATAATTTTACCATGTAGTATTAAATTATTACTTTGAAAAAATCATTGTCATAGTTCAGATAAAATTGAGTTTAAGGACAGTCTTTCAAATATAACAATATATTTTTTAAATTGATGTTTTTGAACTATATTGAATTCTTTGCATAGTGTTAGTGTGCTATTTAAACCAGCAGATTAGGAGCTGTAGAGATTGCTCAGTGTTTAAGAACACTGGCTGCTGTTCTAGAGGACTTGGATTTGAGTCCCAGCACCAACACAGTGGCTCACAACCTTCTGTAACTCAAGTCCAGGGGGATCCAGTATCTTCTTCTGGCCTCTATGGACATTTCATATATATGCTTCACAGACTCATAAGCAGGAAAATACCCATATACACAAAATAAAATATTTGAAACAGGAAACTATATCTTGGGCAGGTGCTTATGAAGTATTGCAGAGCTAGATTTTCTGGAGGTTTTTGTTTGCTTGTTTTAGTATTGCTTTCTTAGTTGGCTGAGACATATCTGCTTAAGTAAACCAATGTCCCTATTTTCAGTGGCTTCTACTCTGGGTGCAAGAGATCTATGTCCAAGTGGGGACTGACCTTTATACTTTTTCCAATAGAATGGTCAATGGGACTCAACATCGCACTTTTCATGCCAACAAGCTACCCGAGCTGGAAGCCACTCTTTTCTTGTTTTTCACTGCGACACCCACAGATCCACAACTGGCACCGTGCGTCCGCATGTGTTGTAGATTGTACCCGCTGAAAAGCCCTGTGCTGCCAGCCCAGGCTGTGCTCGGCGGGCTATGTCAACCTGTTGGCAACCGCAAGCTGTGGCTTCTGCCAGATGACTCAGCCCAGATGAGAACATCCAGCTGAGAAGATGTGTACTTCGTATTCTAAGAAGAAACTGTGTGACGCTACTATCACAGGTGTATGACAAGGTCTTAAACTCTGGAGTAGGACAAGAGATGTATTTTTTTTATTAGGTTAAAAGGAATTTCTTCTTGGCTGAATGCAGGAACAATCTCAAAATATGTTCTGATTTTCAAGCAGAAAGCTATAGTGATAGAGAGGAATTTTCTTTCCCAGTCAGTAATAGGCCATCTTTATCACAGTATGTGTCCATTTTAATACAGATTTAATTCAGTCAAACACAATAACAGCTACTTATTTGTGATAATGTAGATGAGAAGAACAACTGCTTAGAAAATAAGATATTGAGTGAGGGACTGGCTGCTTGCTGTCGAAATGGCAAGTCCATGAAATCCAGGAAAGTGATGTTGGTCCTGGCTGGATGCTACTCTAGTCACAAAGCCACCAATGAATAACACAGATGATGACACCTCAGTCTGGCCTTACAGCCATGTCCTGGTGGCTGGAATTGACCACTATACCTGAAAAGTGACAGCTGTTGTGGGCAAGAAGAAAATCACCAAGAGATCAAAAGGATCAAAGAGTTCCTTTGTGAACGTTTACAATGACAATCACCACAAGGCCCTCTGTGGATATCCCTTTGAACAAAACTGTTGTCAACAGGATGTTTCTAGAGACCCAGTTCTGAAATGCAAGGCCAGACGCAAAGCCAAGGTCAAGTTTGAGGGACAATCCATGACAGGGAAGACCAAGTGGTTTTTCCAGAAGTTTCACTTTTAGGTATATTTTTGTTCCCATCATTAAAAACAAAACAATAACAACAAAAAGAAAATAAGATATTGCCTATCAATCCAAATTAGCACATTAGAGTAAAAAAAAAAAAAACAGAGTTGTACTTGGTCTTTTCTTTCTCAACACTGTGTCTGGTACTTAGTTAAAGGTTTGATTCTTTCCCTCTATTTCTGTATGAACGTTTAGTTGAGTTGAACCTGAACATGCCTTTTTAAATGAAAAGAATGTTTTGCTTAGGGAGCTACCAACTAATATTTCATGGAAAAGAAAACAAGCTTTTCCCTTAGAAGACAGCTACCAAATCTTTACCTTAAACAAAATTGCAACTCCCTGGGGAGGGGTCCACCTTTAAGTTCGCAAGCTTGTACAGATCCACAATGAGACAGGTCAAACGCGGGAGACATGCAGAACCCCAGCCCCACTCCCTGTCAGGGATTCATGTTCTGATAATTTGAATGACATTGGGCCTTCACTGGTGGAAATGCCTGCTGATCACATGCGTGATGACTTTGAGGATACCACAACCTGTACCCCTTGGGTCGTGGAAACCTGACTGAGGCGGCAAGGGAATGAAGACTGAGATAGAAGTCCAGAAAAGCTGTGGTCAGGTGGGCTATGTGCACTTTGATGGGCAACCCCAGTGTGTTTATTATGTACAGCACTTGGGAAAGGGTTAACTAGTCTTGGCTGGAGGTCTTTGTAGGGAAACAGTGTCAACACCTTGGAAGAGGAAGCTGCAGTTGCTAGCTCATGCACACACTGGTCAATTGTTGGTATTCACTGGCACTTGGACTAGAAGAAGGCTTTGCCGTTTTCCCATTGGTTGGATGCCTGGTGTCTAACAATATAGGTTCACTCAGGTCTTTACTCACTCAGGACTTCATTTGCTCCCTCCACAGTGGTGGTGGTAGGGGACAGCCATGTTGGTGCTAATAAAGATAAGAGAGGCCTTCCTTAGTGCTCTGGGACCTTAGTACAAGAAATCACTGGGTCTCCCAGCAACGCCACGTCCCAGACTTTCCAGCACCATTGGCATTCGTGTGTGACCCCCCAACCTTCCTTTCTGTGGTTCTTCATTGCACCTTTTCTGATGCCTGATGGTAAGACAGGGAAAGGCAGATTCAGACAGGGCTTTGTGGATACTCTACGGGTGCCAAATCCGTCAATCTGCCAAGTCCTAATGCCTGCTGGTTTCTCATGCTGACTCTGCCTGACAACTCCAAGTTAACTTTGTTCCCCTCTTTTATATTACTATGCTTTATTTACTTCTGCTTTATTATGGCCTAACCCTTCTCCACACCCCTCCTGTCCATTACTATAGGCAATTCCATCCCCGAGGGCATGGAGATAATTACCCAGGTAGAAAGACATTCCCTAAGTGCATTAGATACAAAGACCAACTCTACCTACTTATATTTTTATCTTTAGATGGTGATTTAAATCATCATCAACAACAAAAGAACAAAGACATTCATTTGTATAAGCAGTTTTTCTGTACCTAATACCCTAATAGCTCATGGTTGCCTTTCATTTACTTTTTTCTCTTTTTAAAGTTAATTCTTTGAGAATCGTTGGCAATGTCTTTTGATCATATGCATACCCGTCCTCCAACTCTACCAAGACTGCCTGCCCTTGCCTTCTCACCCCACATTCTGCCTCTCTCCCTGTACTTTCTTCTGCACTGATTCCTGAGCCGTGGGAGGAGATGGTTTGACTTAGATATCTCATTTAGGTTTAATCATTTCCTAGTCTCTTGGGTTTTTGGTTTTTTTTTTTTTTTTTGGTGCTAGCACACACCTTTAATTTTTTAAAGAAAACAAATTATCTTTTTTCATTTTACATACCAATCCCATTTCCCACTCCCTCCCCTCATCCTTTTTCTCCACCTTCCACCCCCAATCTGCTCCTCAGAGAGTGTAAGGCACATTTACTTTGGGGAAGGTCCCATGCTCTTCCTACTGTATCTAGGCTGAGCAAGGTATCCAAGTCTCTTATACTGTAGCCCTTGACCAGTTACAGGTGTTAATCACATCTACTGTAAACAGAAGCTTCTCTGATGAGGGTTGAAAGATGCACCACTCTCTGAGTATAAGGATATGCCATTGGAATTTATTTTATTGCTATGTGCATTTAGAAGAATTACAGTAATAGGTTTCTACCTTAGGGCCCATGGTCTGCCTAGCCATAAGTTCTTAGCCCCAAAGGAGTGCCAGGTATGGGTTACATCATGTGGAGGGAGCCTTAAATACAGTCAGAAAATGGTTGCTTACTCCCGTGATGTTCATGCCTCTATGCTGCACCAGTGGGTTTATCTTGCCATGCCAGGAATTATTGTAATTGTGAACTCCCCAGAGTTCACAACTGTGTAAGACTGATGACTATTTTTCACCTACAGTAGTACGCGTAGCATCTTACAGTACTACAGGAGCTTAGCCTACAGAGATGAGGCTTCCTTAGGAGCATCAGCTTAATTTCTCCATATGCTTTGACTCAGGTATGGCATCTTCAGCGACGGAGTCTGTCAGTTTCTGGAGGGTAACCCAGAGCACTGGTAATTGCCTGTAATGTTTGGGAATCCATGGGATCTCACTGGCCAGCTACTCAAAAGAGCATTAAAGAAAGCACTGTAGAGATTCTCATAGCAGGGGTTTTTGGAGGATTTTGTCCTGGAACAAGATAACAAGGCACCAAGTTTGAAACCTGAGAAGGGAGAGTAAGTGCAGAAGAATTGGGCATTGAAACCAGTGTTTCTGATTCTTCTGTGAATTTGCTCATATACAGGTGTGCCCAAGAACACTTGCATTAGACCGATGGAGGATCCAAGCTCTAATCAGATCTCCTTATGGATTTGGAATGGACAAGAAAAGGGAGGCTTCTGTCCACTTTAGAGGCCCTGGTACTTGTCTCTTCACATAGGGTTGTCTTTTGGACTCCACGCTATGACATAGCTTTAAGAATTGGAATAAGGTTGATCCTGAGAATCCAAAGAAAAAGTGATTAATAGTTCTCTGTAACTCTCTCTGGGTCAACAAAGGCTGTGCAATTCAGATGATGTTGTTGAAGGATTTTTATTTTTGTTTTTGTTTTTTGGCTTGGCTGTAATGTGTGGGTATATGTGAGTGTGAATATTTTGATAATAAAAGAGGCTCAAGAAGTGCATACTCCTGATAAATAGTACTTTTGGATTATTACACGTTTCATAAAAATTTGAAAAGCTACTTGTTTATTTAAAACAGCATCCACAAGAATTATATAGGTTTCATTAATCTGTGAACTTCAACACTAGATATATAAATTTTGGTAACAATTTCCTTCCCAAACAGCTTCTAGAATTAACTGAAATTTTGTTTTATTTTATAATATTCACGAATAACGAAAGAGTAGAAAATGAAAAGACTTTATGCTAATCAAAATTTCTCTAAGTGGTTCATGTTAAATCCCTTTATTAGACAAGCTGTTCCAGCTTACTTTTCCAGAACTGTTCTTAGGTTGATCTTAATTTCCTGATCATTCTGCTTCCACCCCTTGAACATATTCTGTGAGTGTGCTCCACCATAACCATGATTTTTTTTTTCTTTTTTCTTTTTTTGGTTTTTCGAGACAGAGTTTCTCTGCAGCTTTTTTAGAGCCTGTCCTGGAACTAGCTCTTGTAGACCAGGCTGGCCTCGAACTCACAGAGATCCGCCTGCCTCTGCCTCCCGAGTGCTGGGATTAAAGGCATGTGCCACCACCGCCCGGCTCCATAACCATGATCTTAATTTCTTGATCATCCTGCCTCCACCCCTTGCACATATTCTGTGAGTGTGTTCCACCATAACCAGCTTCAGAAACATTCTTTATGTGTAAATGATAGATGTATGATTTGCATTTTTAAAATAAAATAAACATCACAGGGGCTGGGCATTGGTGGGGCACATCTTTAATTCCAGCACTCAGGAGGCAGAGGCAGGCAGATCTCTGTGAGTTCAAGGTCTATTAGAGCTAGTTTCAGGACAGGCACCAAAACTACACAGCGAAATATTGTCTTAAAAAAAAATCCCAGGGGACACAATCCCAGCTAGTAGCAGCATTCAAAATCTAGGTAAGCTTACTATGTTATGCGCTAAAAATGGCTGCTATTGTCTTAGTTGTACTAACTATTGCCTTACATTTTAAAGATCAACTTGTACTTGCAGCCGTTACACTTGAGTAATGGTTTTAGGAGTAGTGTTGATACCAGCTAAGCTTGCTTAATAATAAACCAGGCTCCAACTCTGTGACTTCCCCATGTAAGTCTTTTTCTTTGAGCTAAGAAAAACCCTGCCTTTCAAAGGACAGATTTTGATTCAAGATTGCTTAATGTTATGCGAAATAGGAATCCAATCAGCATTGGAATTTATAGCTGACAAGTGGCACAAAATCTCTGGTACTTCTTAAAAAATGCCTTTATATATGAATATGTGTGTGCATGTTGTCTGCATGTGCTTGCATTCTATAGTATTGACAGAGTACCAAGTAGACAGCCACAGGTAACCAACTGTTCATAGAATTAGTAAAATTTAAAAATAATAAGAACAGCAACAATAAAGACAATCTAAAACCAGTAAGTAAGAAAGGAGATTAAGAATTTATAGATACAAAAAATAGAATTTCAGTAAAAGTCATAAGAAAATGCTTTGAGAAAAGAGGATATTGTTTGATTTTTTTCCTTAAGGTTTATGTGGCCATTGGTTAATCCTGTATTTTATTTTTATCTTATATAATTTATGTCTTCTGGGATACATTATCATTTCAAACTAAACTCTTTATGATGCAGGGGTTTCAGACACTTCCTTTCACAAGAAATCAAAACCTAAAAGCCTCCATTCCAACTGACATATAAAATGAGAGTTTTGTGGTATCTCTTTAGAGATGGACAATGCCCCTCATCAGCATCCAAGAAGTTATAGACGACTGATTAAACATCACCCTCCTGTTCCCAAAAACATTTTAGGTGACTATGATTGTCAGGGAGAAACTTTGGCAGAAGAGGAGGGTGGGGAGACAGGCACTAAGAAGGGGTTTATCTCCTTTTATGCCCATAGACAAATGCTACTCTTGGTTTTAATCAGAGGAGTGCCACTTTGCAGTGAACAATGGTAAAAGTTGAGACTCATGACTGCCCAAAGTTCTGAGAAAAACAAAAGTGACAATTGAGGCCTCAGCTCTGAAGAAGACATCCATACCACCCCTTGTTAGGTTCAGGGAGCATCCTGGAAGAGGGGGCCAGAAAGGATGGAAGAGGCAGATTAAGAGCAGAAGGGTCGTTTAAATGCTCTCTTCAGCGTGCACACAGCAATTTTGTTCTCACAGTAAATGTGACTGCTTTCACTGGGCTCTTGCTGGATCTGTCAGCAGTCAGTTAGGGATGGAGAGGCCCACTGGCTACGGATGGATCTGGGGTGGGACAGTCATTGTCATCAGTGGGGTATCCACTTGGAAGTCCACCAAGCTCCAAGCACATAGTCACACAGACTTGCTATGGCTAAACTGAGTGGTTCATAAAACAAAAGAAAGATACAAATGTGTGGAAGAGACTTCTAGGGAAGAAGGGAATTGATGGGGAAGGCAGAAGATAAAAGAGGGCATTGTGTATATGCAGGTAATTATTAAAGAAAAAAATTAATCATTTAAAAACTATAGTATCTTGTTTTGCATATGTTATAAGATAGATAGATATGCACCAAAATTATTTAAGCTGGTAACTAATCAGCAAGGTCAAAGGGGAAATAAAAGTGCCCCTCATAATTAGGGATGCTGGAATGTACTTATGAATGTGCAAAAAACCTGGCCTATATCCACAGGGCAATAGTCACTTGCAGTGGACAGATACAGCATGCATCTCAACTGGCAGCAATTATTTGTATTTCTCTCAGTGTGCTGCAGGTTTTCTACAAGCTAGATAGAACCCACACTGCGTGCACTGTCTCTTCAGAGACCAACGGAGGGACACACACTCCTAAGCATCAGTTCATTCACGGCACTGAAAGGCTATCCTGTTACCTGTCCTGTCTATTTGAAAGACATCAACGAGTTTTGAAATATCCTGGCTACAGTGGAAAAACATATTTTAGCATCAGTTTTTGAGGAAATGAAGCAGTTACAGGGATGGTGGTTTGTTAGGAGCCACGGAGCATTTAGCTATCTCTTCCTCAACGCCACACCGTCCCTCCTACATCCAAAGCTATGTATTGGCCTAGTGTTTGTACCCCCATTAATCTGATCACAGTATATGGCTTCCCAAAGTCCTACAACACGTACCCACACTTCTGTGTTCAAGAAGAAAGCGGTGGGCTGCTGTGCTGTGGCTGCCTCGGGCTCTGGCTGTTTAGGCTCAGCTGTCTCCAGCCCAGCTCGTTGTCCCCATGGTTTAGGAAATGGATATACTAGCACACCTGTAATCCATTCATGGCCCATATTAACGCAAAGCTTTGGCATAGACAATGGGAAACGGTCCAAGTTTACAAAGCTGCATTTGAGGGAGATTAAGCTGACAGTAGTATGTGTGTGGAGAGAGTGTTTGGGGCAGCGGGATAAAAAGTGATTATGCGTGTCCAGGTGTGAAGTAATGAATACTTCCAATAAGACAGCACAGGGCAGGCAAGGGACAGAGAGCTTTTGGGAAATGAGGGAAGATGAACAGTATCCTGGTGTCAAGATTGGGTAAGTGGGAAATGATGAGACGCCCCCCCTCCACACACACGCCAAGTGGCAAGCAAGAGAAAAACCAGAGGGGAGAGCTCGTTCTTGTGAAGAAAGATCGTATGCTAGGCTTGATATAGTAACTGCAAGGTGATGGGGGAGGCCCACGGGAAGATGGAAGTTGGGCATCAAATGAGGACTTTTAGGCGTGTGTAGAGCTACAGATATCTGCTTACCGGCTGCCTAGGAGAGACTAGTTAAAATCGTCACGGGAAGTAAGGTCTCCGAAGAGTTCATCGGAGAACAAAATAAGCAACACAATGATAAGACTAAGCCTTAGGGCCATTGTTTTCCAGGTGTGGTTTCCAGAGCAGCAGGCAGCTTCTGCATCATTAGGAATTTGCTAGGAATATGAATTAGCTGGCCTCACTCCAGGCTCACTGAACTGGAAGCTTTGGAATTAGAGTACACAGATGCTTTTTCTTAAAGTAATTAGAAATATTTATTTATTTAGTAAGCTTCCCACACTGTTTTTGTTTTTATTTTTGTATTGTTTTGTTTTGAGACAGGGTTTCTCTGTGTAACAGCCGTAGCTGTTCTGGAACTAGCTCTTGTAGACCAGGCTGGCCTTGAACTCACAGAGATCCTCCTGCCTCTGCCTCCCGAGTGCTGGGTTTAAAAGTGTGCACCACCACCTCCCTGCCTCCACGGTGTTTTAATGTATGGCCAAATTTGCAACTTCCGTCATTGGGGTTGCATCCGCATAATAGATGAGACCAGGTAAACTTAGTCAATAAAAGGAAAGGGAAGCCCGCAGTTGTAGGGAAATGTAAATGATCAGTGGGGTAACAGAAACAGACTGTTGAGGCAAGATGAGCGGATGACGGAAAGGGCAGAGGAATGATTGGCTTAGAAATATGAGAAGAAGCGTGTCATTAGCTTGTCACGTAAGGACACTCAGTTTTATGGGGATTCAGGAGAGTGGTAGGTGAAAAAACAGATACCTTGTGGCCAACTGGTGGTTTGTTTATTGTACTAATTAAGAAATAAATTGGGGCTGGAGAGATGGCTCAGAGGTTAAGAGCACTGCCTGCTCTTCCAAAGGTCCTGAGTTCAATTCCCAGCAACCACATGGTGGCTCACAACCATCTGTAATGAGTCCTGGTGCCCTCTTCTGGCCTGCAGGCATACACACAGACAGAGTATTGTATACATAATAAATAAATTTTTAAAAAAGAAATAAGTTGAGTTACAGCAGAAAGGCAAACGTAAGAGGGAAGTCTCTTCTGTGGTGCTGGAGAGGCTTGAGCATGCGTGGTAGAGGAGAAGCCGGCAGGGAAGACAGAAACCTAGGCAAACTCCGTTGTGTTCCCTCTGGGCAAACCACATTTGCCAGCTTTTATTGCTGCAAATCTCTCTCCACAGTTGTGACGTATTCGTGGCTTCCTGATGTTGCTCATTTGATAACGTGTGTGTACCAGGTGAGACTCAGGTCTCCAGGACAAGACTCATGACACACCGAGTCTGCATAGCTGGAGAGCATCCTGCTGGGTGTGGGATGACTTCAACCTCTGCAGGTGCCTTTTCTCAGAGAGCTGCAATCCTGGGGAACTGTTGCCCCAGAAAATCCAAAAGTGCCCTTCGAGACTGGCACTTACCTGACTGGGAGAATATAAATCTTAGTTTTCAACTCATTTTCTTTTAATGGCAAAATGTCAATAGGACATTTAAATAATTCAACGAAATGGCAGTTAGGCCTATAATTTCTTTACTTTCTTTATTTCCTTATATTTCTATGAAACATTCTAATTTATACTTATGTACTCCACTTTTACTATTATAACCTTTAGCATTATTTTTAATGGTGTTTTTTTGAGATTATAAAAAGTGAAACCATCAGGGTAGATGAGGTAGTATTCCGTTTATGCTGTCTTTTGTTCTTTATGATCTGTTAATGCCATTCTGTTGATGTAACCTTTTGTTCTCTGAAAGTTATTTTTGATAATTTAATTTAGTCCCAGATGTATGGTTCTTGGTGAGTTACCCAGCATCTTTGTACATCTATTCTCTCAGCAGAAAAATGGGTTTATAATATAAACTCACTTCAAAGCACTTCAGGGATAATAATAAAAATAACGTATTAAAAATATGACAATTTTAGCTCAACTAGGTAATTTTCTAAATAATCAGTACATAAAAATAACACTGTTCAGTAGGACTTATAATTGGGGATATTGTGATTACATGAAGCAATGTGCCCTATTTAATTCTAATTAGAATTTAAGTCCCTGAATTAAAATATCAGCCATTTTTTCTATGATTTGTAGCATAGGGTACCAAACAGATATGCCAAAAGTCCAACAATTTCCTCTCAAACTTAATAGCCACACATTTAAGAATTATATATTCTCTATAGGAATGTATTATAAAAGAATTAGAGTTACAAAACACTATTTCAATTAATCCAGATAGCATGAGAACAAAATATGTGGACCACAGTGACTCATAAGGATGTTGGTGAAGACTGGAACAGAGAAAATTTGGGGAAAATTGATTGGGAGAATTTCTGTGTTCTTAAAAATGCTATTGGGAGAAGTCTGGATGACTCTTCAATTTTCTCTGTAGCATTCTCTAATCTCTTAGATGGTATCAGTGCACCAGAATAGATATTTGCAGTGCTGTTTCTAGTTCATCTTGCAAAGTGGGACTGGCAGCTAAGTTCTTTTTACTCATCTAACAATAGGGGAAACAATACTGCGTGTGTGTATGCTCACATGCATACATAGATGCACCCATACGCATAGGTACATGTGATTAGGGAGTGTGTTGCCCTGCTTTGGTGAGGTTAATAGTATCATGGGGAGCTCATGGCCTCAGTCAGTGTCTGCTTGGATGCTTAATGTGGTGTCATATGAGGACAATGAAGATTTGTACACTGGTCTTCTTGAACTTGGATAGTTTTATTTATGTGCGTTTATCTGTGGCATCCTTGCCAAAGTCCAGCCTTCTCTGTTGTACTGATAAAGAGGATTCTGTTCCATATAGACTAAAATATGTTTTTATTTAAATAGATCTTATAGACACTTGCTCCTAACCTTTTTTTTTTTAAAAAAAAATAGATGATGAGATTAACACATAAGATGTCTGTAAGCAACTGTTTTGCTCAGTTTCAGGCACTCCGCCAACAGATGGCTTATAAACAACAGAAATTTAGTTCTTATGATTTGGAGACTGGCTAGTGGCTAGTTGAACTTCTAGAGGAGGTCTGAGTGTCAGCATGATTAGTTTCCGGTCTGGGTCTTCTTCTGTGTTGCAGACTGACAATTTCAATGGTATTTTCACACGATCAAGAAAGAAAAACCTCCCCATGACAATTGAAAAATGTATCATATAAGAACACAAATCCCACTACTAGGGGATTTGTGCCTATGATAATTACCTCCTGAAGGCGTCACTTCTTGTGCCTTCGCATGGAGATTTCACATAAGAACTCATGTTCCAAGTGTTCTCCTTCCACCCTCTTAGAAGAGTAGCATGAGCTTTGCAAGATCCAGTACAACTGCTGGTAGAAGAGGCACAGTTTCACTTTGCGTGAAGTATTCTAGTTGAGAAATGTTAGCCCTGATCTCTTTCCTTCAGATTAGAGTATGCTCATTGTCACACATTTCAACATTGTCCTTCTGGCCATGTCCACAGAGGATGGTTGTTCCCATCCACACCTGTGCTACTGTAGACTCTACGGTGTAGGTTGTGCACACTTCCTGCTTGGTGGGCAGGAGGGCGTTGCTAGTCTTACCATGACCATGCTTTTGGAAGCCTTGTACTGTTAGCCCCTCATTTCTAATTCTCTTTTTGTAGGCTTGTAAGGATTTCAGTTCTATGGCTACAGGTTCTTGTAATGCGTACGAATGTGTGTGCTGCCTTTTCAGCATCTTTTTTCCTATCAGGAACTAACTTAGTCCAGGGAAGCTCAAGCCTGGCTTTTGTCATGCCTACCTGACAAAAATCCATGCCATCTCTACAAACATACCACCAGTCTACTTTCTAGGTCATTGGTGGCTTTCTGGGATATTCTTTGGGAAAATGCCTTGAGACATAATTATCTAAATTGTTTTCATTTGAATTGTGTCTTAGTGAGATGGAAATGGGAAAAATGAGATAAAGCAAAGGAGCTGGCCCACTGGATAACCTAAGTAACACCTAAGTTCTTTTATTTTTAGCATCACAAAGGAAACAACTATTTTAAAAACTAGCTCTCTAATTTTATAATACAGTAAAAGGGCAAATTTATAACTTAAACCCACCAGCCACTTGTACAGAATATTGTCTTGTTGCTATATTGTTATCAAGGATATAACAGAGTCCAAAAACATCTCAGACTATTTCTCAAATAAAGGGACAATTATAACAAAAACAGAGAGGTTCCAAAGTGTCAGTTCAGCTAGATTTTGAAACATATACAAATAACAAAATGTGTGTCTACATAAAAATATGGAATACTTGAAGAATTTTCTCAGCTCTCATATATGGCCATGTTCATATATTGTTTCTGCGAAGAACATCTAGTTCATTTCTTTTAATTAAATTTTAGTTGTTTTCTTGTATCTGAATGTTCCCAAGCATCTCTATAGATTTCTCCTAGCTTCCAAGATTCGAATTATTGTATTTGGGTAAAGCTAGTCCATTAGAATGCTTAAGAGCCTCCTGGTGTTTTAAAATTTGTTATTATTATTATTACTTTAAATCACTCTGAAATCTTGTTATTTTCTACATTTCTTCTATGTGTCAGTCCTTCCACCAACTCTGTGACCTTCTTCTGACCCCTGCCCAGCCCTTGCATCCACCCTCAGCATCGCGATACCCTCTCCTCTCTCTGACACTCTCGCCTGACTTTTACACAGACGTAATACCTTATCTGGTGTATTTCCACTTCCCCCTCTCTTCCCCGATCTCTTCCCCTTTCCCTCTCTTTATCCCTTCCTTCTCTCCTTCTTCTCCCTCTCTTCCTTCTTTCCTTTTGCTTTCTATGAACCCTAGTGTTGTCTCTGTTTTCATTGTTTCAGTAGGCAAAGAAGACGATGGGTTTCACTTTCACATCCCTACTTTGGTCACCATGTTCCCCATGCCCATCACGTTCCCCTTTGTCTCTTTCAGCCTCCCCTAGACCTCTTTTCACCTCATCTTGCAATTACTTCTATGTTTAGGGTCCCCTGTCATGTAGCTTTACCTTAGCAGAAGGTAGCAACAAGGCAGATACATTACAGACCTTCATTTCATGTGTGTTGAGCCCATCAGACCCATCATATTTCTTCTGGAAACACCACTGTTTCTTGTTTTAATCCTAGTAAGACTAATCATCAAGGACCCAGAGTACTCATTAGTTGGTGCTAATTAAATTACACCCATCATTTGGCTTTTAAATTCTTATCTCTTAACTTTAGGTTTGGCATTGTTTTTCTTCATTGGTAGTTTTTTCAAAACAAATCTCTGATGAGCATAATTGACCCCAGGTGTAAAAAGGTATCCAGGTCAGCTTTGGATCACATTTTGAAACCAAGTCTTTGGTATTGCGACATGCTATCAGTCACTCTCCCAAGTGCTGTAGGAAGCATGGTTAGCACTGCCAACTAACCCTGCAACTTGGTTAAGTTTCTTAACTTCTTGGCTGCTTAGAATATTCTTCTGAAATTGAAAATATCTTCCCTACAAGACTGACATGAGAAATAAAGAAAAAAAAACACATCTAATACCCTAAAAACTACCAAGCACTCTCTTTATTTAGTTATCTAGTAAAAATACAAATGCCACTGTACTATTTAAATTAAATACTTCATTTGGAATAAAATAATTGGTAATTATTAGTTTTACGTTACAACATCTGGGTTGGCAGTTTAACATATATCAGTAACGCAACATGCAATCTCTGCTGCATTTATTTTTCATCTCCATTGTGTGCATGTATGTGTGTGTGTGTGTGTGTGTGTGTGTGTGTGTGTATGCGTGTGTGATAGTCATCACGAAAAGGGACTATTTCACAATTTTAAGGGTAGAAGATTATCACACTCAGAACATTATTGATGTGTAGAATTCTTGGGAATTCTGTTGAAAAACTGCAGAGATGCACGGACACACACATTGACAATTTTTGTTGTTTTGAGGAGAATGAAAATAAAACATCACAGCAGTCATAAGTTAGAGGATTTACGCAATGTCTACAATTTTGGTCCCTAAAGCTATACAGGGGAAAGAAGACTCACTTTAATCTCCCTCTACATTCAAGTCAAGAGCAGCTTACGTTCTCTGGCAAACTTGAGCAAACTAATTTCTGTTTTACCATGCACTTATTATCTTACTAATTTCACCTCTCAGATTGGTCCTGGGTAATTTTATATTAGTAACAATTAGTAAAAAATATTTAAGCTTTATGCTTAATTGGCTTTGTAAAGTGCTATCTATCAAGAAATGTACACTGATCATTAATATAAGATATATAAATGGAAACATTTTCCCCCTTTACTCAGGAATTGATCCATATCTTAGGTTGTTTTTATTTCCTTCCCAAAGCAAACCAATGATTATATTAACAGGATTTCAAAATCAAGTCAAATTGGAGAGTGGCTTAATGATTATTTGGTGTTCAAAAGACAACAGGCTTAATGTAATGCGTGAGTTCAAGTTCTACCAAGAACTTCAGAAGGAAATCCTGGCCGCACATCCTATTTTTAAAATAAAAATTGCTGGGGGAGGAAAAGTGATGCTGAAGTTTAAAATAACAGCATGCAGATTTCTTTATAGAATTTCAAGAATGGAAAACACTTGCAAAAATATTAGCAGGCAGGGGCAGGAAGAACAAACGGTAACCAAATTGGTTCCTTTGACAAACCATAACATTTACTTTAAACCATCAGTGTGCTACTCAGTAAAAGGCAGGCTACCACTCTTTTAATAGATCCCAGGCCTTGTTAAACTCACAGGTCTGCAAGAATTACCCAGGTCAAGAGCAGGTCAAAAAGTGAAAACCCATGTGAACGTAAACTTTGAAATATCTGCTTCTGAAGAGCCCCAGACGACAGTCTCCTCTGCAGTAAATACACTTCCTCTTTGTGTACCACAGTGTTCAATACACTGTACTTAAAATATGTGCAGGTAATGTAAATGGCATCAGGATATTTTAAATCCTTTCCTGTTAAGGGCAATTTTAACTCTCTTCATAGCTGATGAATCTTTGTTAGTGCATTATATTTATATTTTTTAAAGCTTTAAAAATCGCCCTACATTCTGAGTCAGTGCTGAATCATTGCCTCTATTTTATTTTCAAAAAGTTATATTCTATTTAAAATTAGAGCTATAACTTCTTTGTGTATGGAAGAAAGAGCTGGGGGTGGCTCTCTGGGGAATTTATTTGCCTGGTAAACTGGGTATTAATCTGACCTGCAATACACTTGCTGTAGGTTTTGTTCAAGTGTAAGGTCATGCTGTAAAGCTGTTTTTCATTTTGTTTTATATGTGTTAATATAATGCCTTATGAATTACCCCAGAGTTTTGTTCTGACAGTTAAAAAGCATAATCGTTTTTCCTTTCAAGGGGATTGAAAGCAAAGCAATTGACTCTATATTTGAAATGATTTATCTAAGATCCCTTTTCTCACAGATTGCCTTAATGTTTATAGAGAATATTTTTGGGTTTTTACTGCTAGCATTTTATTTTTCAAGCTCTGAGCCTGTTTCTCAAAATTGAGTCCATCTTAGGATATGATCTTTTAGAGTTTATTGGTAAAATTGCCAGCAAGATTAATGGGCATCATACTACAAGTTTGATGGGAAAGAAATAGTTATTCTAAAATTTACATCAGAGTTCTCCACTGAGAAAGTGGAAGACAAAAAAATACCTTATTGCTGTTGTCTTGAGAAATGAGGAGAAAAAGAGGGTGGTCATGTCTTTGACCATAGGGTAAAGTATTTCTGCATGACTATGTTGAAAAATATTAATCATAAAAGAAACAATACCAGTCATGGCAGAAAGACAGAAAAAAGACTATAAACCTTGTTTAAACATTCAAAAATTGCTTACATACAAGGATATATCCAGTGGGTGTTTACTGGTGGTGGTGGTGAAGAGGGACTAGCCAAAACAGCTAACAGTTGTGCTTTCAAGAGATACTGGAAATGCTTCAGACACCTTACATGTCTTAGCTTACTAAAACCGTAACATCAAACTGTTATTGACCTCATGAGCCACAGAGAGATAAGTGTCCAATCCAATGACTCAGAGCCTAGAACTAATACTATTGGATTCAAAGGGAGCAACTATCTCCAAAAACCTAAACACAATGTTAACTCAATTAAGGTTGAAGAAAATTCTATATTGAAGGGGCCAAAGATATCGCTTCCAGTTTGCTATAGTAGGCCTCGTGTGGCCTTCAGTTAAATTACAGAAGCCAAAAAGCTACGTTGCCTTAAGAGCGTGATGAGGCAGCTAGTCCCTACAGTTGCCCTGGCACTGGGCACTGGACCTAGTGCCAAACAGGCACATGATGGCTTCATAACATGGTGTCTAGGTGTAGTGTCTGTATGTTCACATTGGTCTGCATGTACATTGCAGTATTTCCCTTGACACTAGCTGTGAACCTCAAAAAAATCCTCCATAAAGCTTAAAAGCACATAGGCATGATTGCTCAAACCATCCTCTTCAGTGAACCCTTAAAAAAAAAAAACTACAGAACTATAGTTACACCATTCATTTTTCTGCCTACTGGTATAGTGCTAACTATAAAGACCTGGCTTATATTTGTTAATATGTCCTAGGTCTTTAATGTTCACTTATTTTCTTCTTTCCGTTTTATTCTACTTCTTTGGGTCAAAGCCATAATAATAAACTTTATTTCAAATTTTGTGCCTAATATACCTTTCATCATAGTAATCCAGCTAACTGCTAACAATAGAGGTAAAAAGCTGATCCCTAAAGGGGAGGGAACAGCAAAGACAATTCATACACTCTTCAAATGTATTGAAATGAGTCTGCATTTAGTTTTTAGCAATCAATAGATTTTTTTTTGTTGGAGACCTTCAAACATCTCTGCCTTCCAGGAGGTATGTACAAAAGGCAGTGAAAACAATATTTTGAGTTTAGTTTTATTTATCTAAACATCTGTGGATTTAGAGTCAGTTACATTTGTGAGTCTCAGATATGTTGCTTTTGGTCCAATAATAAAAGTGAAATTCTTGAAGCCTTAAGTTATTTGTAAGTAGCTTTGTGAGTATTATAGAATGTATTATTTAATATAGAAATGCTTAGTGGGATGTCATTGCATAAAGAGAATTCAGTAAGCGGTATGTACCAGTAATTAATCTTATTGCATTTGGTTATGGAAGAGATACTAAGCGATAATCGTAACAATGTGGTTGGAGCCTAGGAAACCTTCATGAAGGAAGAGCAGGAGGTATTTCTTCAAGAGATATCATGTGATCAAGGCCTGCTGAAGGAGATAATGGCATCTCCTGTGAAGCCATGTAGGAGCTGACTCATTGATGAGGAGTCCAGCGGAAGCCAGCGCTGAGCCTTCCAGTATTAGTGGTGTTCTTCCATGCCACTGGGACATGCCAGGCAAGATTCGTCCTTGGATGAGTCTAAGTGCTGGCCAATTGAGTGGTTCTTAAGGAGGATGTAGGGAATGATGAAAATGGTATTTGGGGAAGATTGGACCTGATGGGCTTGGGATAGACTGCAAGAGGAAGGGGTTTTTGTGGATCTTTGTGTGGTGGACAGAAACGGTTTAGATGGATATCTTGTCAAACAACCTCAGAAGCCTTAGAAACACAAGGTGAGGTGACTAGGAACCTGATAAACTCTAAGAATGGCTTGGAATACAAAACAGTGAAAACGCCAGAGAACTCACTGAGCTACATTTTAAAAATAAAGTCTTAGGCATTTTAAAATTTAAAACTGATTATTACAGGCTGTGGAGATGGCACAGTTTGTAAAGTGCCTGATGTGTGACAGTATGGACCTGAGGGGACCCCCAGCACCCACAGAAAGTCCTAGTGCTGTGAAACTGACCTGTAATCCCACTGCAGGGTCAAGGAGACAGGCTGAGCCCCAGAGCTGACTGGCCAGCCAGCTTATCAGGATTGGCAAGCGCCAAGTTCAGTGAGCAAATGTTCCAAAAGTAATGTGGAAAGTGACAGAGGATGGCATTCACATTTCCCTCCAGTGTACCCAGACATAGACTATAGACACACACACACACACACACACACACACACACACACACACACACACACAAAGATATGTGTATGTATGTATGTATGTATGTATGCATGCATGCACCACTATGCAATGCATGTACATACACATGCATACACATGCCCACGCACACACAATGCACACATGTATATGCACGTACACATGCACATATATGTGCACATGAACATACATGTATACACATGGGCACACATGCATGTGTGCGTACATACATGCATAAGTACTTGCACAAACACACACACATGTACAGTGATGATTCCAAAATATTGCCATGACTATTCTAGAACAACACTCTTTCACAGTTCTTGTCAGGTATGATGGGAATATAAAAGTTTAAGTAAGCTGAGAATTTAGGGTTTAATGTAAATAATGAGGTCTTCTTAATCTTATCACATCTTAAACCACATTGTTTAAATTGAGTTTTATCACAACTATCTCTCCGTTAAGTAAATTACTTTCTGATGTGCTGGGTTGGAGGCAGGCCTCTCACATTAACCAGATGAAGTAGCCTCAGTTTGCTTTGAAAATTGTCGATTTTATTATCTCATCATTCTCTCCTTACCACATTTGTAAAATGCTGCTGCCTCAGTGGATGAGCAGTGCTCATTTGGGGGAGGTGCAGCATCACATCCTGAAAAGTCAATAATTTTGCACAAAATGTCTAGTAATTTCTAAAGAAAGGAACAATGCATCTGCATTCCTCTGGAAGTGAAAAGTGGCAGAATGTAAGGGTTGTGGTCAAAATAATCCAATTACAATCATAAAACCGGAACAACGTAAAATATTGCTGCCCTTGTTTTTACTTTATCAAAATCTTCCTATTCATTATACTTTATGGATATATATTATATTCTCTACATTTTACTCTGTACTATAGCCTTGAAGGTAGAACCTTAGGGGCTGGAGAGATGGCTGAGTGTGTAATGCACTTGCCCCACATGTGTGGCGACTGGACTTTATGCTCCAAGAATTCTCGTAAAAGTGGACATGGCAGAACACATATACATTCCTAGCACACATACATTGTAATGGGAGGCAAAGACAGAATAACATCCGAAACTCATAGGCCAGATTGTCTGGCATGTACCTTATATGCAAACTAGTTCATAAATATTAAATATTATCTCATGAAGTGTATATCTGATTGTATAAGTAAGCCAAAGGTTTAGAATTTTAATATACGTTTGTAGAAATATTAGGATACATATTTAAGTGATACAAGATTGATACGACAAGGTAATAATTACTGGAAAGCATTACGCTGACAGATTTTGATAGTCGGGTAAATAATTCTTGAAAATCTGTTCTTTTGGCTTTGTAGCCTCCTTTGTGGAGGAAAGAGGACTGTGACATGGAGAGTGTTGTCCCTTGATTGCACAGTTCACAGCTTTTCCTAGGGTGGGTCCTAGCGACAATCTTTGTGGGTTTTGTGTGTCATTATTGATTACTCTGTTTGCATTAGCTGCTCTCTGGCGGGATCATTGAGAGACTTCACGGCACGATTCCTTTCCTTAGGATGCTTGCACTGATATTTTAGTCTTAAGGACCACATTCAGCACATTTGAAGAACAGCCTGTGATAGGTGGCAGTGACTTCCAGAATAATTCCTTCTTTTCTGGATCTCTAAGCACAGCTTCATAATGTTAAAAAAAAAAAAAAAAAACAACCCAGTAGCTGTTCCAGTGGAGCCTGGATCACATCTCTTACACCGGAGCGTGTTTATTTACCAGGGTCTGAATACGCGCATCTTTACAGCTTTCTGCTGTCATAATGAATCACAGGCTATAAGTTGTCCTTTGTTGGTTTGAGTAAAAATCAAATGAAAGCCAGCAGGAGATCTCAGAGTGCACCGTTCACGAGTGTAAAAACACTGGGCCGATGACAGATCATACTGTTTTTATTAAAGCCAAGAGCACTGACTTCACTTTGCTTTTTGACCCTGGTACTCGACTGTCAAGGTGATTTTATTTCTACAAATTTTCCTTCTGCTGGCCTCATCAATGATTCACCATAAAACATTAGACAAATTCTCATCATCTGTATATGATTAGACTGGGTTTGGTTGTGCTGCTGTTCGCCACAGCTAGAGAGATATGTTCAGCTTTGTCTGAGGGGGAATCAAGTGGCCGAGCTCTTTCCTTGTGTGGCATTTCCTTGTTTTTTATATCAATGGTTAAAATGATACAGATCTGCTATAAAGCCTCCTGATGTGCCACGTGATAACACTTGTGAAAAATCTTAGTTCATCTTCATATCGTTTTCGAAAGAGAAGAAATCCTCTCTTTACTACACAAGAACCTTCTGTGTGAGCAAAGAATATAGGATTGTCTGGTCTCAAATACACATATGTAAGGAGGTCTCACTTCTGTGGTCTGGTGCTTCTGTGTGTCCTGAGACAATAATGTTCGGGATGAAAGCTTTGTACATGCTTTCAGGGGTTATGCTTTCTGTAAGAATATACATTGATAATAAAACAGATAATGAACAGTCATGGAGTGTCTACTTTCCCAAGCACTTTACATGCCTCATCGTTTCTATCTCCTGGGATCTTGAGCTAGAGAAGTAGAGATAATGGCAGAAATACTGAGTTTCAGGATTAAGTAACTTCTGCAAGGGTCAGGATTAAATAGTCAGATTGAGAAAGGGAGATATCTGGGAAGCAAAGCCTGTGTTCTTCCTACTGTGCTGGCTGACTAAAAGGCAATAGGTAAAACAAATGAAAGGAAAAGGTTCCAGCTCCATGCATTCTACCCAACTCTCTTCTTTCAGTACAGTAGTATGCAGACACCCACTTGGGTCATCACACAATGCTCATCCTAGAGTCCTCAGTGACCGTACCTAAGCTAATTATTACCTGGGAAAATCTCATGATTGCGATGAGAGAGCCCAGAGGCCCCAGCTTTCCATTTCATCTTTTTGCAAGCATCTCTTTTGAAATGTCCTACACACAACGTAGGAACTTCCCAACATGGCTTTTGGTGATGACAATGCTGAACAAAAGCCTTCCCTCACTCCTGGTTCTCATGTGGAGAAACTTTTCCCTCAGCATGTTATTGATCACTTCTCTCCCATGTCCGCGCCATCTTTGGAAGGACAGAGTGAATTTATGATCAATATCTTTGGGAAGAATGACTGGAATGATGGAGGAGAGTTATCTGTCTATGTTACTTTCATTGGTTAATTAATAAAGAAAACTGCCTTGGCCCTTTAAGAGACAGAAAATTAGGTAGGCGGAGTAGACAGAACAGAATTGTGGGAACAAGGAAGTAGAGTTGGGGAGACGCTTCAGGCAGTCGCCATATGCAGTCTCCATGCTTCTCCTCTCCGAGATGGACGCAGGTTAAGATCTCTCCTGGTAAGCCACACCTCGTGGTGCTACACAGATACTAAATATGGGTTAAAGCAAGATATGAGAATCAACCAATAAGAAGCTATAGATAACGGTCCAGGCAGTATTTAAATGAATACAGTTTCCGTGTAATTATTTCGGGTGTAAAGCTAGCCGGCGGCCGGGTAGCGGGACGCAGCCCCGCCGTTCCTTCTACACTGGAAAGATGCCAGATCTGCTCTGCTGTTCTTCACTTGGAACTGCCCCGCTGAATTTGATAGTTTACTGTACCAGGCCTGGTTTACTGCCAAACTCTGGGATTCCATTAGCTGGCACATAAGGCTCTTGAGCTGAGTTGTATCCTTCCATTTAGCATTCAGTAGTGAAGTTCAAATTGGGCTTCTGTTTATTATTATTGTTGTTGTTATTACTATTTTTATTATCTTTGAGACAGGGTCTTATTACATAGTCCAGATTCACTATTCAGCTCAAGTTATTCTCAATCTCATGAGCATCCTCCTTCTGCCTCAGTCTCTGGATTGGTGGTACCCTAGGAATGTGCTCCCATGCCTATGACCCAAGACTCTACCTTTTGGCTTCCATGTTTAGTCTTCATTTTACTTCTCACCTTGTTTAGAAGCTGGATGAGTGAGGGATGCCATACCACTGATTGGTTACTGTCCTTGGGATCCCAAGAACACTGTTCCTCTCAGTGACATTCCTCTCTAATATCCTCCCCACCTTCTTCATTAGTCTACCCAATCCTATTTAACACACAAAACACTCTCATGTGCCCTTTGCTTTCATGACAGGCACACGTGGGTGGAATCCTCCTTTCCTCTAACCATCTCCACTACTTTGAGATTGCCTCTTTAAATAATACTTATCTCAGTCCTTATCATTTTCTTATTTATTCTCTTTATCAGTTTGAGGCCTTTGAAGCCTTATCCTTATACTTGGGGTCACAGCAGTGAACAATTGAGATTTTTAAAATCTTTCCACAGTTGTTGGTCTAGCAGAACAGGCACGGATTGAGAAGTAACGACAGTGGCTTGAGTGACCGTTGAGCACGGAGGGTGCCGCAAGGAGGGAGGTGCATTGCAGGGTCCGTAACCCAACCTGGGTATGGTCACAGTGATTTCCAGGTCTCCATGAGAATTTAAGAGCCTCACAAAGAGCAACTTGTCGGGTAGTACTTGGAAAATGCAGTAAAGCTGAATAGTAGACAGGAGGGAGAGTATGAAGAGGGAACATCTCCAAAAATAGAAGAAAATTAGAGGGGGGCAAGAGCAGACTACACCATAGCTGTTAGAATGAGAAAATCTAAGAGAGGGCAGACTCTCACACAAAATATCAGACAATGGTAGGAAAGGGTTGTTTTATTAAGATGAATTTTCTTGATAATACTGATAAGGATTATTATTTGTATACAATTCTAGTTTGGCACGTACTGTGTTAACATCATATACATTAATTTAATCTTTCCAATAAGTTTATTGTAGTACTAGTATCTCAGGTTTAGAGATAACGAAACAGGATTCAGGTATAGAAAGTAATTTGGCAAAGATCATAAAACTAATAAGTTGGCAGAGCTGAGAATCTGGGAGTCACCTCACTCCAAAGTCCTCGCCAGTGACGATTGCTACCATCCTGCTGCCAAATGTCACCTCTAATGGCTTTACTGTGTGGTCAGTGTTCTAAGAGCGGATCTTATCTTATTTAATCCTTAGAACAAACTTATACGGCTGGAAGTGCTTTGTTATTGGCATTTTTCATCTTCCTTTTGTAGAAAATGAGGCTTAGACCCAAGGAGGGCTAAGTACCATGATGACAGTGGCCTTTGCTAGAGCTTTCTTAAGGCAAAAATTACAGCTATTATAAAGATTGCTTTTTGTCTTTTTACTAGTGATCTTAGAGAAAGAAACGGTGGGGGAAAATACTGCATTTTAGAATAACTAGGGAAGTAGACACCCTGGGAAGGAGTTTTAACAGTTGGCGTGTGTTCCCATTTGGGTGTTTCTTGGAGAAGGCATGTTGTTTTGAAAGAAAAGGGGATATGGTTAGTCTTAGTCAATAGTTTTGTCTCAGAATGGCAAAGAACATAACACAGTCTTTGTGGAAGTAAGGGCGGTTTTGAAGAACTTGGGACATGGTAGAGAGTGAGGAAGGAGGCCTGAGATGCCTGAGTAGGAGGTGGCATTTCACTCAGAATGCAAGGGGTATTTTCATTTCCCAGAAAAAGGAGTTTCATGAGTGGAAGACAATTACTTCCAAAATTATAGATTTCTCTCCCCAGGAAAAGAAAACATAGAATCATGCCTTGGGGAAATTGGTAAAGTAGGAACTGAATTTGGTATATGCTACTCTGAGACATGCTTGGCTAGAATTTTGAGGTTTCCCAGATTTCTAAAGAAATATAAATATGTTTTTGTAGAATTTTTCCTTGTGAAAGAAATTTGGAATTTCTGTTATGATGTCTGTAGTGGTGAAAATGTAGCAGAAATACGGTTTAGAGGGCTAATCTTGGAGGAGTGACATGGCTTCGGTTTGCCTTGAGTCATCAAGAAGGACTCCTTGTCAACCTTTCAACATACTTGTTCTCACTCTGTCTTCTAGGTCTCAGGTTTCTAGCATCCTCAGAACAGCCTTGGAGCATGGGACATGTTGGACACTGTCTCAGCAACAACAAATACTACCACCACCACCATCACCACCACCACCATCACCACCACCACCACCACCAACCACTACCAGCACCACCACCATCACCACCACCACCACCATCACCACCACCACCATCACCACCACCACCATCACCACCACCACCATCACCACCACCACCACCATCACCACCACCATCACCACCACCACCACCATCACCACCACCACCATCACCACCACCACCACCATCACCACCACCACCATCACCACCACTACTACCAGCAGCAGCAGCAGCAACCCTCACAACCACCAGCAGCACCATCACCATCAGCACCATCACCACCACTGCCACCACCACTACCACCAGCACAACTACCACCACATGCATCAGCAGCAACCCAGATTGCTTTGCAGCCACTCAGATGACTGCGCTCATACAGCCAGTCTTGTCCTGTTTGACCCAAGCAGGGCTCTTATTGAAGTTTTCATCTTGAAGTCTCATGTCTGGCTTTTTCTCATGGACACTATGTTTTCATTTTCTTAAAAACAAGAAACCAGTTATTGAAGTGAAGGTAGATCAAGAAGACATAATTATTGTTGCTTTTTTTTTCAGAACTCCACAACTTCTAGGTTGTTTACTTTTTGCAATTTTTCCTTTTCTGGGAGTCAGGTAAATCAAAATTGAAGAAGAAGAGAAAAGAATATTTACTTTTACAATTTATACCACTAAGGTGAATAACTTCATTCAAGCAATTATTGTATTAATTGCCACATCATTGATTTTGAACTTGTAGAAGTAGTGAACATATTACTGTATCAAAATAAATGGTCTTGACTTAGATTTTTCAACGCAAACACTGGCAATTAAAATAGCAGAAGAAACAGCTAAGACCCAGTAAATAAATGCTGATGTAGGCATGACGACCTTGTTTTAGCCCTAGTGCTGTCATGAAAGAGAATGTGAATGTGGCAGCCTGCATTTGTATCCTCAGTGGTGGGTGGGGTACCCATGGGAGTCCACTGGTCAGCCAACCTAGTGGGACAGAGAGCTCCAGCTTCAGAGAGAGATCCTGTCTCAAAAACTCAGTTAGCATGGAACAGAGACAGGCATTTGACTGTAACCTCGGGTTTCTACCTGCACTCCTGCATGTTAGCCCATCTATAACACGCATATGCCCGTGCCCCCAACACACACACAAAGCAGAGGACAATAATCCCCGGAATAGAAATGATGAGAATAGGAGTCAAAGGAGTACAACGGGCAGGAAAATTCTGGGATGGGAAATCTGTTCTGTAACTCAGCTGAGGCTGGAGGCATCCATGGGAAGGGTACGACCAAAGACCGGCCCGCTGTAGGAAGTCATGGGTGGCTACAGATGGAGAGGCTGCATACTGAGTCTCGAGCATGAAGGAGAGAAAACAGAGGCTGTGGAAAGGGATTCAAGAAGTTTGACTCTCAGGAAAGAGAAAGATAACGTGATTCTGTAGAAATCAGAACATTGTGGGGTGGGAGAAATCTGAGGCTATTTCAGCATCAATGAGAAAAAATCCGTTACAGATGTAGGTGTTAGATCAACTGATGAAATGGGTTTTTTCTAACATAGATGGGGGAGTGTGGGGTATCAGAGAGAAGCAGGAAAGAAAAAAATAACAACCTAATTTTACTATTTATCTGCTTCATGAATTTTTACTGTTTTTGCTTTAATTACCTATCTTTCTGGATTGACAATATCACATTGGCCCATGGACCTGTCTGTGGGACACTGCTTTTGATTGTTGATTGATGTAAGACAGATCAGGTCTCTGCAGGGGAGATGTCATCCCTAGGCAGGTGGGCCTGGGCTGTACAAGAAGGATGGCTGAGCAAACCAGGGAAAATAAATCATCAAAGCACTCTGTGTCCTCTGCCTCCAGGTTTCTGCCTTGGCTTCCTTCAGCGATGAACTGTAGCCTGTAAGCTAAATATATCCTCTCCTCCCTAGAACGTTTCTGGCCAAAGTGTGTTATCACAGCAATAGAAACTAAAGAGAAACAAGGGCCTCCTTGCATCTTCTATATCATATCATGTCTATTTTCCACTCCACAAGTAAACAAAAAGAACGAATTCATTTCCGGAAGAGTAAATATATGAACTGTGTTATTGGCTGTGAAAGTTGTAAGGATGTTTGTCAATTAAATACTTAAGTTTATTATTTCCAGTAGGCGTATACCATATCCAACAATAAAATCTTCTCTTTGTTGTTCTGTTCTCCTTAACAACCTTTTCTGAGCACTTACTGCATGCCAGATCTAAAGTAATAACCAGTTGACTAGAACCATGGCAACTCTCCCAGTTTATGTATCAACTATTAAGTGCTTTGTGACTTGTAACCACAAGGTGAGCATCTTAACAACGACCCTTTCTGTTCTCTTGTCGTGAGTTTGAGTGTGGAGTAGTAGGTCTCTCAATTTGGGCACTTTACAGGATAAATTATAGTTATTATAGTTAGGCCAAGACTGTTCACATCTAGAGGTCATGAAACCCTTATTTCCTGGCAACTGGCACACTTCAGGTTCTTGCTGCAATCTCTCTCTCTCTCTCTCTCTCTCTCTCTCTCTCTCTCTCTCTCTCTCTCTCTCTCTCTCTCTCTCTCTCTCTCTCTCTCTCTCTCTCTAGGATGTTGATGAGGGACTGGTTTTCCTAGTTAAAGGCTCTCCTCACGTATGGAGTATACAACATAACGGCTCCTTTCTCCCAGCCAGCAGCCACCTTCTCATCCTCCATGTTGATATCTTGGGCTCCAAACCTTGACAAATTTCATTATCCAAACTGAAAAGACAAATCGCATGCACTTATATATGGCACATCTTACCATAGCAACCTTTAAGTCCTGGGAAGACAGCAAACCAACATCTGAGAATGCAAATTTCTAAAAATTCTAATTTTTCCCGTGAACGCTTGAACTGTGTCGTTAGCAGCACAAGTTGATGGCTGTTTTTTTCCTGAGGTAACAAGGTCAATTTGTTCACCTCTCTCGAGATAATGAGTTCCAAGATTCCACTCCATATAACCATAGCTTGCCTGCTGTTCTTAAGGAGAAAGTGGGCTCCATGAAAAAATATCAGTAGTGAAGTTTGTGTGCTATTTGCTTTTCTTGCGGGGGGGAACAAAAGTCTTATCCTTGTGTGTAGCCTCAAGACTTTTTTCTAAAGGTCAGCCGTGTTAACTAGGTTTTCATAATAACATTAAGATGCCAGCTGACTTTTTTCACTGGCTCTGCAGTTGCAAAAGCAGGAAGATGGGATGATTGACACCTGAACATGAATGGAGGCCACAAAGAAGCTATCATGTACTACCTCACCTGATGCACTGGCAGTGTGAGGAAAACTTGGATAGCTTCACTTAGCATGCCCTTGATCCACCAGTATTGATCCTGCAGATTTTTGCCTATCTTGGTCTTGCAGTGCATATCTCTGATGGTCATAAGGGAGAAGTGGGAAATTGGAGCCCTTCCCAGATCTCACATGGTGTCTGTTGTGGTGTTGAAGATTAATTCATTGACATACTGGAAATGTATTATGCTTTGATAATGATTTTATTATATTCCTGAAAAACAGCTTATTTGAAGTTGGTTTGTTACCTGAAGGTGGTGTAATACTTCTCCCAGCGTTACTTGTAGGTTGTCCCCCAAGGTGACATTTTACAAAGCTTTATCTCATTTTTCAGCTTACTGTAATGGGAAGAGCTGTAAATCTGATAGTGACGGTAAGCACATCAAACTACAGTCCCACAGCCTCTAATAATCTTGAAGGTGATCTGAAATTTTAAATAGGAAAAAAACTAAAAGTTATCCCAAACCTATATTCTCCTTAATCTATAATATTCAAGACAGAATTATAAAGTTATGGCATACTCTGACTTTTTTTTTCTCATTTTTTTTTTATTAAAGATTTCCATCTCCTCCCCTCCTCCTCCCCCTTCCTTCCCCTCCCTTCCACCCATACCCCCACTCCACCCCTCTCCAAGACAAAGAGCCATCAGGGTTCCCTTCACTATGTTAAGTCCAAGGTCCTCCCAGCTCCCCCTAAGTCCAGGAAGGTGAGCAACCAAACTGACAAGGCTCACAGTGAGCCCGTCCATGCTGTAGAGTTCATGTTCATTGCCGTTGTCCTTGGTTTCTCAGTCCTCCTCCACCGTCAGCCACATTCAGAGAGTCCGGTTTGGTCCCCTGTTCCATCAGTCCCATTCCAACTGGACTTGGTGGTCTCTTGTTAGATCTGTCCCACCATCTCAATGGGTAAACGCACTCCTCACGGTCCTGACTTCCTTGCTCATGATCTCCCTCCTTTTGCTCCTCATCAGGACCTTGGGAGCTCAGTCCAGTACTCCTATGTGGGGCTCTGTCATTTTCTCCATCCAATGCCGCATACTCTGACTTTCAACAATTTTACTTATATTGTTTTAAATAAATTTTATTGCAAATGTTCATTGCTTTTTAAACATTTCAAAACAAACAAGGTTTCTCTGTAACTTTGGTACCTGTCCTGGAACTAGCTCTTGTAGACCAGGCTGGCCTCAAACAAGTTCTAAGATTTTTGATAACATACCTTGGACTTGGAAGCAATATATAAATAACTAGAAAATTGTATTTGGGTGAAAACAATTCGGTTTTATGTGAGCCAAATCACTTGCAAGCTTAAAGTCTTTGTGTAGGGTTACTGCTTGTTTGGTTTTAGTTTTTCCAAATTTCAAGGTCTTCCTCAGTACACAGAGGAAAGTTTAATGATTATCTGCCCCATAGCCATGCTGTGGGGTTTGGATAATAGGGTGGACGGTGCTTTGGTTTGTCCCAGGTATCAGTAGTTAGTAAAACAAGGCGACCATTCTCACAAATAGGCCTCTAGCAATAAGATCCATTATAAGTTAGGGAATTTTATGTTACATTTCCTAAAAATCAAAAACATTATCACAAACTGTTCCATATATTCTTTGATAAAGACTGGCAAATAAAAACAATTTGAAAGTCTTTGGTCAAATCTTTTTCTCTTACATGTTAATGCCGGTCACCTCTTCTGTAAGATTACTTTAAATATTTATTACTTCGAACAAATGGCTTTTGAAAAGGAATGCAAGAACACTGAGGGAGATGACATTGTGTGCATCTGTAATTGGGAAGTGATGGGATGTGGAGAGGCTCCAGAGTGAAGATTGCTGCATTTATCTTTTGAAGACAATAGGCCCACAGCTGAGCATTTCCAATGCATACTTTGCTCAGGAAGCCCGAGACCTATCAGGACAGGCAAGAGGGCAACTTTGCTCACACGTTGCCCTCAAAATAAGTCATGAGTTTTAAGACTAAGCCAAGCTGGCTTGCAAAGGGGCGGCTGTTGATCTTTTATCCTAATTTTGGATTAATTGTGATCTACAGCCTTGCGTAAACATGCTAGCCCTGTGCTTTTGCTCCTCCACAGCTAAACATTAATCCCTCTTAATGCTCTAAGTCAACTTTTAGTCCTTAGCAGAATTTACCTTAATCTCTTAGTAGTAAGTTAACTGATTTACAAAACATAATCCATGAGCCCAGAATCTTAAGGATGTGTGATCAGCAGCAGCCTCCCTTCACCCAGTTGACTTGACTTGACACGGGCTGTAAAACGAGCCAGTGAAGATGGCCCCACATTGGGAGTTTGGGCAATGCTGTTTCCCATTGTATTTTAATACAGCAGACCAACAGATGAACTTCTGTTTGTTGGAGTTGCTGCGTGTATGCACGCCTTGGTATGTATGTCGTTAGTATTTGTAATTTTATAAGTATGGCTAATAGGAGGCAATTACTTTTCTGCTTTGCATTTCTTTTTTCTCTTTAGGTCTTTGCAACTAATGTAGTCAGTCATCTGAATTAGAGGCAGATCTTTCTCCATGCTTAGGTACCATTTGACTTTATTTCCTAATTATTTAAGCATGTGCTTTATGATCATGGAAAACTGCCCTGTATACAATGTCTGGTTTCAGTCTTTCAAATTGGAGTATGAACATCAGTATTAGTGATGACAACCTCAGAAGGCTCTATAATGTAATTTGCTTCTGAAAACCATTCATAGAGCATGGATTTTAAATTTGAAACTTACTTGACTACTGAGGTCACCCAAGGTTACATTCTCTCTTATATCGAGCCAGCCAGGAGGTGCTTTTCTATTTGGAGGTCTGCTCCATCTCACTCCATTCGGAACTCGATGACTTCCTGAAAATCTCTTTCTATCAAGACTTATCTCAAATTACCGAAGTCAGAATTGTCAAGCCCCAGCCCTCAAGGTGAAAAATGACATACGTAGTTTGTAAATATACTCTTTGTTACCATATTCTGAGCCCACGGACACCATTCTCTTCAAGGAATCACAAATGCTCATGCTGCTTGCCGTATGTATATAGAGACGTTTGAAGTTGGTTGTTGCTTCTTTGTAAAGTCATTGTATTTGTTGGGTCCATCTGCTTATTCAAATGTCTAGAAATGGGGGTGAGCAAATGTGGGGAATAACCCCATGACCTTTGTTGATGAAGTTTATTATTTTTCATTGAATTTAGAAACTTGTCCTTCCTTAGTGCTCAATTTGGAAGTTCATGGTCAGGCACAGAGTGAGCGTGTATGGGTGTGTGTGTGTGTGCGTGTGTGTGCACAGGCGCCTGTGTCATTTTCATTCTGTGCCTCACCCAAGGTAGGTGAGGATCAAGAAAGTGTGTAGTGAGTGTTCGTGGTGCACTTTCTTGCAACTACATTCAGTCTTGGGGAAATGATCTCACAGGGACCACACACACACACACACACACACACACACACACACACACACACACACTGTCTAGGAGGAAAGCTGTCAGGTAAAGAACAAGTAGTCCTGGAAGTAGGGATGGAAGCTGCCTGAAAGGAAGTCATGAAATGCTTCCTTTCAGACAGAAAGAGCTACTTCATCACATGACACTAGTCGCCCCATGAATGAGGTATGTCGTTTTGGTGCTTTTCCTTTGTACTAGAGACAGGTCTATCAAATGCAATATATCCTGCCTCTGTGCCATTGGAATTCCATTCAGTTAGCTCCAGCATGTGGCAAATTGTAGCACATTAACCAACCTGGGTGAAATTTTTATGTTTTGGAAAAGGAAGCATGGGCTCCTCCACTGAGCCTACATGGGGAGTCAGGGTGGCTACTCTCCAAGGGCTCCATGGCACTGTGACTGGTGGTAGACACAGCTTGAGAGACTAAAAGCAGAACACTGGTATGGAATATGGCTACCACCACTCTATGAAAGATTATTTTCTTCTTAGCACACTCTGTCTTAAGCACATGGGGTAATCTTCAAGGGAACAAACCAGACAGAATTCCTGATCCCTGGGGCCTCTGCCCAAGTGAAAAATGAGAGTGGGGTCAGAAAATCAGGAGCAGATGTGATGGGCCATTCACAAGGTTTATTGGAGGGTGAGAAGTATTGTCAGACAAAGAAGGACTCGGGCAGGGTGACACAGGTGGGAGGGACATTTCAGAGTCCATGAAGCATCAGCATGTTTGAAAGTTGGCAATTGAACTTGAGGAAAAACTTGAAGGAAGGATTTCTCAAGGAAGAAGGCTACCGATAGCAATAACAGGGACTACACATTTCCCCCAAAGGAAGCATGGCCAGGGCTCCCTACCTAGGGCCGGAGGATGTAGTGAGGTCGGCGAGGAGTGGCAGAGAGATAATGGGGAGAAGAGGGATTTGACCAGCATTGTGGAAAGACTGTAATCTTTTCATTGACATGAGGGACAAACAAGCTGAAGAAGCAAAGTGTTCAGAGGCTTCATAGGCCTGCTTCCAAAGAGTGCTCAGAAAGTTGTGTTCAGTGGGTTGTGTTCAGTTTTGAGACACTATATAAACTGCTGTTGACAACGTGCATAATTATCTGCTTACTTAAGTAAACTCATCTTCACCTTCCCAATTCGCTATGATCTAGAGGGAATTTAAAGTTCTGCCTCTTATACTGAAAATGGATGTGCTCAGTAACGCTGAGAAGAATCATACGCTATCATCTTCGTATGTAACTGAAGCATGACAGTGAGCTGAGGTGAGGCGTGGGTACAATGACAGAATTGTGAGTGTTACTGCAGTGCATATTTGAGAAAAAGCACGAGGAGACAGATGGCTCGGCAGTTAGGATGCCTGTTGCTCTTGCAGAGGACCTAGGGTCGGCCCCCAGCACAAGTGAGGTAGTGTCAAACCATCCGTATGAGAATCACAAGCATGAGGAATTGGACGCGAACAATGGGTCCAGCGGATGCTAGATCAGATAATGGATCAGAAAAAGCAGATGCTCTTTTGTTGGACAGTATGTAGTACGTAGAAATTCAAATCTTCAAGGCAAAATGATTTTTTTTTTAATGAGACAGCATTTACTAAATCCCCCCAACCTGTCCTGGTAAAGGGGATCCCCCAGTCTTAGCCCCCTGAGTGTTTGCACAGGTGTGAAGCGCCGTGCCTGGCTAAGGTAGGAGAAGACAGAGGCGAAGGCGTGAAGTCCTTTCCCTTTGCAGTGAGAGAATAGATGTCCAGGAAGGTCAGTAGCAGAGTCCTGTCTCCACCCCAGCTGCTGGTCCTGTAGACCTCTTGAGTACTACACTGCTAGTCAATTAGTCAATTAGTGTTTAAAGGTGTTTCCTTTTGAACATCCAGTTCCCTTTCTGTTTTTTAAAATGCTTTAAAAGCCATTAAATACAAATGAAAATGGCTGATGGCCACAGAGGTGTCCGCCAAGCTTTTGTAAGTAAGGACAAGTTAGAAACAAGAAGAATCTTTGAAAGTTGAATTTTAGAAATCAAACTTTATGACTTAATTTTCTTAAAAAGTGCTTTTATTTGTAACTGAGTCCATAAAATATTAGTTGTGCGTTTTCAAATGTTGGAACAAATGTAGTCTATAAGCAAGACTGAGCGCACTGAAGACAAGGCATGATGAAACTAAGTTAGAGACACTTCAGCCATTTCTTACCCAGGAGTCAATGGCAAAGCTGTAAATTCATCTACAAGTTATTTGCAACTTGATGAAGACTTTTCTTGATTATTTAAGGAACAGAAATAATTTTCTCTAAGTTATTTGCTTGAACCAAAGTCATATAAAGTGCTTTTTTTGGTAATTAGGTAATTGAAATCGAAATGCCAGCTTGCCACGAATGCAAGGCTGTCATTGATGTGCCCATCCGAGCCAGAGGCTTCAGACATCTCTCTCTCTCTCTCTCTCTCTCTCTCTCTCTCTCTCTCTCTCTTTCTGTGTGTGTGTGTATGTGTGTGTGCACATGTGCGTGTGTGTGCGCGCGCGTGTGTGTACGTGCTTACTTCTTCTCACCAAAGGGAATAAAAATGAATTAAAAAGCGGAGGGAAACAGTGAAGTTCCAAGATCCCTTGCCCTTTTATGCTTTTACGGTTTTACAAACTCTTGTGTATCGAGAGAAAGGAAAACAGCGCAGTGGAACAGTTAAGGAAGTAAGCGTTTGAACTTGACACCCTGACTTGGATGCCAGCTCTGCCACCTGTTCTCCGTGAAACACAGGGACTTAGTTAACCACTTTGTGAGATGGGTGTGGTAACAGAAACTACTCACCTATCCAGGCTGTTGTGACAACAGGAGCCCTGAAGGCTTGTACACGTCACACACCTTTACGGGAAGTGCTAAACTCATAGTCTTATCCACTATAAATATAATTGGCTGTATTTTATTTGGGGCAGGTGAGCCAAAGTGCAAAATAAGCTTTCAGTACATTGTTATACTCCTTGGCAATGAACTCATAGTCATAAAATGTCACTGTCTCCTCGTATTACTTAGTGTGGCATGGAAGTAAAAGCCTGCAACGCAATAGATGGGCAAGGGCAGGAGTTACACTGACTCCTTAGAGAGTCACTCGTATTCCAATGTAGTTTCATATTCTCATTGAAAAGCCAAGAGTGTGTACTATTTCTACATATTTTAGTGTACTCTCTCTCTTTCTGCATCATATGTTTTACAAATGAACACTTAAATGAGTGTAAAGATAACATAAAGAAGCACAAAGGCAATCAATTTAATGTCTAGGGCTAGGGAACTTTAAAAGCAACAATAGAGATCTAGGGAGCACAGTTCAGAAGCATAATGTTGGAGATCTCAGATGAATGTCCAGAAGTCTTGTGACACTTACACATATTGTGGGCATTGGAAGCACTGTCAATTCCCCTCTGTGGTTTCCCTTTCCAATGGGGGAACCTCCTTCTGGGTATCACTTCTGGAGGTCAGAAGTCCAACGTCAAGGCACGATCACCATCTTTCCTCCTTTGGAGGCTAGGGCATTCTTTGACTGTAGTTGCCTAACTCCAACCTTGGCCCCTAACTTCATACTTCCTTCTGTTCTCTGCCTTTCCCTACTTACTCTCACAAGTGAGCTTACCCTTGGAAGGAGCCCACTGCTTCTTGTCCTGCACAATCAGCGGGAGACCCTAAATGTAGTCACCTCTGCAGAACACTCCAAATAAAGTTACATTTACAGGTTCTGCATTAAGGAACAGAAACCACCACTCTGCCTGCTGAAAGTAAATGTTCCTATCTCCTGAACTACTGCAGTCCAGTTGTTGGCAGCCCTCTGTGTTTTTCTAAGTATCCTAATATTTTTTTCCTTCTTTTCTATCCTCCACTAGGAGGTATCTCTTGCTTTCCTCTCCCTTACTCAGTCCCAAAGAATGATGTCATATGTTTGGTTGGTTAGGGAGGCTCCCTATTTTTGTCATAGACTAATCCTTCATTTGTATTACTACATAAACCAATGCAAGGTGTAAAAGTGTAGCATAATTAGTATTTTATTCACCTAAACTATTTAAGGAGGACAAATTACCTGGGCTCAGCTGGGTAGTTCCCTTGCTGTTCCTGGAGGCCCTCAAGTAGTATACCATTGTCAAATAATGGATAGGTGGGAGTTAAACCATCTGAAATGGTCTCATGTGCCAGCTGTTGGTACTGGTTTTCCAGTCTCTTGCATGGTCTTTTATGTTCAGGAAGATTATTCTGGATTTCTGGGCATGATCGCCTTGCTCTCAAAATGGCAAGAGTGGAAATGCCATACAAGCAAAGTTCTAGATCGAGAAATTAAACAATGTCATTTCCAAGTCTCTTTATTGGTTTTGGCTAGTCACAATTAGCATAGATTCGCTGACTGGGAAAAGGGAAAGGCTTCTGGCGTCTGTATGTCTGCAGAAAGCATGCACATTGTTCTCCATATCAATACCATGCTATCAGCGAGGACACAGTTCATTTTGGGGAGTTTTTTTTTTTTTTCCGAGACAGGGTTTCCCTGTAGTTTCTAGAGCCTGTCCTGGAATGAGCTCTTGTAGACCAGGCTGGCCTCGAATTCAGAGATCCACCTGCCTCTGCTTCCCGAGTGCTGGGATTAAAAGTGTGCACCACCACCGCCCGGCTCATTTTGGGGAGTTTATATGTAATGTAAGTGATATTTACTTCTTCCTGGAGTCTAAAGTGCTCCCTCCCTGTCCCCTGACCTTCCATCTGAGTCTCAGCCAAAAGACAACTTGAGATGTCTTTCTAGTTAATTAAGTCAAGATCCCTCACCTGAATCTGGAGCTGGCCAATTCCAGGAAGTATATGTAGTTAGCCAGCTTACTTGGGGGGTTTCCTGTTTCTGCCTTTCAAGTGCTGGGATTATATATAGGTGATCACCATTTCTGCCTGGCTTTTAAATGTGTCTCAGGCTCTGTACTCTCATCCTCAAGCTTGTGTGGCAAGCCTTTGATCCACTGCGTCATCTCCTCAGCCCTAAAGCTGTTTTTCAACAACATCAGAACTAATAGAGTATGGAGACATTGTTTATCAGATTTTATATAAACTCAGTGAATGAGGCAAGAAGGGAATGCCTGAACAGTTTCTAGGGGTCAGCCCTCTTGACTTGGAATCCAATGAGCTGACTATTGTACCTCCATAGTAAAGACATAGCCTTAGACACACATAACAATCTAACATGAACTCAAATATTTTCCCATTTATTTGTGTGTGTGTGTGTGTGTGTGTGTGTGTGTGCATGAGTGTGTGTTTGGGGGGGTAGAGCATGTGTAAACCAGTGCACATGTGGCAATGAGAGCACAGCTTAGGAGAATTCATTCTGTCCTCCCACCATGTGGATTATGGAGATCCACTTCTGGTCACTGGGCTTTGGTGGCAAGCGCCTTTTATCTGATGGGCCAGATTTTATCTTATTAGCCCAGATTCAAATACTTTATTATGGGAAATGATAAAGAAAAATATAAAATAAAACCTATAATAAATAAAAGTACATTAACATTCATGGACTCTTTGAGCATTATGAGAGCAGACCTTTTAATTCAAGGTGAACTATGGTACACACACAACACATAGTGCACACACAGTTCACATGCATTTGGGTAAGCTATGTGTACAGGAAATGGGCTGCTCTTGGTTGACAATGTGAAGTATGATAGAGTACTTAATAAGACTGGCAACCTCCAAATGATAGCATAGTTTCATGCTGATCATATAAGGCATTAACCACAGGCATTTTTGTTATTTATTGCTGTCATTATGCACTTTTTTCATCCACGGAAATCTCTAAGAAACCGTATTATTAGTTCAGATGACAAAAGATACTACTTCAGATTTGGGTTGAAAGCTTCTTAATGGTATTTTTATTATACATGAAACCACATACCATTTCAGACCATGTCTTTCAATTTCTATGCTTATTAAAGTTGCAATTAATACTTATTTATTCCTCCTAATGGAAGACACATTCATGACGTTACCCACTAAAAAATAAAAATGAATGCCTCTCCTGTAGAATTTGGCTTTTAAATTAATTATACCTTTAAGAAGAAGAAAAAAGTAGCAAACCTTAGTTGGAAAAACACTTTACCAAAGATCTGAAGAGAGTGGTAGACGATGTAACATTCAACCGTGTGTCTTTGTTTTTTTTTTCTACATGTCTCATTTGTTCATTAGGCCTCACTATTCCAGCAGATTTAAAGCAAATCCACAGGGCATGAGAGAGCATGAAGTGAGCAGTAATTATCTCAGAAGAGGAACTCTGCTCCACCTTTTTGTTACTTTTCTTACAATGGCTTCTGCATTAAGAAAAAGTCTGAAGCAGAAGCACACTGTCAAATGATCCTTTTCAATATAAGAAACTGAAGTGCTTTTACTTTACACATATGCGCACACACTGCTAGACAGGAAGTAGATATGGCAATTGACTGATCCGAGCTGCTCAATAATTTAGAAATATTTTTGTTGAGGCCAAAGTCATGTATCCAACTTCCAGTTGGACGGTACAGTCTCACATCAAAGGCCGTGTTCTAAAGCCATAGGTTGCTCTTCAGTCTTAACCCATCTCTCACTATGTGCATCATTGCATATCAGAGCTAGCCCTAGACAGCTGCTGGCACTCTTAGGACATGCTAAGAAGCTTGGCCTTTCTGATGATCTCCATTGCTTTATTTGTTGAAGTGAGATTAAGGAGATGTTCAAACCTAATGTTTACTTTGTGGTTTTATTTAGCTGCTCAGGCATAGGTTTGGTGAATTTACTGTAAGAAGAAACTCTTCAAATCTACAATAAAAAATGAGCAAAGGAAACCCCAAGGAATACAACCTTGAGCGCTATCATCTGTTTTCACCCTAAAGATTCCTTCCTTTGTTAAATCCCTTACTTCACCTCCTCCCTCTTCTAGAGAAAAGTATGTTATTATTTTATAGTACCACTAGAAGATTGTCTAAAATTTCATACACACTTGAAGCTTCCAAACCAATGAAAATCCTCCTTAAGGAGCCTGGTGTACTACTTAGGACCTCAGTGATGCACACACCCAGTGAGCACTAGTGAGCATCCAATTGAACCTCATGCAAGTGGTGCAACATATGACATTCCGACTTTTATTTTTAATTAATTAATTAATTAATTAACTTTTGGGCACAGGTCTCATTACATACTCGACTCTCCTGGAACTCACTATATAGACCAAGGTGCCCCTCAAACTCACAAAGATCCATGATCCGCCTACCTCTGTCTCCTGAGTGCTGGGATGAATGCACTGGCTGGGATGATGGCTCTTTCTGGACTTAGCTTTCTCTCTCTCTCTCTCTCTCTCTCTCTCTCTCTCTCTCTCTCTCTCTCTCTCTCTCCATTCCTTCCTTCTTTCCTTCCTTTTTTCTTCCTTCCTTTTTCTCTTTCATTGTTTTATTTTTTTGTTTATGTTTTTTGAGACAGGGTTTTTCTGTAGCTTTAGAGCCTGTCCTAAAACTCACTCCATAGACCCAGCTGACCCTGAATTCACAGAGATCCACCTGTCTCTGCCTCCCGAGTGCTGGGTTTAAAGGCATGTGCCACCACCGCCCAGCTGACCTCAGAGCTTTTATTTGCTATAAAAATTGTATAAGAGCATGTTTATAGTTTATTAAGACCTCTGGGGTTTTCAAAAAGGGACTTGGAACACTGACAGTGACAGGGACTTCTTATGATTCATTTAGGGTCATTTCCTTCTCTCCAAAATACAGAAAGATCTCTTTTGAGGTTTAGAACAAAATCACAGAACCAAATATGGACTCCTCCGTAGTCTCTCTATGCCTGTTGAAAAATCACACTGATGACAAATATACTGGCCTTTCTTCAGCAAAGTGAGGTGGATTGAAATCTCAAGTATGGCACACATTAAGAATGTGCGGACAAACAGTAGATAACAGCCCACAGGGAGGCAGACAAGGTGATAAGCGGTGTGTGTGTGGCTGCTCCCTGACACAATGTCAAGTGCAGAGGGCATCTCAGGCGAGCACTGCTTCCACAGCATGACCTGTGATTCATGGCTATGTCTATACCGTGTCTCAGGAACAAAACAAAACAAAACAAAACAAAACAAAAACCAACCACTTTATGTCCAGGAATCCAGTGTAAAGCCACCAATGACCTGAAGGCGTATGTTGCAGTTTAGGTTCAGGTGTGGAAATCTTTTTTTTTTGAACTTCCAAAAGTCCACAAATACTGCCTGACCCTTCCAGTGTCAGTGGAGTTGATAGATGATCACTGCAGACACTAAGTACAGGTGGCTGCTTCCGCAGTTTATTTGTTATAAAGGTGTTTCTAGGCAAAACAGAATGTGTAATGTAATCTAAACACTGAATGATAGAAATTGAACTATTAAACATTTTTTGACATTCTCTTTTAGTTAACTTCAAATTCTGCAGACACTGAGGCCAATGTAGGCATATTTTTTTTTTTTAAGAAAAATATCACTTTCCGGAAATTGCAGGCACAAGCCATCCCTACATTATTTATGTCCCAAAGTTCACTAGTCGTTGCTTTACTTATCCGAGTGTGGTTGTCAATAAACAGAACAAAAATGATCAAGGAACACTTATATTTTGCCAGTGAACACAGTGTTCTAGCTGTCTGAGGCTCCCAGTCACAAGCCCAGATCTGGTTCTTGTACTGGTTGACACTCTCCCTTGGATGTCTCAGAGACACCTCAAAATCAGCCTGGGCAAGACTGAACTCCTGCTCTGTTCTCAGAGCTGGCCATCCTTCAGTGTTTCCTATCTCAGTCCTTGGCACTGGCATCCACCCCCGTTGTGGCTCAAAAACGAGAGTCATTCTTCATACCTCCAGATTCTCAGCCCTCCCTTTAACCCACCACAAGACCCTTTATTTTTATCCCTGCACAATTTCAGATCTTCCAAATGTTACCCATCTCTGTGGCCCTCCACTCTGGTCCCAGTGATTGTCTGGTCTCGCTCCTGCCTTCTGACCAATGTATGAGTCATGTCTCTTGCCTCCAACAGTATGCCAGTGACTTGGGCAAAGCTTGAATCTAATCAGGATCACCTTGTTGTATCAAACCCTTTAACTTATCTTTAGCTGAGTGCTGTAGACTTGAATAGTAGCCTTAATCACAACTCCCAAGCCCCACGTAGTCTCATGCTACTCCGCTATCCCCCCAGCTTCACACTCCCCATTATCCTCTTACTGTGCTATTAGAATGGAATTGCTCTTCCTCTATGGCATCACATCCATGCCATGGGGCTTTAATGTAGGCTGTGCTTTGCATGTAGTAAATCACTCCTAACATTGCTAAGCTGCATTTCTCACTTGGAAGTGTGCACTGAGCCCTGTGATACTCTTTCTGGTAGCATTTCTACACCTCATTGGTGTCACCAAATCTGGTAATAACAGTAGTCGCTCTCCACCCCTTCTTCACTCTATATGCTATAATTTGATAAGACCAGCAACAATATCCGTGTTCCCTTATCTTGTGTCTCTGGCACCGAGTATGTGGCTGGGTTAGCAGTCACATGATAAATACTTACTGAAGGAACAGCTGAGTACACAATTGAGGTATGACTTTTGGTGACATTGTTCCACAGTGTCCTGATGCTGGATATGGAGGATCTGATACTTTAAAAAGTTTTAACTTATTATTTTTTGTCTTTTTCCTAAGAGCTCCCAGAGTATGCCTAATTTGAAATTAAGTATAAGTAAGAGAAACATGTTCAATGGTGACTTGCCACTCCAAACTATGAAAGCAGAGTTGGCGAGAAGGGCTGAGTTTCAGGCAAGGAAGAACAAAGAGAGGGGAAGAGAGAAGAGAAATAAACTCATCCTGAAGAAAAGCAAGGAGCAGATCAAAACTGGGCAGAAAGAGGATAGAAGTGTGCACCCAGTAAAGAGTATGTGACAGAAAGTCTGGAGCCCCCACCAGGTGAACTGCTTACATGTCTCCAATGCAAGAATACATAGGCATAGCCATACACACATGCACAACCCACACTCACACCTGTATGCCCACACACAAACACATGAAGAGCTAATGAGCATCTCAACTGTTTATAAACACATGAACGAATGGAAGATATGTGATCTGCACTCAGGAGCCATTAAGCTGTCTCTTTCTTTCTTTCTTTCTTTCTTTCTTTCTTTCTTTCTTTCTTTCTTCCTTCCTTCCTTCCTTCCTTCTTTCTTTCTTTCTTTCTTTCTTTCTTTCTTTCTTTCTTTCTTTTTTTAAGGAGATTAGGGTCTCAATGTAGCCTAGGTTGGCCTTGAACTCACAGTGGCATCTCATATCAGCTTCCCAAGTGCAGGGTTTACAGGGAGACACCGCCACTTCATCTGACCGGAACTCAGGATTCTTGGCTCCACCACTGATGTGCCATTGTTCCTCCATCAGAAAAAAATATCTCTATGTCTTCCGTATTTAAGGGTAATAAGCTAAAATTACTAATAAATGAAATTCAGCTATTGTTGAAATTTGATGTAAAAAATTGAATCTCTATAAGAGAATTAAAGGAGAGAAAAAGAACACTGCCTTGCATTTCCCTGCCTTCTTATGGGCTTCACGATGAACACAGCCTTTAATGACATCAACCCCTGCATTTTTCATGCTGTCTTTTACTATAATAGTTCTGTAAATACATACATTAATTTTCTCAAGTCTCTGTTACAAGAGTCTTGGCTGATTCCCAACCAAACACAAAATCTTGCAAACCTCTGATACACACACACACACACACACACACACACACACACATGTACATATATATTTGCCCACAGCAGCTCTGTCAGAGCTACCTAGGACACGCACTTTCAGTCTCTGCTTAGTACTTGAACATTTGCTTGACTTTAATAGGCTGGGATGATTTCAGCTTATAAATCTTCAACTGGAGGATAAAGTTCAAGTAGATAAAATCAAACAGATGTTGGTGGGAGGATTTCTTCATGACCCATAAAAGTACTATCATCAAAGCTGAGAATCATTTGTTTTGAATTATTACACTGTTATCAAAAGGATTGTAACCGTCTGTTTGTTGAGGAATTGGATCTGTTTATCTGAAAACAGAAGAAAGATGCCAGGCTGAGGCGTTCCTGGGAATGTGTGCTTCAGATGATGGCTGACACTCGGGACGGGGGAGAGGGTGTGGGGGGCAACGGAGACACTCTGATTGACATTTGTCAGCAACATAGGCGTCGGGGCATGCCATTCTTGAGCATCAGCCAGAACGTGGCTGAAGTCAGGGGTGGGGTCAGGCTGGGGAAACCCCAGAGGAAAACTAGAACGCTCACTTCGAAGTGAAGAATTAGCTGTTAGGGAGCAGAAAATAAGTCATTTTCTGCATCTCAGACGGCAGGCTGGGAATGTGCAGGGAGACACGGTTTTCAGGAGTTCTGTCCAGGAGCCGAGCCGCTGCAGTACACAGACCATCCGCTGCTGCTGTTGTGGGATGGTCTCTCTTTGTCTGTGTCCACTCCTGCCTGTAAAGCAGCTCTCCAAATGCCTCGTTCTTTGTATGGACTTAGTTTATAGGCTCAGGCATGTCGTCTCAGTGAGCTTAAAAGGCAACGCAAACATGCAAAAATATTAAAAACATAAGTAAAGAAATGTCTTAAAAGTATAGACGACTGACACATTGAAGTTGTCTCCGTTTAGTTACCAAGTCCCCGCCAGGCACCGGGCATTGGCACCGGTAAAATCTAGCCTAGCAGAAGGTTTCTTCCAGACTGTCCCCCCCGCAGAGTTTGAACGTGTTGGGTAATCTGCCTTCTTCAATATGACTAAGGCTTTCTTTGCCTCGATACTTTCATGCGCTCAGTTCTTCCTGGTTGTTTGGTTTTCATTGTTTTATTAATGACAAGTGGTTCATCTTTTCTGCTCACATGTAGCTATATATAGTACAGCTTGCTAGTCTATAGGTTTATGTTGTCCTTTTCCAGAGAGGATGGTGATATTTAAAAGTTGCATGTGGCCATAGGCTACATCTATCTTCAGTGGCCAACTGACTATGGGTCTTGGGTTTATTCCTAGAAATGATTACCTTTTGAGGGCTGTACCTAGACGATGTCTTAGCAAACGCACACTGATACTACATGAATATCACTCTGCATCCTCTTCTCCATAAATCATTTTCAAAACCTTTTATTTTATTTTATTTATTTAAATAACATTTTTCCCATTCATTTTACATACCAACCATTTTCCCCGCCCTCCTGTCCTCCCATCTCCTCTCCTTTCCCATCTACCCCCTCCTCCCTCACCCACTCCTCCTCCAGCTCCATTTAGAAAGGGCCAGGCCTCGCATGGGCTTGCACAAAGCAAAGCTCCTCCTCTCATGTCACTGTGCTGGGTAATCCAGCATGGGAACAGGTTACAGAAAGCCAGCTAAGCACCAGGCAGAGGTCCTGTTCTCATGGTTGGAAGCTGTACTAAAAGACCAAGCTACATGATGGTTACACACATGCAGAGGGCCTAGGTGGGTCCCATGCAGACTCTCTGACTGTTGTCCAGCCTCCATGAGCTCCCTTGAACTCAGGTTAGCTGTCTCTGTGGGTTCCCCCAACAGGAGTCCCCTGACTCATGCAATCCCTCTTCCCTTTCTTCTGCAAGACACATGGAGCTTAGTGCAGTGCTTGGCTGTGGATCTCTGCCTCTGCTTCCATCAGTTACTGGATAGAGTATCTCTCAGGACAATTAGGGAAGTCACTGATCTTTTTACAGTAGATGGTTCAGGTACCCTCTACACCATTCCTAGGAATCTTAGTTGGTATCATCCTTGTGGGTTCCTGGAAGCTTCCCTGGCACTAGGTTTCTCTGTAACCCTGAAGTGCGCCCCCCATCAAGACTTCTCTTTTTTTACTCTCCCTCCATTCTGCCTCCAACCCACCTCCTATACCCAGCCCTCCCAGTCTGCTTCCTGCTTTTCTAGCCAGTTTCTGCGTGGATAATAAGACACGTGTGACTTGCTTTTCTCACTATATTGACTTTTATTTTTTTCAGTTAGCATAATGGCTCTATAATTGTGTTAACTTTCTAAAAGTGACATAATTTTGGTTCTTCTTGATGACTAAGTAGTATGTCAACATTTGTATGTATCTCAGATTTTCATCTTTTCATTTGCTGATGAACACCTGGGCTGAGCACACAACTAAAGGCTTTCTTGTTTGTGGTCAGAGAATGACTAGAAGAAGAATGTGTGTAAGGGGCTCTTCATGGCCCAGTGGCTCCAGCACAGCTCTGCGTGGATTTAGTGAATATTTCATATAATATTTAGAGAAGAAATACGTATACATTGACAATTTTTTATTTGTCCAAAATTCATGGTTACATTTAGCTCTTTTGAAGTTCTCCTGTATGCCCCCATTCATCTCTTCATCTGTCTAGTATTCACATATGATTTTAGCTAGGAGTGGCAGTCATTAATTTTAATGGACTGAAGAACCAAATCTATTCTTTCATTTATTCACTTAAAGTATTTGTCTATATGTTTGTCCAGATATTTTATGGCAGACAGTGTGCTAAAGGAATAGGAAGGCATAGATCTTTTTAAAAATCTTATTCTTCTCTCATAACTTACATCTGGACTACACTTTCCCTCTCTCCTCTTCTCCCAGCCCCCAACCTCACCCCCATTCATTCCTCTTCTGTTTCCCTTCAAAAAAGGACAGGCCTCCCAGGAATGTCAAGCAAACATGGCATATCAAGTTGCAATAAGACTAGGTACCTTCCTTTATATTAAGACTAGACAAGGCAACACGGCCTGTAGATTATCTCTCCTCCTCTCACCATCTATATTGCCTAAGAAGTGTCTTTCTTGCCTTGTTGCCCTTCTGTCCCTTGGTGTTCATCTCACCCTATTCACCTATGGAGCATCATCTGATCTTGGTGTACAGGAAGGAAAGGAAGGGCTACTACACATGGACATGTGTTACAGGTGGCCGCTTGTTCATCCTGGCCACCTGGCTAGCTTAGCCTTAAAATAACCACACAGAAATTGTATTAATTAAATCACTGCTTGGCCTGTTAGCTCTAGCTTCTTATTGGCTAATTCTTACATCTTAATTTAACCCATTTCTATTAATCTGTATATTTCCACATGGCATTGGCTTACCAGGTAAAATTTAGCACAGATCCATGGAATCCCTCAACTCTGCTTTTTTTCTTCCCAGAATTCAGTTCTTTCTTCTCTGCCTACCTAAGTTCTGCCATATCAGGCCAAGGCAGCTTCTTTATTCATTAACAAATACAAGCAACACAAAGACAGAAGGACCTCCTACACCAGACATGGCTCCTTGGCTCTTACTATGAAAGACCTCACTGTGTTCATTCACTCAAGAATACTTTTTTTTTTTTTTAAAAACTTATTCTTTATCTAATAGGGGCATAAGAGACTTCTAAAAGCTTGTATATCTGGTTTATGGCTCAAAATATTGTGATGGACATTAAATTTGTAACTCTAAACTATTTCTAACAAATAAGGATCCTAAAAGAAACACAACAGAGACTGATGAGATAATTTTGAAAGCATGGATATCCTTTGAGAAAAATTTAGAATTGCTGTATGAGTCATTCAAAGAATTTCAGTAAAATTAATCTCAGAACAATGCTTTTCTAAAATATCTATATTTCACTCTCATATACTTTCTACCATTTTCTTTTTTGTTCAAAATATTAGACATCTCTTAATTTTGAAAATTAGTAACTGATTGGATAAAAAGTTAGAAATTGGTAAAAATATAATATAGAAAATGGTAAGCTGTTTTTGAGAAATAAAATCCAAATTTAATCAAGGCTCCACTGGCTTTGCTGAACTTTCCTCCATTCCTTATGCATGGACACAGGGAATATCTGCTTCTTCCTTTGCCTCATCCCATTGGTAGATCACAGGGCTTCTCAACAGGAGTTTGTTGATAGTGGCTTTGTGGGTGTGCTTACTTCCTGAGATGCACACCTCCAACTTCTGTGAGGGACTGTACTCAGCTAACAAGTGTCCTTGTGCCCTTAGAAGCATGGTATCAAATAATCACTAAAAACACTGGGATAGATTACAAAAAGACAACCAAAAAACAAACAAACAAAGAAACAAACAAACAAAAACAGACCAAGAAAGAGGCCAGGGTACCTACACCAGCATGTCCCCTGTTTGCTGAGCGGTAGGTTTGGTATTTTCGTTCTTCCTGGACTCTACAGTTTAAACCCCTTGCTTTATGTTGCAGTTAGACAGAGAGGCCAGAATAGGAGACATGAGAACATTATCAAGCTACCGTATTAGTCAGGCTCAAGATGCTGCTGCTTTAGTCCAAACTTCAGCAGTAGAATTGCTCAGAATAGGTCTATTTCTGGAAATATTTGGAAAGACACACTTTCCTTTCCTCCCCCTTCTGTTTTACATATACAGTAATTCTGATAATTCTTAATTTAAAAAGAAGAGTTTTTAAAGCTTAGAATAAATTGGATAGAACAGGCATAACCAATTTAAGCATAAAGATGTGTCTCCAAACACTTTTCTGCTAAATCACATTAGGCGATACACTTAGAAGGAGCCCTTTCTGTAGCAGAGCCATTGGTTTTGTGCTTTGTTGTGGTTGGTAGTGGCATTTCTTTCGAATGGATGGTAATTTTATATAAAATATGTAAAGAGATTGAACACATGTGTGCAAATGCCTCCAAGCACAGTACAGAGCAAATGAAGCAAATGTTATGTGTCCAATTAGTAAAATTATTTTCATCACAAAGTAGACCCAGAGAACATTTCCCTTTAAAAAGAGTTGATTACCATACTGGAATGGTACCAAATGGCTACCATCTTATTGTGTCAATGGTTGTGATTTTAAGCACCAATAAATTATTGTCATAGTCATCATCATCATCTTTTTCTTCTCCTCTTTCTAGCAGAATGGATTCCTTACTTTTTGTTCTTGACAATTTATAATCTGTCTCCCATCCATGTGGAGCACCGGCATAGATGTTCGTCACCCAGATGCCTCCCAAGGAATCCTTTTCCTTGGGTTGAAGTCGGTGATTGCCATAGAGAGATGGCTACTGTTGACGAAACTGGACGTTGCTGAAAGAGTGTGGAGATGAGCAGGGTTCAGGAGAGACCGCCCCCAAGGACATTCATTACAGACTTGTACTTGGCTGGATCAAGAATGACAGCTCTGGTAATTAGTGCAAATTTTTTAATTATAGAATCCCAAGCCCGTGACGTCTTTTCTTTTGGTTTCCTTCTTTTTCCCTTTTTCTTCCCTGAGATTTGTCCTAAGAAGAGAGCCAGGGGAAAAATGAAGTGAGAATTAGATTAAAGCTGCCGTGCACTGCCGAATGTTGAGCCTACATGAGCTGTGGGATCAAGGAGCAGTGCTGGAAAAGCTCTCCTACAGTTGCTGAAAGTAAGCACAGCATCAGAATTTCGTCCCTCTTCGTTGCTGTCTGCTTCCAGTGAGGGTCACTGGTGCTGCTGCTAGGCACTCTCTGAAAAATCAGGGATAAAGAATAAATAACTGTAAGCCTTAGTGACTCAAACAAATTATTTTCCAGTTGGTCGACAGAGTGCTAAGTGAAAGGCAGAGAGCTTGAACATGAACATCTTGACTGGCGATCGGTGTCAGCCACTTTCTGTGTCCAGAAGTCTCTTAACTAAGGAGACACATTACTGAGTCGGAGTGACTCTCCTTGAGCATGCAAAAAAAAAAAAAGTACATTGAAAAGATATATCAGGATCCAGAGAGGTTCAGGTATTCTTGGAATAGTATCTAATTAATGAACCTTGGATGACATTGTACTTTATATATGAAAAACATATTCTATACAACTTAGCTATTGAACATGTGTTTTATATTATGAGTAACAAAAAAATTGATACCTTTTGCTTGTCCCAGTATGTGAAAGTTGGCGAACTGTAGATAGTTAATTCTGAAACAGGTGTTTTCCTTTCTTACCAGAATATTCTAGTACACTTGTCATGCAATTTGCGAATTATTTTGTCAAAGGCCTGCATGTTCGATCAGTAGCTGCATTTCACCAAAATGACTGTTAGCCTTGAACATGCAAAATCCAAAGACACAGAAGGACAGATTTGCTGAATAGAAACTGATGGAAAAATACCATCCAGTCTTTGGCCATTAGCAGCCACAGGGACCGCTCAGAACGGCACCTGTGCCTATGTCTTCTCTTCTACCAGAAGGGCTGAAAACATGATCTCTTTGGGAATTTCAGTTTCCTTTATGATGCTGTCAGGGAATCCATTTGACGAACTTTTAATTATAGCCCATTTTGGATATTGAAAGTTCCTTCTAGCATACACAATCAAAGAGACTGAGAAACATCACCTGTCATTGTGAAAAATTTTGCTGGAATTTTACTGCCTAAAAGAGCATATAAAAAATCATCTTCTTACAGTATGTCCAAAATGACACCACCAACCCTGTTAGCCGTGTGATTCACCCACCAAGCTCTTACTGGGCACTGCTGTATGCACTTTGTATGATTATAGTATTTGTATATCTATTTATTTAATGTTTACAGGTGTTGTCTGTATGAGTGTATGTTTATCGCTTGTGTACAGTGCCTGAGAAAGCCAGAAGAGGGGGTTAGTTTCCCCCTGGAACTGGAGTTAGAGTAATTGTGAGCATGTGGATGCTGGGAACTCAACACGAAGTTCTCTTTACTGCTGACCTATCTTGCCAGCCCTAATTAGAGTTTTTAAAAATCCTCCCTGCAATTACTGAGGAAAATACTATCATTATCTCCATCAGAAGTGAAGGTAAGGAACTGGTCAAAGACTACGACAATCTCATGTGACAACAGATTCCCAGAAGTCAAATGCCAAGGACTTTTAGGCAAGATAGTTATGTCTTTGTCCGAGCTGATTAATTGCCTTGAATTCTAATGTTTGAAACTTCTAAACAGTAATAAAAAAATAGTAAATACTGCATTTGAAAATGGAAACGACTCTGTTTCCACACAGCTCTGTGAAATCTTTTTCTGCAGACAATTTTGGACTCTGAATTATCATCATCTTCAAAATACTGATAAGTATAGACATTGATAACCTACAGAGTGCAGTGTTGTGGTTTGATATCAAGCCCTCTCCTATGTGCACATGTATGTTTGTGTGCTTGGTTGTACACATGCATGCAATTGTCCAAGTTTCTTTCAGCGTCGAAAAGCATGTGGAAAGATATATGGTTAAAAGCTATTATGCAGGAACCATGGGAAAGGTGTAAGGCTGTGCATACATGTGAACATATATGGGGAAACCCGAAAGGACAGAATTAGAGAAAAATCAAGGGAAACAATGAATGGAAAAGAGTATGCACTCATAGATCAGCACATAAATAATAACAGTAATATGAATTACAGGAACTCTGGCCTAGGTATCAGAAACCATGGGTTTTGGTGCCTGTTTTGACAGTGGTTTGCTGTGGTTCTGTGGATGCTACTTTCTTTAGTTCCAGTTTGGCCTCTGTAGAATGAAGAGTGCTGTGGTTCTTTTAACTTCGTTGAGGAGTTGCTATGGTAACCAAGTGATATGGGTCCAGGTGTTTTGAAAATATCTTAGGCTATGCCTGCTTAGGCATAGCTCTGTATCTTCTATATCTGTTTTTGATATTGACAAGGAAAATTAGAACTTAAAAGACAAAAATTTCACATTTAGATATCTGCTACCAATTTTTTCCCTGACCTCTTTTGTTGGTATTAAAATGAGTGTAGCTTTGGCTTCTGGAAAGTTAAAGTCTTATGTACAGAATACATTTTGATTAGATAACAAATTATAAAGGATTTTTAAAGACTTAAACATCTAAATATATCCAGGAGAATGAGCTATTCAGACTGCTATTGTATTTTTTAATTTAAATTTACTTTTTAAAACAATCTTTTCTCGTTTTATACACCAATAACAGTTCCCACTCCCTCTTCTTCTCCTGCCCCCACACCACCCTGCCCCAACACCTCGACTACTCAGATAGGGTAAGGTTCCCATGGCGAGTCAACAAAATCTAGCACAACACTTTGAGATAGGACCAAGGTCTTCCTCACTATATCTAGACTGAGCAAGGTATCCAAAAAGAATGTGTTCCAAAAAGCCAGTTCAAGCACAAGGGATAAATCCTCTTCTCACTGCCAGTGGCCCCACAGACTGCCCCAGTCATACAGTAAAAACTCAAGCAACTAGACATCAAAAGACCAACTAATCCAATTTAAAAATGAGGTACAGATCTAAACAGAATTATCAGCTGAAGAATCTCAATGGCTGAAAGACACGGAACTGCTCAGCATCCTTAGCTGCCAGGGAAATGCCAATCAAAATGACTCTGAGATATCATCTTATACCGGTCAGAATGGCTAAGATCAAAAACATCGATAATAGCTTATGCTGGAGAGGATGTGGAGTAAGGGGATCACTCCTCCACTGCTGGTGCAGAGTACAAACTTGTATAGCCATTGTGGAAATCAGTATGGCTGTTTCTCAGAAAATTGGGAATCACCCTACTTCAAGACCCAGCAATACATCTGGGTGAGAATGCACACTCACACCACAAGGGCATTTGCTCAACTATGTTTATAGCAGCATCATTTGTAATAGCCAGAACCTGTTATTGCATTTCATTCTTTTTCTATAGTTAGAATTTCAAATAGCGATAATAAAATCCATACACTAAAATTAAGAAAATGCCTTTTTATGTAACAAAGAAGTAGAATTTTTGTGTTAACAGTTTAAAATGTCATCATTTAGAATACAGTTAAGAATTTTGTTGGTCTTAGCAATGTAGCAACAGTATATTACTTTCTAATGTGCACAGATAAATGTGGCTATCCCTCCTCATTAAAGAAGCTCCTCTTTCCAGAAAATGAGGACAATTACAGAAAATCACAGTTGAACACAAGGTAGAGATCAGCAAATTATGGGAGCCCAGCCCTAGGGTATACGTCTACATCACAACTCCTGCGTCTATGGCTCAAGGAACATGACATAAAAGAGGTAGAAAGGTGTAAGATGGTATCTCAACGTTGTTTTGATTTCCATTTCCCTGATCGCCAAGGAGGTTGAGCATGCCCTTAAGTGTCTTTTGGCCATTTGAACTTCTTCTGTTGAGAATTCTCTGTTCAGTTCAGTGCCCCATTTTTTAATTGGGTTAATTAGCATTTTAAAGTCTAGTTTCTTGAGTTCTTTATATATTTTGGAAATCAGACCTTTGTCTGTTGCGGGGTTGGTGAAAATCTTCTCCCAGTCAGTAGGAAGCTCTTTTGTCTTAATGACAGTGTCCTTTGCTTTACAGAAGCTTCTCAGTTTCAGGAGGTCCCATTTATTCAATGTTGCCCTTAATGCCTGTGCTGCTGGGTTGTACATAGGAAGTGTTCTCTGTGCCCATGTGTTGTGGACTTCCCACAGGGCAGGGAACCCTGACTGCTCCTTGGACTGGCAAGGGAGGGGGAGGGGAGTTAAGGGAGGGAGAGGGAAATGAGAAGTGGGGAGGAGGTAGAAATTTTTAATAAAAAATAAATAAAAAATAAAATAAAAGAGGTGGAAAGATTGTAAGAGCCAGAGGATCAGGGAGTCTGCTGTGAAACAGTCTATCTTAGAAATGGATGCATAAATACGAGCAGAACAGTGGCAACATCAATAGACATACTACTATGGAAAGGGAAAAAGCTCACTGGGTCCTACTCTTGGACAAACTACTATGAACAATCAATGTCTGCGGAGCGAGGGAGAGTCAGCGGTTCCCAGGAATGAACCGCCTAGAAAGGTGTTTGTCAAGTCACCTGCAAGGATCAAGAAGCCCTTCCCACCCACCTCAGGCTATAGGAGCTAGAGGAGAAGGGAGCAGAAGGTTGTGTAACTTGACTTGTCCCTTTGAATGGTATTTAATACTCTATGTGTTTGTGAAACTTCACTTGAAATACAAATGAAGTAAGTGGAAATTAGATTCCAATCTGGGTAACATAACAAAGTTTGCATTTAAGTTTTTTATGCTATCTCCCTGCTTCATTGATATTTAAAAATTCCGATATCAGTCTGCAGGGATAACTCCTCTAGAGAGAAAGGGATTGGAATATGGAATTTGATTTGCGATATAGCCAGATATGAATTTACTGGACCAAACTTTTTTGCCTAATAGTTCTGGGGTTTTGTGGTTCTGTTATTTTGGTTTTGAGCCAGATTTTCACAACTTAGCCTAGGCGTGCCTTGAACTCACCATCCTCCTGCATCAGCCTCCTGAAATTACAGGAATGAATACAATCACAATTCTAGAATTTTGGGTCAGGAAGGAACCTCTGAGGATCTGCTTATCTCTATTCTTTCTATATATAAAGAATGAGAAGCCCTGTTTGCATACTCTGGGCCAAGTAGAGTCGAGTCTTCAACGGCTTCCTTTGGGTAATAATGAGTATGTTTTGTTGACAAATACTTAACTAAAACAATAGTTTTGAGAATAAAACTATATTAATATATTAAACATTAAATATAGATTGAAATCTGTTTTTGATACCAAAAGAATCAAATATGTTTTCATTAGCTGCTATTTCCTTGTTTTACCCTTTGGAATTGTAAAAAAACAAATTCATTTTTGAGATAACTGTGCTTAAATACAAGGGATAAAATGAATGAATAGGTTATTAAAGTATTTTTAAGCACTACTTAAACACTTGAAAATAGGGATTCATAATTTAAAAAAACCCTTCAAAGTCAACATGATTTAATCGTTACAGAATTTCCTCTTTTATGCATTCCCCAGAGACACCTTCATGCTTTTAGCATATGGATCTGAGGGAGATCACTGTGATGCAAATTGGAAATATCATCTCTTTCTTGGCTCTGTTTCTTATGGCTGCAATTTTAACCTTAAGGTTTCTCATGTTGCTTTTGCTTTACGTTCTGCTGTGGCTGTACCTTATAACATAGATGGCAACGAGAGAGTACATTGTCCAGTTGTATAATGTTCCAAACCAGCCCAGTGGCTGGCAGTACAAAGCACGAGTGGCAGACAGTCTGAACAATCGCATCAGGACCCATCCCTCCATCTCCAGTGGGTGCACATGCATAGCCCCGTGGGATTTTCTAGCATGAAGGTCTAAAACATTTAACGACCTTTCAATTTATTAAGTTAAAAAGCAGAAACAAAAGAGGTGAGTGGCTTATAATGGTGTGAATACTGTGGCAGCCTGCCTGCCAGCCTCTGTGGGGTGCTAAGTCACATCTGCTGCATCTGTGATGTGTGTATGTGCCTGCGTGTGTGTGCGTGCACACACGTGTGTGTGTGTGTGTGTGTGTGTGTGTGTGTGTGTGTGTGTGTGCAATAATGTGTGGTTTCCCCACAGCTGATTTCATACTCCGTTTCTATCATAAGCATTTTCCAATTTTAACTCTTCATGATAAGATAATTTGCTCCTATGAAATATTCCAACATATGAATGTGGCTGGCTTCTGCTCCTCTTATGAAGAACACAATGATGGGAAGGAGAAGCACACAATGCAGTCTGAGGCAAGGGGGATTTGGGTAGATAGTCATAGAAATTTCATGGCACACCATCCAGGATATGTGGCTGAAATGTCCAACTCTCCCATGCTTATGCTCTTCCCTGTTCCTGTTGTAACCACTGGTTTCACTTTCTGACTGCATGTCTGCCTCATACTCTCTCTAAGTATAGCTCACGACCCTCGGCATGGTCCCCAGTGCCTTGCTTCCACTAGCCTTGACTTTTGTGCAGATTATACTTCTATACACTCACCACCTCAACTCTGCTAAGCTCAGCATTGCTCACTTTCTAGTTCAGTTTTATGTGTACATGTATTTGTCGGTAAACTCAGCCTATAGAATAAACTGCTTGGAATTTTAAAGGCATTGCTTGGAGGTTTTATAGCCATTCTTGTTCAGCTAGACCATTCAAATTCAAAACATTTCATAACCCCTCCAGGAAGCAATGGTCTTAATTTTGAGTGGTTTTGTAATCTTAACGGTGCTATCTATAGTGCAATGGAAGAATGCTCTACAGTCTTCAAAATGTACATCTATACATGCATATCCCAAGACTGTAAACAAAAATTAAACAGGATATTTAAATTTCCTAGTTTGTTTTCATGTATTATTTTATACACCCCACATTGATTTCTTCTTCTGTAGCCATGTAACTCATTCACTAATTTGGGTATTATTGCATTGTTAGCTATACTTTTATTAACTTTGATAAAATTATTACAATTAATGATAAACAGGTATTCTAAATGCAATATCAAAGCAGAAGCACATTTGGCAAAACTATCCAGGTCCATCTGAGTGATGTACATATCGAAGATCAAGAAAGCATTGCCATTAGCAGGATCTTTGTGGTGAGAATGGGAGGAATAAGTGAAAGTCCAGGAAAGAAAGAAGTTTAGAATGGAAATCAAAGCAATGGAGAGTCACAGTGGAGCAATGAGGGCTGAGGTCACAGAGGGCAGACCACCCAGGAGGCAGAGATACTGCAAAACCAAGAAAAGACTTTCATCATTTGTGAAGAATACTGGTGGGTATGCTTCATAAGGTCACTGGCAGGATGTATTAAGAGAAATAAACCAAATCATATCCTTGATTCACTAGGACACTCAATACTCACAGAAAATTATTTTAAGGATAAACCTGAAACAAAAATAATAAGCTCATGAAGACAGTCTTCCTAGGTTTTCTTAATTGTGAGAAAGTAAACAATAGAAGTCTAATAATTATGTGAGAGTAGTTTCCTTAGAGCACAACAACAAACTGGAAAAATGGACATTCTTGTATATATGAATTACATCATTAAAATAACATTTTAACCCCGTTGTAACGGTTATCACTAAGTCCAAAACGCAGAAATGTACAAGGTAAGAACTAAATGTGAACAGGGAACAGACAAGCTGTTGGTTCCTAATGTGCTGAGAATTAAGGAGCTTTCCATTAGGAAAGAAAGGGGTTTCTTGACTGACAGTTTATAAAATTTCATTTTCAAATATTATGTACTAAAGAGTAAAACTTAAAGGAGAAAAAAAAATGACGAATTGATAAAAAATAAATAGAAACTTTAGGAACATGGGGGGCGGGGAAGAAGAGGTACCATATAGTCACAGGGCACGTGATGCAGAGGCAGGAAGCAGGTGGTGGGACAGGAGCTACCAAGATGGGAGAACTTAAGATGGAAAATGAAGAAGCCAATGCAGGCCAACAGAAATCATAATCGATATTTTAAGAAAATACCATATGAGAGGTTACCAGAGGGGTCAATCATTAACTCATGCAGTACATTTACTGGCTGGGCTGGGCGTTGAAAATCGCAAACCCTCATACACATAAACCAATCAACCAACCAACCAACCAAACAAGCAAAAAACCTGGTGTAAACTAGTCATGCTTCCTGCCTTTATTGAACATATTGACTAGCGTGCGAAATCGTTTAAACAAATGAACAGAAAAAAGGTACGAGAAAAGTCTGAGTGTGGAAACAGAAATGTGGGTGAGGGAGCCCATTCTATGGCAGACTGTTAAGTAGAAACCAGAAGGGTGCTGAGGGAGAAGTTAGCCAAGGCAGAGAGGTGGACAGGCACTCTTATAAGAGCAAAGCTAGTGGGTCTACGCCTTCTTCTTATGAGTTGCTGTGACCTCCAGAGCTGCATCATCCCTACCCCAGGAAGAAGCTGCACCTGCTGAGTAGTGACCTACAACCGACTGAACGTGTCAAGCTGTGTTTACTTCATCACTGGCCTCTCTGCTACTCTCTCTAGTTGTTGTTGGTGGTACTTCAGCCACGAGGCTGCACGACTCTCTGCTGAATTGCAGTTTTACTGTGCTGTGTCTAACTTTGGCCAGAGATTTATTTTCTTTGGGAGCTTTGCATTGGTACAAACATTGAACGCCCAGAGGCCTTGCCCAGTGTGTGACCCACCTGCAGCATGAGTCACCGTGACGTGCAAGTATGGGGTAGGGAGATGGGACAGAAAGAGAAGTGGGACAGCTGGATCACTATGAAGAGAGGTGGATCTGGAGACTGTAGGATGGAGAGGAACAGTCATGGGAGTAGCCTTGGAAGCCCCCTGAGGCTATGGTGGTTCCAGCCTATGCTGCCACTGAAAGCCTTGTCTAGGTCTGTGACCATACAACAGCAGGGCTCTGTGTAGATGTCCATGGCCCATATTAACACCAAAGGCCCCGTGAATGTCCCTGGTCTGGACTGTTGCCTGGAACCGTGTTGATATCCAAGGGCTACATAGACTTGGCCCTGTCACTCTCTGTCTGCACTCTGGCGAGCGGATTAGTCCTGCACATCCCTTGGGCACCATAGTAGAGCTGGCCCTGGTGCTATGGATATGGGTGAGCCACCCCGAGGGTGTGAGAGCCAGAGACCTGGCCCTACCCTTTGCTGCCTGCAGCTTTGGGTAAGCTAGCCAGGGCAGTATTGAGTACTAGTCCTGGTGGTGAGGACACAGAACTGCTGAGCTGACCAACCCAGCTACCACCCAAGCCTGCATCCAGGGCTGTGAGTTGGCTTACCCCAAATCCACCCCATCTGTGAACTGCTGGAACAGAGCTGCAGGATCAACAACACAGGGCAACAACAGGACAGTCAGGAGGAGTACCAATGAGGCTCCAGTATTAAGAGTGTAGCAGAAGCCAGAGGCCTTGAATCACACCAATTACTCATTTCAAGGAATATTTGCAAGGAAAGATGTACAGATTAGAGGTTACTCTGTGTGACGTACTGCGACACACTACAGCTTCCACCATGAGGTTTTTGTTTGTTTAAGTTTGTCTTTGCTTGTTTGTTTTTACATTTTATTTTATTTTGGGGGCAAATTTCAAGGGCAGTGGGTGGATACGAAGTAATGGGGAAAGGAGTGGGATTGGGTGTATGATGTGAAATACACAAAGAATTCATAAAAGTTAAAAAAAGACCAAGGAAAACATTAAGGATTTTAAATAAAAACAACAACAACAACAACAACAACAACACACACACACACACACACACACACACACACACAAACCCACATGACCAAGGAGACATAGACAAAAAGTGTTCAGTTTCGACTCACAATTTTACAGGGTTAGAGTCTATGATGATGGGGTGAAGGTCTGGTATCGGGCAGCTGGAGAAGCACTTGAGAACTCCTGTCTTGATTCTCAAGCAGGAGACAGAGAGCATGCTGGGGATGGTGGGAATCCTTTGAAACCTACAAGCCCACACCCAGTGACACACCTCCTCCTTCAAGGCCACACCTCCTTCTGCTTCCCAAACAGTTCCAACAACTAGGTCCAAGAACCAAAACATAGGTGCATAAGGGGTCATTCTCATCCTAACCACCCCACTAGGTTAACCATATCAGGTGCGAATTCACTCCTGTTGAGTGGACCTTTAGTCCAGTTACATGGCTGTTGGTTATCCCCAAGGTAATAGCATCACTGTTGCACCATTGGGAATAGCTTGCCAGGCAGGTTATTGCTGTGCTTCATAGGTTTTATAGCCGGGTAGGACGGTCTATTGCTTGTCTCCTTTTGTAGCTAGCACATTACCTTCAGACACCACACTAGCTAGTCTTCCGGAAGGAGGTTTCCACGCCTTGATTCCTTCAAGAGTCTGTGGGCCGCACAGTGTTCTTATAGGGAAGAAGAGCGCCAGGAAGAGAAGCAGCTCTTTGATCTGCCCCAGGGTGGACTGGGCACAAGAAAACAGCACAGGTTATCCGAGTGCTGGCCCACGGCCACAGACGGGCTTTCTTCCCCTCTTTCTCTGTGTTTTCAGCAAAGTTGAGAGATGAGAGAAAGCACTGATTTTAATAGAGACCACTGAGAGTTATTTTCTCCCATTGTTCCAGAGAACATTTTGTTATCATTTGCACTGTTAACACATAAATGAAAATTTTTATCACAATTTAGGGACGATTGTAAACATTTGTAAATTTTGTGACAAAAATTTGTAAGAATTGTCATGATGTTGTAAAAATTTCAGATTACTTAGATGGGAAATAAGTTTAGCAATCTGGGTATGGAGATTCCTGCCTCTGTTCCTAATTCTTCAGGGAATGGGGTGGGAGGTCATGAGTTCAAAGTAAACCTGAGCTACATTACGGGGTCTCCAAAAATCCAAAACAAACAACAAAATATAGCTTGTGAACTTCGTAGTCCAGAGAGAGAGCAAAGGTTAAACCTGTCAGCCAGCTACACAAAGGGGGAAAACTAACAATTATGTAGGAAAGCAAGAATGCTTTTTATTTTTTCTGACAAAGATTAAATAAATGGAATATATTAAAAATAAAGCTTGCTGGGTAATGATGGCACACTCTATTAATTCCAGCACTTGGGAGGTAGAAGCAGGTAGATCTCAGTGAGTTTGAGGCCAGCGTGGTCTACATAGCTAGTTCCAGAACAGCCTGCAATATTACCCAGAGAAACTCTGTCTCCAAACACCAAAAACAGAAACAAGAAAGAAAGGAAGGAAGGAAGGAAGGAAGAAAGAAAGAAAGAAAGAAAGAAAGAAAGAAAGAAAGAAAGAGATAGTTCTAGGATTAGATACAATTTCTAAGTGTATAATTGGTATTTATATAATGGTCATGTGAATAGAAAATTAAAATTGATAATTAGAAAACTATCTGTTGAGTTTTATATCCCAAAATATTATGTTTAAAATCTCTCTTGGCTGTGTTGTTTTCATTAGGCCGAGGTGCTTGGGATTCAAAGAATTGTGTATATTTTTCTCATTTATTTTGCATACTCTATAGTATAGTGGGGTTCACATCAATGCAAATATCATGTGTCATTTCTTCATGTGCATGCTCTCCAAGCCTATACTTTTCCTTCTTACCAATATTACTTATTATCATTAAGGAATTTTTATAGAAAGCTTTGAAGATAAGGAATGGCTGTAGGTGGTTACTTCCCATCTAGCATGAGGAGATTAAGCTCAGCCACACACTATCACAACCATTAGTAATGCCGAAGACACAACAAGCGTCACCTGAAAGAAAATCTTTTGTAAAACATACCTATGTAACAAACGCTTCAACATTTCATTAAATGCTTTTACAATGGCAACATCAGCGTTTGATATTGAGTTAAAACTTTCTTAAGTAGTGACTAAGCGTAATTGTTAATGAAATTTAGGGAAGTGAATTTTGGTGATTGTAACTAGTTCTAGTTTACTCTCTGTTGCTACGATAAACACCACTACTAAAAAGCAACTTGAGGAGAAAGGGTTTGTTTCACTTCATAGGCTATAGTCCATTATTGAGGGAAACCAAAGAAGAAAATCAATATGGCAGCCCGGACAGGAACAAAATCAGAAACCAGAGAGGAATGCTGCTTGCTGGCTTGCTTCTCTGTCTTGGTCACCTACTTTTCTTATACAGTTCAGGAATACTCATCTAGGAATGATGCTGCCCACAGTGGGCTGATCTCTCCTACATCAATCACTGATCACGAAAATGCTTCCCAGACCAATACGCCAGAAGTCATTCTTCAGTTGAGGCTTTCTCTTCCCAATTGACTCTTGAGTTATACCAAGTAGACAGATGAAGTTAACTATGGCATGACTAAGACTAACATGGATGTAGAGGCCTCTATATAGTTCCATTCCAGTGAAATAAGCTGACACCGATTCACTGTGTCTGTAGATCTATGGAGCAGTGAGCCACATAAACACACAGAGCTATCATGCTACAACCACTGAAAAGGGTGAGCTTTTCAAGTATACTAATTATGATCATATAAGTGATTTTGAAAATGTAGGAAGTAAAGGTTTTTTTGACTGTTAAGCCATCCTGTAATGTTTCCTTTTAGAAATGTAATATTAAAATACTTTGTTCTTTGCCATAACGATTATAGATTCACTTGGAATTAGCACTATATTACCTATTTCTTCATTGATAACATTTTGCAAAATACAGTATAATGTTATATCCACGTTGCGGCCACACAACACACCAACTTTTTCATCTTTCAGCTGTGTGTATTCACGTGTCTGAAGTTCTGATTCATGTGTGTTTTTACATGTCCAGCACCACAGTGAAGATGAAGACACCTTCAATCCCAGCAGGCACCCGTTCACAATCCCAATGACTTCCTTGTTATGTTTGCTCTTTCCTCACACCTCCCACCTTCAACTCTTGGCAGCCATTTATCTGGTTTCTGATTTCATAATGTCATTTCTAGAATGTCATATAAATGCAATCATACAAAACATAACGTTTTATTAGTAAGTATTGAATGATGGGGCTTGAACTTTAGTGACATAGGTTACTACTCAAAATAACCTAAACATAGTTTAGTGCTCACAATAGTTTTAGGATTTTTTTTCCTCCTCCTCCTCCTGTTCTTCCTCTTTTTCTTCCTCCTCCATCTTCCTCCTATTCTTCTGTAGTCTCTGTGTTAGTGAGGCTTTGAACACGGTGGTGTTTATCTGAGAAAAGCAACTTCTAGGAGGAAGGCACATAGTTTCAGAAGGTTCAGTTCCTTGTCCCTTGGTTCTTTGTGCTTGGGCCACAACATAACTGTGGCAGGAACATGCAGTACAGGAAAATTTCTCCATCTCATTGCAGACAGGAAACAACTGCAATATTGGAAATGGGAGCCAAGTGGAATCCTCTGTGAGCACATGGTTTTCCTTTAGCTGTTTTCTACCCCCTAACGTTTTCACAACCTTCCCAAACAGTCCAACCAGCTGAGAATTCAAGCTTATGAACCTTTGAGTGCATTTCATATTCAGTCCACAACAGTTTTAATATAATATTTGTCTTGAACCAAAAGCCTACTATTTAAAAATCATGTATAGTTTCTTAGTAAAAGAGAGGATCAAAGGGAAAGAGCATGGACTTCCATCCTTCATCATCTACCAAAACCCCCAGTTTCTGTGTCCTTAATTTATCCTCATACATAGAGCTTAGTCAATACATACAGTATAAATATTCTTATATCTTCTTCATTGGTTTCTGACCTAATAAGAACACCAAGTACTCATTTAGTGTGGATGACGTAAATATATATATAAATATATAGATAAAATATTCAGAATATTTCTAATTGAAATTATATCTAAATAATATGCTATTTGACTGAGCTTCCAAGGTCTAGATGAAGAACAGAAGGAGGGAGAAGATGAGCAAGGAAGTCAGGACCGCGAGGGGGGCGTCCATCCACTGAGATGGTGGGACTGATGTAATGGGAGCTCACCAAGGCCAGCTGGTCTGGGACTGAACGAGCATGTGATCAAACAGGACTCTCTGAATGTGGCTGACAGTGGGGGCTGACTGAGAAGCCAATGATAATGGCACTGGATTTTGATTCTACTGCATGTACTGGCTTTTTGGGAGCCTAGTCTGTTTGGATGCACACCTTCCTAGACCTGGATGTAGAGGGGAGGGCCTTGGACTTCCCACAGGGCAGGGTACCCTGATGTCTCTTAGGACTGGAGAGAGGTGGGGGGGAGTGAGGGGAATGGAAGGGAAATGGGAGGAGATAGAAATTTTTAATAAATAAATAAAAAATAAAATAATTTAAAAAAAACAAAATTAATAGTTTAAATTTTTTTACTTATATTTTGCTTTATATTTTATATACAAGAAAGCCAAAACATGATTCAGTATCATTGTGGTCTCTTAAAAATGAGAAACTTTTACAAATACTTGTTGCAAGCATGCCCGTAGTATATACATATTATTGGTGTAGATAGATACTTGGTAGAATGTGGAAGTCAGAATACAGCTTTGCAGACTCTGTTATTTCCTTCCACTTTTGTATGCATGCTAGGGGTTGAATTAAGGTCATCTTGGCAGCATTGCAAGTGTTCTACCCACTGAAAAATCTTGTTCACCCTGAAATCAATAGATATTCGATTTATGTTCACAAATTTAACCATGCATTTTATTGTGCTGGGGATGGAATCCAAGAGTTTGAATGTGTGATTCAAACAATCAACCACTGAGTCACACACTCTGCCAAAAAAAGTGTTTAATATCACATCACAGAGGATACGTATTCACTGATATCAATTTTCTATCATTTTAATCATTTTTATGTTTCTCTGCAGAAAAATAATTTTCAGTTAACCCAAATGTTTTTAAATCTCAAATGTTTGAAAAAGATATTGGCAAAAAAGATCATTTACAATAAAAACACAAAGAAATTGAGGGTAAGATTTGTATATATATCTCATCATTTTGTATGACTAACCAAAATTTCTGCCAGCACATTTTTCCTCCACAGTAATCCAGTGTTTGTCTATTTAACAAAGTAAAGCCGAGAGATTTTGTGTCCCCTAAACTTCTTAGAAGAATTACTTGGCACCAGGATGTGCTTGCTGGTTTTTAGTCCCAATTGCTTTATATTTTATATACAAGAAAGCCAGAATGTGAAAACATGATTCAGTATCATTGTGGTCTCTTAAAAATGAGAAACTTTTACAAATACTTGTTGCAAGCATGCCCGTGAAGGCAAGGATCAGTTTAAAAATCTTAGCAATGATTGTGATGAAAAAACTCAATGCTATTAAGTGAATTCTTGCACGCCAGCTGATGGGCTGTGTGTAATGGTATCATTTGCTTCTTCAAATTCTTTAGTAGATCTTGGAAGTTGACTTGTACAGGGACAACCAAACCAATACCATAGGTATCAGAGTCTATAACAATACATTATATATTTCAAAATTTATGACAGAAAAGAATTAGATCTGGGCTTTTAAAATGGTTGGTTGAAAATAATGGGCCAGGCAGTATTTAAAAGAATACGATTTGTGTGTTGTTATTTCGGGCATAAGCTAGCCGGTGGTTGGGAGCCGGGCGGTGGGAAGCCGGCCAGCAGCTCATCACTACATTGAAATTTGGAATGAATATGTTAATATTTTAAAATTTTTTGTTGTCCCAAGTATCATTATATTGTTATCCTTTTGAGTAAGCAAAGGAAGAAGGCACAGATATGGAGAATCTTATAAGACCTACTTGACAAATGAGGTTCTGTGAGCCACATTCTCATGGTGGATACAGCCTTAATCAAAGCTGAAATCTCAGCGAGGCATTTCATAAAAAAGCTGTATAGTTCTTTCTATGGTTTTTAATATTATTCCATAATTTGATATATCTCTCTCTCTGCCTAGTGTCTTCATTTTATCATATAAACTTTTGGAATGAAGGTGTGAGGAAGGAGGTGGTGATTCTATGAAGTCAGGACCGCGAGGAGTGCTCCCACCCACCGAGATGGTGGGGCTGATCCAATTGGAGCTCACCAAGACCAGCTGGACTTGGGACTGAAAAAGCATGGGATAAAACCGGACTCTCTGAACATGGCAGACAATGAAGGCTGCTGAGAAGCCAAAGACAATGGCACTGGATTTTGATCTTACTACTCATACTGGCTTTGGGGGGGGCACTAGCCTGTTTGGATGCTCACCTTCCTAGACCTGGATGGAGGGGGGAGGTAATTGGACTTCCCACAGGGCAGGGAACCCTTACTGCTCTTCAGGTACGAGAGGGAGGGGGAGTGGAGGGGGAAGGGGGATGTAAATGGGAGGCAGGGAGGAGGCGGAAATTTTTAATAATAAAAAAATAAATTTTAATTAAAAAAAGAAAGAAAAGTCATTGAAGAGTGCTTTAGGGAACTTTAAATACCTATTATCTACCTATCATTTCTCAGTCCACCAGTCACTCTATACATCCGTCCTCTCATATTCTCATGCATCTCTGTATCAGTCCTTCTGGCTATCAAATTGAGTTATCTAATCCATCTACCTATCTGTTAATCATATTTCAGAGATCGCCACTTAATTTAGTTTCAGCTGGAATGATGCTCCCTCCTGTTGACAGATAGTGTTACAGGACTGGTTGTAGTTACCACTTTCCACACCCTTGTACACAGAAATAAAAAAGGCATGATTTATCATAACCACACTTAGTGGCTCCGCATCCTGCCGTTTCTCCTCTTTGTTCCTGACTTGGCTCGCTCACCAATCGTCTCTGCAATCATCTCTGCAATTGTCTCACTTTTTGGAATGGTTCCCCAGATCAGAGACTGTAAGCATATACACAGAATTACAAAGAGTTTTGCAACACTTAAATGATCCAGAATGTTCCATTCCAGCATCTATTCAGGTGTTGTAACAGTTGGTATTAGTGTGTCCTTAAAGCTCATTAAGGCCACTTTTCTCAGATACTGAATAATTATTTTAATTACATATCTGGTATTTACATAGTTAGGTTACTATGAAATATACTCTTTAAATGTATATATGGGAATAAAAAGACAATATTATTAGAAAAATCAAATTATGATACCATATAAATTTCTTTATCACATTTTTGTTACTTAAAGTATGTGCTTCATTGACTGGGCTAAAACTAGTGATTTAATTAGCCAAACCTCAGAGCAATTTATTGTAACATTTTGGCATGATGAAGTTTTGTCTTCAGATGAGAAATAATTTCAACCCTCTTAAAGGTATCATGACAATCAAAAGTCAACTGAAATAGCTGCCTACTCCCCTGCTTCTTTTTCTTTTCTTTTTTGTTTTTGTTTTTCCAGTGAAAGTATTCATCCGGAACTCAAGTCATTGATTAAAATATGTGTTTTCCTCTGGCTTGTTTTGAATGGATAACTATTTCCGATTCCAAAGTAGATTATTATGTAAAAAATAACATTTGCTGATTTTAGTTGCCATCAATGCCTCCGTTTTTTTCCTGCGGTGTCACCAGTTCAGAGAGAGGGGTGCTCTGCGGCCTGGCACATCATGGCTTAGAACTAAATCCAATGCTTGTGAGATGACACACGACTAGACAAAAATGACAGCGTCCTTTGTCAGGAAGGGTGTAGTCTCACGTGCTGATGTCAGTGTTAGCTACAGCTGTATGGAAGGAGTATGCCGAACAATACTAACGCCTCTGTAGCCTGAAGTGTAAAGAAGAGAGTGCAAATACGGCTGTCTGAACATTACGGAAAAATGCTCTCTTACTTATAAACTACAAGGCTTTAAAATGAATGTGAAAATATTTTCTAAGTTTTCGATGAGTATAGTTTAAGTGCATATTGCATAATTGGAACTATATGTATACTTTGTTTTGGGAGTACTCAATTTTGAAGACTTGATTTTAAGTCATTTCTTTAGGATCAGTTAATATTTATTATTAAATCAGTTTTCAGAAATCATCACATTACTGAATTATGTAAATTCAATTTGACCTCAGAGCTGTTCATTTGAGTATGTCTGTGCTAGTGATATCAAAGAATAAATAATTTCTTTATTTCTACTAGCACTGAGCTGACATGGGATATCCCAGGTCTTGGTGGTTCTGGCAGAAGGGCATGCTGATAGGAATTTTGTGGTTATGGGAGTATTCCCAGATTCAGGAACCCATCCCAGAAAATATAAAACATTCCCGAAGATGAAACTTTCATTATTCTTTGAATGTTAATCATGGTCATTTTACAATGCCACATTGTGAAAAGTAGTCACTACAAAGTTATAACACAAACAGCAAAGCAAAATTAAATGAGCATTTTGTCCCTTGTTATGCAGTATGGCTTTTTAATGAGACTATAAGCTGCTTATTATTATCTCACACACAATATAACCAGACTAGTTACATGTTTCTTAAAAGAAAAAAAATCTTACATGATGTTCATGGCCATCAAATGCTTTAAAAAACTGATTTCATTGTACCAGTTGAGACATGCTTTAAGTATTCAAGACCTATCAATAGCCTACCAGTGTGTGCATAGGCAAGAAGGTGAGACACAAGCATAGAGGCTATAAACAGTCCTATAGAATTCATGTACCGAAATGTAAATTTATCATTCAGCAGCTCAAATAAAATTATGGTCAAAATTCCAAAATTTTAATACTGTACACGATTTAAGGAGGTTGCGACTTATTGGCTGCTAAATGCATAATGCCTACTGTGAAGCTAGTGACACTTTTGTTTGTGTACAAGGCCCTGGTTGTGACGGATGTCGAGTTGGAATGGTGTTGAAACAAAGGGTGCTATCCCAAAAGCGAGATGAAAAGTTTCGAATGCCGTGCATTGATTTCCGACTTTGAAGTGCACCACCTTCACTGCCCATGTTTTTCTTGCATTGCATTGTGCTTTGGCTTAGCGGCTACTGCTAAATCCATCCCCTACCCCTCTTCTGAAATAGTTTAGCTGTAATAAGAAGCTTGTTTTTCTTTCCTCTCCTTTCTGCCTTTTCTCTTTTCTGAACCATTTTACTTTATTCCTTAACCCTCCCTCCTGACTCGAAATGAAGTATAAAAGCTTTGACGTTAAAGCAATTCATAAAATGTATGCTTTCTTACTCGAAAGAAGGGGCAACTCCCTTCTACACTGTATGACTTTCCTTTTAAACAATACCGTATCAATGTAAAGTTATGCCTAAAATGTTGGTGGAAATTGATTTAAGTACTTTAAAATTAATGGTTCATTAACAACGTCTCTTTATTCTTGTTGACTCATATTGATTTTAGAGGTCTGTATAAAATGTGCATGCTAAGATCAAAGTTTGTTACAAATATAAAACACTAAAGGTTTTGAAACTATTTTACAAATCAAACAACATTCCTAAACTTGTTAGTAGTATATCATGGAAAGAAGGAATAGTTTTCACATAGGTGAGAATATAAGATGATTTTTTGGTCACCTCCCTCTCCCAGTGCTGGGCAGGCTAGAGTTTCAGGTGTGGCAACTGAACTCTGAGTCTAGATAGATGAACTCAACAATGGGCATGATCTGTAGCCATTATCCCACTGTACGAATTACTTTCTTATATTGAAGACTTCAAAGAGAACCTACACTGAAATTCAGCAATTCAAGAAACAAAGGGTCATTGGTAATTAATATAGGAAGGGTAATACTATGGACAACAAAGCAAATGGATATATAAAGGGAATTTGTGGTTGAAGATGTGGCTTAGTTGGTAGAGCACTTGCCCAGTATGCAGAAAACACTGCATTCTATCTCTAGCAACAAATACAACTGGATATGATGGTTTGTGCCTGTATCTTGGGAGGCGGAGGCAGGAGATCAGATGTTCAAGGTTGTTCTCCATTACTTGATGAGTTCTAGGACAACCTGGAACATGTGAGACCCTGTCTCAAAATAATGTGAATTTGTGGTTTTTTTAAAAATCATTTTACCTCCATAAATATACATTTTATTTTCTTTCAAAAGTTACTAAGTGAGGGAGTATCTAGAGACTTTACATCTTTATGAGTACAGTCTTAACTGATGAATGTATCTTCAATGGTTGTGAGCTCAGATCTGTTACATTCTTGCAAGACACAAGGTTTATTTTGTGAATTAGTTGTTGTAATTTATCATTTTCTAAAAGTAAATCTCTAAGCATATTATAGAGGAAAACATACAAATGTATATTGTCTCACAGTGACAAATTAAAAACATTTATTAAAAAATTACACAATTAGCAAATGCCTTACAGTACGAATGTAGTAACTTTGCTGTGTTTAGAATATACTTATTTTGTACAAGCATATTAGGTTTAGGTCAACTACTTGCTGTACCATAAAACTTTAAAGAAGACACTGTGTATACTCTATGAGTGAATGCATTTTTCCAGTAGCATACATTTAAATAAATCTTTTTAAATCTCTAAAATAAACTTTCTGACTCAAGCTAGGATGTTGAATATTTTACATTATGTTAAAGATGTCCCTTTTGTGTGTGTGTGTGTGCTTATAGGTATGTATCTGCATATTTGATATACACACATGTAAATAGACTCTGACTCTGTCTTTTGGAAGTTACATGCTCACTATGTGCCTGCTTTGCTTTCTTAGTCCCAACTGATCTCTAGTTGGCTGTATCTTCCAGCTCTTCAGCTCAGCTTCTCTCTGTCTCCACAGTTTCTTTGTCTTGACCTTGTAGTTAGGGACCTACAAGCAACACTTACCCAGAGAGCTCCCTATGATGCCATCTGAGGATCCTTGTGTGATGTGAATCATCACATCCCAAGGTATCTGTTTATTCATGCTACCTGGCTTTCCAAGACGGGGTCATCCTGGGATTTGGAATAGAAAACCAGAAATTTCACCTCTCAGCAACTCTCGATGTTTGAAAATCTTTAAGAAAAGTTTACAAGATTTTTTTTAAAAATGCCTTTTATAAAAAGTAAAATTATGCATACTTAATAACGAAATTAGAAAGAACCAGGACCACCAAGATTAAGTTCCATGAGGAAAAAATACTAGGTTGAGGTTACTATGCATAATTTATAGCAATTCCTTAACTCATAATAGTTTGTTATGGAGCCAAGGACAAATGGGTCATATGCCTTACTTCCGAGTGAGAAAAAAGTATTACTTGAGAAATTCATTTTTCTCCGTTCTCCCACATCTCCGTATTTATAAAAATGTGCTTATTTATAAAGAGAGTGTGTAGATTGACGGCGATTTTAGTGCAATTTATTTTACCATTAATTTTAGAAGAGAAAAACTTCACCAGTCATACTGCAAGCTTGCGTAGAGACCAAGGGTAACCATGAAAATTAAAGAGTGAGAGCGCTTTAGATAATATTTACCATTTCATCTATTCTTTCGATAATTAAATTAGCAGCCTAAACTTTTAATGTAATTATTTTTTTCATCAAATTGTGCATTTTTAAGTATTTTGAGATATGTAGCTAAAATATAGATGAAAATTAACATGCATAATATTTATGAAAAGTGATCATGCACAGATTATCTTATCTAAGGGGCGCATGAAATTGAACGCAAACTAGTAAAACACTGAAGGTAAAATTTACAGGAAAAAAACATACAATTTTGTTAAAATGTTACAGTATACATGTCATAAAAGTAACATAGTACTACTGTATTTTGCCCAATTAAAATTCATTTAACCTGTATTTGAATAGTTTTGGGGATTGGCGAAATGGAGAAGGATTGCTTAGAACATAGTTTCTTGCTTTATGAGAATAGAGTATGCATAATTTACTAAAATTTAAGTCAAAAACTCATTTGATTTGAACAAAAACTTATTTGATTTGAAAAGTAGGCTTGTTTACTTTAGAATAGTTAGATATTTTTATGCAGAGATCTATGCTTTCTTACATGGCATCGCAGCTACTGTTACATGTTTCCTCTATGAGAACTCCCACGAAAAGCTGGAACAGGCATTTTTAAAGGCTAAGATTTCTTCTCTTTTAGAAAGCATTGTATCAGGTATTGTGATCATTCTTGGGCATCAGACAGGTATTGAATGGCTTAGTTCAGGTTGTCCAGGACAATCAGAATGTTGTGTTGCCTCATCTCCAAGGTGCTGGGATGCAAGTCCCAGTTTAGTTTATAAAGTCTTACAGCAGTTTAAATGGCAAAATTCCTTGAGTCACGTTTACACCAGCATTTTGGACTTAATTCCTACTTTGAAAACACATACTCTAATTACAAATGTAATAGTCCTTTCTGAATGAGATCAAGATTCCCAAAGATCGAAGTTTAAGATATTCTTAGTTCTGAAACATCATTTTAGACAAAGGGTCCACCCTCCTTTTTTGTACATTTACATGTCTTATTAACAAGTGCTTAAACTTCTGATATGGTTTCAGAAACTAATGTTCTCATTTGTATAACTTAGTGTGTCTACAATAGCCCTGATAAATAATATTTGGTTGAAGAAAATCAACCATAGTTCCAATATAGAAACCAAGAGTGAAAATAATCACAGCCATAAATGGCTTTTTTTTAAATTCATTCTTGTTCAAATGATTCTATCAATTTTCTTTCAAACCTGTAAAAGAAGGTCGTTGACTCCTTTATACTATTAAGAGGGGCCTTTTAATTACACAAACTGGGGAACCTAAGTAAAAAAAAAAATTAGATGAGCACGTTTGATTTGCTTGTCGAATTGCAGTTGTAAAGGTTGTTAGCAGTAGGATTGTAAAATGTAGTATGAACCAATCACTTGCAAGTGGAGCAAGAGAACCCAAACGTTGACGAGATGGCTCCATCCCTCAACCTCTCAGTTAGCAGCATCGACTTGTTCGTACTGTACTGTTTTCACTTCAGTTCAAACTAAATTCCAAAAGTTAGTATTTGTTTATGATGAAGCAAAGCCCTTGCATTAGGGTTGGCATGCCCCATAGACTCTAATTTTAGTGCAAGCAAGCATGAATTCTAAAAGTCTGTCAAATTCTTTTAATAGATGTTAGTGTGTTTCACATGGTGAATTGTTCTAACAAGCCTTCCCTTCAGAAATGACAAGGCTGGTGTTGCTAGCCAATCAGTGCTTGACTTGAGCACATTGCCTTTATTGGTAATAATGATATCCAAGGATTAATTCTTGACCCCTTGTTTGTGTTTGCATGATAGAAAATATGCAGTTTTCCTATTTTTCAACTTGGTCCAAGTTAGATTGGTAAATTAAAGTCTGTTTCTGGTCTCCTGTACATACCTTATATATTTTCTGTAATGAGAGACACATTGGGGGTTTGGAGCTTATGTCTTAGTGTTATCGTCATGCCCAGGGTTGTAGAACAGGGCAGTCTGGAGAGCCACTGTATGGAAACTTCACTATTTGGGGTGGTTTGTTTTCTTCCTCTTTTTTTTTTCTGACAGGGTTTCACTGTAGCTTTGGGGCCTGTCCTGGAACTCACTCTGTAAACCAGGCTGGCCTCGATCTCACAGAGATCACCTGCCTCTCTCCCGAGTGCTGGGATTAAACGTGTGCACCACCACTGCCCGGACTTGGTGTGGTTTGCTTTATACAGCGTCTTTGAAAGTCCTAAAGTTCTTAGTCTCAATTCAATTTTAGTTTACACAAACTCCCTACATATTTATTTTCTCTTTTGAAAAATAAACATTTAATTTCCTATGATTTCTCAAGTTTAAAAAAAAAACATTTTCAGAATCCAAATTTTAATTTCTTGAAAAATCTATTAGGTGTTTGGCATTAGGAATTCCTATGGCATAGAACACCTTGGTGTGTACTAACTGGGCTTTGACGGTTCTTTATCAATATGAGCTTTTAGTGCTAATAATAAAATTGATTATGCAATATGATAATATTTGTTTCTGATCCAATATACAAAATGAAAGCTTTGCTTATTTATTTGATGAAAATGGGAAAGTGCAAGTACATTCCGGTTTGTGTTGTGTGGACCAGAACTTTACCAGTCACTTCCTAACCTTTAAAGAGCCTTAAATAGTACATATGAAAAACACATTCATATCAGCTTCCCCTGGGGAGTTTTTCTTTGGTTTAAGAAAATTTTATTAAAAATTGGCATTGCAAATAACATTTTTCATAACTATATGTAGACCTGTTAAAATTTTTATTAAAACTGGAGTTCGGCCTGTTCCTTTTCATCATTCGATCAGATATTAAAGTGCTGCAGCAGCTGTAGGAAATAGAGCAAGGGATTTTCACAGGGATTTGAGTCTCCCTGTCTCCATGCCTTCAGTGATCATATTATCATAACTATCACACATAACAAAGCTCTAAATCTAATTCAGATAAAGTAGTCAGGACTCTGAAATACAAAAATCCAAACACATGCCGTAACTTTTTTTTTTTTTCAGTGCTGGCTCCTTTAACATGGATTTTGTAAACTTGGAGAGACACTCAAGAGATTTTGTATACGAACACCAACTAAACAACCTCGTTAGCTGTATGTTTGACAGAGCTTTAATTAGAGGTGTTTTCAGCCATCCAAGCAGTTCCATTAAAAAGAGCATCCTGCATGTACTAGCAAATTATGATCAAACCTCGGAAGGTTAATAAGAATGAAACTAGATGCTTGTTTTGCAGCAGCCTGTACGAATCTCTAACTGCTCAACAGTCTGAGTCATTTCTCAAGAGAGCAGCGTCCTTTAAATGCAGTGTTGAAGATGGTAAGTGTGACCATATAATTCTTTTGTGAATTAAGGAAGTTAAAAATGAGGGTAATAAAATTGCAAATGGGCTGAACCTCAAGTAAAATGACACAAAAGGACTTACATAATCATCTTTTCTTCACATTTACAGGACAAATTTATAATTTGACGTCTGCGTGAAAAGCATACTTGTGCTATGAATAGTTTGTAAATCTCTTATCAGAATTTTCAATCAGTTGACAGATGAGCAGCTGTGTGTATATATTTATTGTAACAGTGCCTTCTACTGGTCACACCTTATTTATGATGTGAATAAATTGTATAGTAATGAAAATGTATTTATCCTAAACTGTTGTTGAGAATGTATATTGACTCAGCAAAACTATTTCTGCTAATCAAAACTTCAAGGCATGAAAATACAGTGTGCTGGGGATTAACACGTTACATTTCTGTTTTACCTCAGCAAAAATTAGATCTTTGGAATATTTTCTTTTAGAGAGAAAGTGTTTTCTACATAATGTAACTTAAAATGTAGATTATTTTTATTGTTTTTATTTTGAAATTGATCTTGTTCTGGTTGCCAGTGTTTTAGCTTTCCAGTCACACTGTGTCCAATTAAGATGAGAGGAATGCTCATATTTTATTAATCTCTATAAAATTTGAGAATCATGAAATTTACTTGTAAATTGAGAAATACAAAGGAACTTAATATATAAACAAAATCAACTTAAAATATTTAATAATGTTTCATGCGGTTATGCAAACCTCTTTTAAATATTAAGGCATAAAATATGGATGATTTTTTAAAAAATTGGAAAAGAATAGATAAAAAGAAGCCATAAAATCATGAAATAAAGGCATGTTTTTCAGCAAATATGTACATTTGCAACATTAAGTATATAATTCATTCTCAATGTGTGACTTTAATAAGCTCTTTATGAACCCTACACTGTTTCGGTTTTAATTTTAAATAATATTTAACAGAGAATAAATTATTACACAATAATTTCACTATTAAGTGCTCCAAAATTAGCTTTATGTCGATATGATTTACATTAAATGTGTTGTCTTGCAGTGTTAACTTTTATGGGAAATTCTAAACATGAACATTTGATGCTTTGCACTCAAATTAGAATCTATGCTGTAAAAGTCTTTCACTTTTGCATGTCATTAAATCTGGCTTTTTATTGCCTGCAGCAATAACTTAGGGAATCTTTATTACAAACAAATTAAAACCCTGAACGTCTGATAAAATTCATTGTATTCAGTTCGGAAAGAATTATTTTAATAGGGCCAGCTTTGCTTATGCTCATCAGAAGGAGGTCTCACTGTTTGCCGCTTCACAGATCTTCGCTCATGGCGCATTCAGTTATCTAGCCATACGGGGGCTTAAACTACCCACCAAACGTGTCCACCCTGCACCAGACTAGTGGCAGAGTCTGGAAAAAGTCACCTTTGCACAGCAGTTAAGGAAGAAATATCAAATTTTTGTTTCTTCCACACCCACTCTTAGCCAAAGGCTAAGAGATGATCACTTATCCTAAAAGATTTTTTTTTCAAATAATTGCTTCTTCTAGGAATGAGCTATCATCACATCTATGTGGAGAAACGGAACATAGAAACACACACGCAACAGTTTAAAAACAGCATTTTAGTAAGATTTTAATAAATCCTAGCAATAATTTTTTATGATAAAAAATCAAAAAACTCAAAAGATGAAAGGCACAGCTTCTGTATTGTGGATCCCATGTGAGAAATTCCTCTGTAACTGAGTTTATTATCTCTGTGTTGTTTACCACCTGTTACTCAGCAAAAGAAATAGAGAGATCCCTTAACAGTTTTGCTGGCTTGGAATGAAGTCTACATATCTACAAATAAAAGACTCATTGGTTTTTGATCATATGTGAATGTTTCCACATTATGTGCGTGAATTTGCACTTGCATAGATGCCTCAATGAATAATGGACGGTGGAAATGTGTGTACAAGGACATAGGAAGAGACAATGCATGGCAGTGGACAGTTAATGCACTTTCATTTCCATGAGTTAGGCGTGACTGCATAATTCATGAATGGCAGGGAAAAGTCACAAGTGTGCATTGCATATGGACAACTTAATATACCTTCAGTGGTGTCACAGCCATGCTGGTTACAGGATGCATTTAAACATTTATAATTTTAGTCAATTCATTTGCCATTGTCTATTAAAGTAATTTATACTATGATAAAAACAAGTCATCTCTTCAAAAATATAGAATATTTATAATCAGTATATTCTGTTTTGTCTGAAGTTTGCCAACAAACTGTGTTTTCTTATCTTGGGGTTGTGGTTTTTATGAACGGAATTGCTATGAACAAACCCGCATGATTTTTGATGCTATCTTGTGGCATCAATTTACACTGTCGCATTTGTTAGAGTCAGACCCTTCATGGGATTCACGTTCAGCACCTCCACTTTAGCAGTGGTCTTTACTGCACATAGAGCCGTGATCTCTGGCTGGAACTCCAGGATTCTCAGCGGTTCCTACAGAACTGTAATAGCCATAATTCTCTATGCATTTATTTTTCTTGGTTGGCAAAAAAACCACATGGAACTGGGCAATTAAATATTCATGGAGAAATGCTTTCTAGTATTATTTAAAGGATGTAGACAGATGATGTAGGTAAAGGGATCCAGGAGCAGAGCATTGGATTTGCAGATATAAAAGGATTTGAATACAAAGCATTGTCTTCTCCATCATTATCAATGCTGTATTGTTATAGGATATGTATTCTTGCAGATGTGCGCACATCCACACATAACATCTAACTACCAAGTCCATGTGCTCATGGATAGACATAGCATTGTCCTTGACAGTTAACAATATTCATTATGACTGAGCTGATTTTAACCTTATGGCTAGTAATTAAACCTCGGTGTGTGTGTGTGTGTGGGGGGGGGGATTCCAGTGCCCTGGTCCATTAGCTTCTTGGCGGTGCAGCTTCTTGAACACAGATGTGTTTAGCTCTTCATCTCAGCCAGTGCCTGTACTTTTCCTGCCTGTAGTGTGTCATGTGGAGCAGAGAAGCAGCAGTGTGCACTGGTATCGAGCTTCCTATCTGAAATTGGTATTTCAAAGACAAAAACACGGTGTTTAAATGAAAGTCAGGGAGGAGGATCAGGTCTCTAAGAAATGTGATACTTAATGAAAGAATTATTTCCCCGTGCAGAAAAAAAATGTACTCGAGATGCAAATCTGTGTTAGCTTGCACTACATAATTGTGAAATGTATTCATTTAAAATGTTACAAGAGGAACGCTGTTTAAGGGCAGTGAGCACGGCGCTGTATGGTGGCTAAAATGGAGTGCAGATTTCTGACCGTCATTAAAATGCCTCTAATTTGTGAACATTGCGAAGCATGCTTTTCCCCTCCTATTAACTGGAACAGACTAAATCGCACATTTTGGGGGGCCATTGCTGGAGATTCCGAAGGCAATATTTCTGCAGTCATTCTTGGGCACCGGGCAGGTATTTAGTGGCTTGGTTCAGGTTGTCTAGGACAACAAGAATGTTGTCATGTCACATCTCCAAGCTGCTGGGTTGAAATCAGTTGTGACAAAGCAGAGAAGATTAAATTTGTAACAGATACAATGCCTTTGAAGTCCCCGCTTATGATTTCACAGTGGCATTAGAAGTCTTGCAGCACTATTTAAGCAGTTAGAGAGACTGCTGGCTATTAGCAGTTGAAATTTGTACAATAGGATTTTATTGTCTTTAAACGACCGTAGCACCAGTTTGTATTATCTTAATACAACGTTTCTATTGTTACGCATTAGAATTAGCAGTTTTTACATGTTTTAAAGGTGAGTTACATTAACCCCTATGTTATGAAATAGAAGAATACAAAAGATAATTTGTATGTGGGAATTTAATATGTGTTCAAAAATTTCCTAATTTCTAGAAAACCAGATGAAAAAACTTCATTTTTCCCAAAACAATGTTTTGAATTTTCTATAGCAAAATATTGCATACTTTGCAAAGGTATAAGGTCACAGATGCTGTATTATGCCATAAAGCTGCACTGTTCCCCTTATAGTCTTGAGAGCCAAGAATTGACAATATACAAAGCAATTATGCTTTGTTACTAAATCTGACCACATCGAAATCTCCTGTCTTATCATATGTCAAAAGGAGTCTGGTTCCCAAATATAATGTCTAGAAATCTAGAGGTATGCAACAAACTGCTTCTTGTTGGGGAATATGATCCCCACAAATGTTTTATTAGACCAGCACCTAAGGTCTGAGCATCCAGATTCGAGTACCAAAATTTTATGTAAGTTTCTCCCTATTAAACTCATGTAATACCACTTTGTTTAATGACTACATAGACTTCAACGGGTTAACTTTGCGTGAGGGTCAGGTTTTATATGTTTATATTTTCTTAGCCTTGGTCAGGAGAAGTGGTTTTGCTTGCCCTTCTGCGGTGTGGGAATGGTAGGGTTTCACTCCGTTTGAAAACCTAGCACATCCCAAGAGGCTACCTTGGTGTAGATTTCTTTTCTCTCTGTATTAAATCGCTCATTGTCGCAAAGTGCCCAGTGCTGCTGAGCTTTGAAAAGAACTTCTAAGAGGTTGAAAAAGCTTCTGTATGAAAGGATTTTTCCCTTCTGTGGACAGAGTACAGTTTGCAGCTGTTTGACTCACGACTGTGAGACGGATCTGGTTGTACACAGTAGAGCGGGAGTGCTGGATGCAGCTGGAAGGGAGGTTATAAATTTTAAAAGCAATGCAGATTTTTGCCATTAATTGGCCACTAATAAAAGCAAACTCAATGGCTTCTAACTGTGGGAGCCTGTGGCTCTGTATCTGATATCAGGAATTCATACACATTACACAGTTTTAAGGATTCAGACCACGACTAATTGAAATATGAGGCATACTGATCAAATTTAGCATTACCAGCATGCACTATGGGTTGGGACTGTATGGCGACAAGGTAGCATTTATTACTTATTCTCCATAACACTGCTTGATTGAAATATCTAGCTATGTTGTCAGCAGAGGCCCAGCTGGGCTTTAGTACAGCTAATTAAGTCATTAAAACAGAGGTCAAGCAATCTAATTCTTGCATACTAAAGTACAAAAAGTCTTTTATTATATTTTTTAATAAGTTAAGATTTGAATTTTTAAAGAAATTTCTTTTTAATAATAAATGCATTTACTGGTTTATTTATTGAAGTCTTAATTTAAATATATAGAGATAAGAAGTTATGAACTTGTCAATACACAATTTCCAAAGCAGTTTATATGCCTATGTGCTTTAGGAAGTACACGGTGCATGTGAGTTTTGAAAGTTGTTCAATAAATTAACACTGATGCAAGCTTTGGATACTCTCTGCTGACTATTTCTGCATGGTTGTCTGTCTCAGAGAAAAAAAATCCCAAAGATGCCTTCTAAGGTCGCATATGATGCTTCTCGCAAGTCGCAGAAAATACTGGACTACGGCATTTCTTCACTGAAGAATTTGGGGGTAAAGCTCTGAGATTATAATTGTTTACTTCTTTGTAACTTTTCAGACAAAGTCTTCAGAACTCTTTCATGCTCCTCATTTTGAGAAAACATGTAAACTAGATTTTGCCAAATGTGTCATTGGGTATGGAAATGTATTTGGTTGGTCATGAGCTAGCACCAGGACAGTCTGTTTTTTTTTTTTTTTTTTTTTCTAAAGGAAGAGCATTACTGGCTCATCATGAATGTGACTTGTTTCATACAGCAAGAATGTTATCATGCTCTGCTTATCTTTATTATTTTCATATACTCAAAGAGTTCAATTACATTTTGTCAAGACAGACTACTCAAGTAAACTCTGAACATGGTCGATGTTCCAGAAATGATTAACCAATGAATGAATATCTTAGAGATATAGCAGCAATTTCTTGATAATTTAGAGAACAATTTTCTTCTCTTTTGGGTTTTTACTTCTTAGAATTAATTCTCAGTCACAGTTTTCAAGCTAGGTGTGGAGGAACAACAAACTCATACTTGTTCTGAATAGAGCTGGGAAAACGTAGGGGGAAAGTGTATATGTTGACAGCAAAGTTAATTTCTGCTTGTTACTCTTTTCTCTCTTTTGGCACATATCAACCGAATGAGAGTCACTAACAGATTCTAGTGCTTTGGGCCATCATTTTACAACATTTACTGTATTATTTAGAAAGTTTGAATCAAGTTAACTACAAAGAGAAGAACAATTGGAGAAGCTTTAAAACAGCGTGGGCCAAACGATACAACATAGTTCAGGTTACAAGTGCTTTCTTAGTTAGAAAGGGTTTGAAATATCAAATGAGGTCTGCTTTAGAAACAAAATTCTATGACAGAACTGTGGGGAGATACAGTCTTCCTGCAGATTTCATATCTGCCAGGGATCTGCTTTCAGCTTGCAATTGACATGGAACAACTGTTCCTAATTTTTACATTTTTATTAGAGCAGAGCACAAAGATCCAAGTAAGCTACTGCTATTTTAGAAAGAATGATATGTTTTTAACTATAATGTGCATTGACATAAGGCATTTATGACAACAGCTTTTCAGAGCTCGAGAAACTTGGGACTGTTGATGCAGCTAGCTCTCCTCTAGCCCTTAGTTATTAGAAACTTTGGGGAATAAAATTGTGTGATAATAAATGGCAAGTTTATTCCCAGCTGTAGCTCTTTCTGCCAACACACTTAATTATGATGGAGCCATTGTTGTTTGCTATAGGGAACATATAGGTTTTATATGTGGCACATTAAGTGTTGGAACACTCAGTGGTTGCCTGTTGTGTGATGCAGACTGTGAATCTCTATTTACTTAGAAGTTAATCCAAGTAAACATTTCTTCTCCATGACCACTGCTGGTTGTATTCAAAGACAGGTTTGTGGCATGTTTCATTAGATCTTACTCAGCTCATATCCTATTTCTTTATTTTTTCTAGAAAAGTGTGAAACCTAGTCTTATGAACCACTATACTAATAAACACTAGAGTGTTTACTATTATTGGTGTAAAGCTGATATCAAAAATTACCTTTTTGGTTTTAAAAATCACTTCACACTTTCATATAAGTAATTTTTCATAGCAGGATTTGTTGTTAATAATGTGTTTTTAAAAGATAATTGAGAAGCGTGCAAATAGATACATAATTAAGACCAAAGAATGTTCATGCTCTTTGAGTGGTTCATGTTGTGCTGTTCAAAATATCTCTGTTTCTAGAGCGATAGGAACACATCTCCAGTCCCATTTTCAGATGGACTTTTTGATGCTCTACCAAACTACATAAGATAGTCTCTCCGAGCACCTGTCTCTCAGACTGCCACTTCATGGACAGCAGTGGGTAAAGCCTCATACAAGCTGAATACTTGACATAACCAATCCTCATGAGTGAGTTGAATGGAATGAAGACTTTACTCATTTACTTTATTGAGATACAATAAAATCTTCCCACAGCTTTATTGCCAAATCATTTAAAGCTGGGCCTAAATATCAGGTAAACCTCTCTCGCAGAAAGAGAAAAAACATATTGTTTATTGTTTTACTTTTAGAATCATGCTTTTAAAAAACTAGTATCTATTTAAAATAAGTAATGTATTTTACAGAGATCAGAAAGTTTAGAGTTTCTTAGCCTACATTTATTCTAAGGACCATGAGTATAGAATATGACTTAAGACTGAAGTCTGCTCTCAAAAGAATTCCAGCTCCATTTTAAAATCAGAAGTTATGGAAGGTTTTTGGGTAAGCCTGCGAATCTCTGGGCACCTGTCCAAAATGAACCTCTAAGTCTTTGAAGTCTGCCCATCACTAATATACACAGTGCAGTCTAATCCAGCTGTCTGCCCCCTTTCCTGTTTCCCTTTCTCTTTCTTCATTCTGTCCTGAGGTACCAATAGCTACGGACTATGGGAGACATTTAGGGGAATGAAGCTTGGTTTGTCTCTTGGAAACGTTCCCACACACTGAACCTAGGCTTCTGTTTGATGATGGAGGTGGGAAAACAGGCAACACCTGAGTCCTTTGTCTTTTCTGGTGACATACATTTGCAGTTATAATTCCTACCTAACTTTCAAGTTTATCAGGACTAACAATTAAATATTTGCAGGATTTTTTATGTTTCAAGGAAAGATATTATTATTATTTTAAACTATGGCAAAAATACAATTTTAGAAAATCAAATTAATTAACATACGTTTAATACCATAAGGCATTGCATTATATACTATTAAAGGCACTAAGTTTTCCTGTGAATAACGTCAATGGAATTTTAAATTCTTTCACATGTTTATCTTCATAGTTTTGTCAGTAACTTTACTAATACTTCATATTTATTCATATTGCATTTGTTTAAAATAAAATATTGTTTTTCAAGGGGCTTATTTTCCTAAAGAGAGAAATATTAAATTTAAAACAAAGTTTGAACATGTTTTTTAAGCTATCTCAGTGAAATACACATCAAATTATCCCAGAAGATATTTCAATTAAGTAAAATCTTTAAAATAGCCTGTTACTTTGGAATTTCTCCTTTCTTGGTCATCTTTTGCTCATAGCTGAATATTCATTAATTTTTTTAACCATTCTATGAAACAGAAATTCTTCAAATATTTCTAACCCTATCTCCCTCAAAAAGTAGTGGAGTCAATGTGAATAATTGTGTGTGGTTACCACACAGCTCCACACAAATTAACTTAACTAACAGTAAGGGCAGAGAAGCCAGCCCCATCATTTCTCTGACCTCTGTATTTTAAAATAGTCCCATTTTATGTAAACAAAAGACTGACAAGGTGAAGGGACCAGCGGTCAGAACTGGCAAAAAACAAACAAACAAAAGACACACATATGCAAGTTGAGGCAAAGCAAATACTGGAGTCGCTCCTTCAGCTACCATGCACTCACTTCTTGCCTTTCTCCTCTCTGTGATCAAATTCACCTGAAGCACTGAGCAAGCATGTGTTTATGTGTGTGTGTGCGGTCACCAACTAAGAACTGGGAAGTGCTGGTGATGACACAGGAGTGTCCACAACCTGAGAACAACACAATGGAGACAGAAAACACAAATGTCACCACCATTTAGATATCTGACTTTCTATTTCAGATATGTTTGAGGTAAATTCCTAAATATTTCTTAATATAGGTTTCTGTCTCCGAGTTGGAAAAGTAACTCAGCTGTCTTGTTGAGTTGGGAGAACAAAATGAGAAAATGTCTGCACAGGAACTTTACAGATTCAATTTCATTCAAAATTCCAGTAAGGGATTGTGGAGGATTATGAACCACTCCTGCAATTTATATGAGAGACACAGGGACAGAGAATAACCTGAACTCATTCTGGAGATGATGAGGAGCACGGGAGACATTATTCTCTACTCATTCAAATGAAGAGCTACTGAAACAGAGTATCATTGACAGACCAGACAGAGGCACCTCAGTAAATGGGGACCCAATCCAGGGTCTGTGGGAAATGATAAAACGTCCCCAAACCACAGTATGAGAGTAGGTCCAATAGTTCAGCCACACAGAAGAAACACTCATACTGTTCTGAAAGAACTAACTATCTTAATGTGAAAATTAGGCTGTAAGCAAAAGTATGGGAGAAAACATCAGATCTGGGAAGCAGAGTATTTCTTATGACCAAAAACACATGCTGTGCAAGGAGATGTTACTATATTTGATTATACTTAAAAGATAGAAATTTTGATATCTCAAGAAATTCTTTAAGACACAGAAAAAATAAAGTAAAATGCTCCTGGATATTTGGGATATGTGAGTGATTAAAAACTGATATTTAGCATATAAGGAGTTTCTAAGATTGAAAGGAAAAACAAATATAAGCCAATATGAAAATGGGCAAAGAAGAAGTTAGCAAGATAGCTCACCAGTTAAGAGTACTTACTGCTCTTGCAGAGGACATGGGTTCAGTTCCCAGTACCCATGTCAGGTACCTGTAACTACTACCTGTACTGTTACTACTACCTGTAACGCCAGCTCTCATGCTTTCTTTTCTAGACCTGCACACACATGGGACACATAAACTCGTAAAACACACACATAAATAAAATTTAAAGCTAGGCAAAGGACACACACACATACCACTTAGAAAACAAACAAACTAATAGGCTAAAAGCAGACAGAATGTGCTTATTGTGGAATGTGGAATAAACAACAATAAGCTAGGATTTCACACATCCTGGGTTAGCACAGATTCAGGCTGGAGAATATTGAGTAGGGATGTGGACCCCATACTAGATGCTTTTGTGTGTTCATTGTGCGAACAGAATTCGGTGCAATAGCGTTAGAGAGTATTTGGCTTTCTAGTACTGGAAGAGGGCACAGAGTCTCAAACATATTTCACAAAAAATTAGAAAACAGAGATGTGATTAGAAGATAAAGGATACACTTACTCCAGCACCTGTTACAATATGAAAAAAACAACGTGTCATTGGTATCAATCAGCGAACATGCATCACGAAGCAGAACCCTCAACATGGTTAATGCGAATGGATTGGAGGTGCCGCCAGCAATGGGAAAGCTCTCAAACAACCAGGTATATGTGAGACTGTGTTTGACCTAAAGAAAAAGGCATGTTTCATAGAGCTAAAAAGTCTAAGACGTTGCCTCCTGTTATGTAAATGATACAGTAAATGATGATGAGAACCAGATATGCCTGTTACTATCTTGGGATTCAATGATTGTGGAGAGGGAGGGATGATGGGAAAGGTGACCCATGGCCTGTTCAAAGAATCCTCAGTCCTTTTTCAAACATCATAATTTCTTGTTTATATGTGGCAATATGTTCAGAATTCTTTTAAACTTTTTAATTTTTCAAAATTGATGTGGCATTTGCATATATTAAAGGGTACAGTATGATACATAGACAGTGTAAAAATATATTGGGCAATTAGCATGTCTAACCTTCAGTTCCTTCTCATTAGTATGTTGGGAGCTTTCAGACTTTTCTACATACTTTGAAACATTAAGTTGTTGTAGCCTATATCTACTTTATGGAGCTACACAGTAGAATTAATTTCTTCGGTCTGAGTCCATCTTGCCAACTTTTACCTCCCCTATCCTCTCCTCCCCCCCATTTCTAGTGGTGGTTACTGAAATTTAGGCTACTGACTAAGCCTCTCCACCTGACCTACTGTCATCTTCGGGGACAAAGTCTATCTCTATGCTTCAGCTCGACTTCACAAAAGCAACCGAAGTTCGCCTTTGATTTGTGATTCCCTTGGCACCCTTTTATTATGAATGCTTCATCTCTAATTCTCCCATTTTTCCTTTGGTCCTTTCCTTTCCTTTCCTTTCCTTTCCTTTCCTTTCCTTTCCTTTCCTTTCCTTTCCTTTCCTTTCCTTTCCTTTCCTTTCCTTTCCTTTCCTTTCCTTTCCTTTCCTCTGCCCTCCCCTCCCCTCCCCCTCCTCTCCCCTCCCCACTCCACCCCTCCCCTCCCTTCCCTTCCCTTCCTTTCCTAGAATAACCATTTAGCTGTCTATATTCTCCTCACGTTCTTTCTTTTTGACTTGTTTGCTAGTTTGTGAAATGACTACTGTCTTCTTCAACTCACCTTGCTTCTCTCATGTATCAGTGCTTATTGGAAACCTCTCTTGACTTAGGCCTGCAAATAATCTCTTTTAAATGATATATGTATAATATATATTTAATGTAACTTATACTATACTATTATATTATATATATTGCTTAAATATTATATTTAATGAACTTTTTTCCTACCCCTGCCAGCCTTGCTCCCGCATCCTAGCCTATTGATTAGTCAACTCTTGTGGACAGAGAATATGCTACAGGAATTACAGGAATACCAAGAAGACACCATGGCTACTCCAGATTCTTGGATTTATAGCCAGGATTCTAGAGATTTCAGTCTGCTCTTGCTCTCTGTACATCTGCATCTTTGCCATACAATCTTCCCGTTGCTTTGTTAAATCTCATCTAATTGAAGATTAAAGAGGGAATTATGCATTTAAGACGAGTGACACATTTTTATTTATTACTATTCTGTGTCTTACTACACTGAACATATTTCCCTTCTGCCCACAGCTTGTTTCTGTGGGATTATTTATTGTTATTTTATGAGGCAGGGTCTCATGTAGCCCAGGCTGACATTGAATTCTCTCTGCAGCTGAAGTTGACCTTGAACTTTTGATCCTCCCACCTCTGCTTCCCAAGTGCTGGGATTTCAGACCTGTGCCACCATGCTAAGTTTCTGAGATGCTGAAGGTTGAAGCCAGGACGGCCTGTAGTTGGCATGCTCTCCATGGACTGGACTACATGTGAAGCTTCTGTGTGTGATTGCTCCCTTCTGATCTTCTTCCTATACACTGTTCTTTATCCGTGCGCTATTTAAGAGTTTAACTTTCAATGGACATCTTAGATATTGACGTTGCAAAGCTCTTTTTCCATTTAATCAGCTTTTCTCCAAGAAATATTCTGTATTTCTGCATTTTCCACGATAATAGACACACAATTATGGCTCATTTATTTCTTGCCTCCAATTCTGCCTGCCCTTCTCCCTACTAACTCCTTAAAGCACTCCAGCTACAGCTGCTCATCATCCATCTTCACCCTCACCTTCTCCAACCAGGTTTTCATTCTTGTCCAGTCAGTCTGTTAACCTAGGACTATGGGTGGTTGGCTTAGTGTTATGAGGCTTTCCTGTTCCTTCAATCTGCATATCCAAATGATATCCACTTTTAATGAACCTTCTGTTAAGCCCTTCAAATGAGACTCTTTTCTAGAGGAGGAAGTTACAGTCATCACTTTCTCTATTGACTAACAATATCCTGATATAAGGGACCAGAGGATGACTTTGCCATTCCCATGGGTCTAAGGTATTGGGGCCATGCTCATGTCAAACAATACACATCCGCTCAGGACTTACTCCACTCCCAACATCTTCCCCTCATTAGTCTCTTTGGAAACCCTTCGGAATAAGCACTGGCTCTTCTGTGAAGCTGCAGGAGGCTTTATGCTTAGCCAGGAATGTATGGGCTTTGATGTCACCTGTGTATCAGGTAACAAAGCTAGCCTGGTGGTTATGCAAGTTATTCTGTTGAGCCTTAAAAGGTCTGAGGACAATATAACTTCACAGATTTATAGGGTAGGTCTATGTATGATTTATGATTCAAAAAAATGAAATAGTGTCCCCTGCCCAATGCTGGGCCCATGCTAACCATGAAACAGTAGCCTCAATCACTGTTATAGTAAGTATTAACAATAGAGGCAACACTAGTAGCAGTAACAAAGGAATGACCCTCATGTAGAGTTAACACTCCTTTATACAGCTCTATGGAGTTCTACATAATCTTTCTAGACTTTTCACATATTTTCCCACACTGCCTGCAACGCCCTTTGACATAGTGGTGCACTTGTTAGGAACCAATCTGAATAAGCCAAACTTTATTACAGAGAATGTTAAGTATTCTATGAAAAGGTATATAACAATTAAATGAAATATATAGGTATTAACTTGTAACAAAGGAAAAATACAATGGAAATATAATACTAGGGTGCATTAGTTAATGAATGGGGCATAACATATAATCCCATACAGTTCCTCTGATAAGCAAGGGGTTTGCCTTCAAGCTTCCTCGTAATCATGGCAAAGAGGGAAATGAACTTTATAACATGTAAGTGGTCAAAATGAGCCACTTTCTGAGGATAAGAGTCACATTTCCTGAGAAGGCTCCCACAGAGCCCGTCCATGAAGAACAATCAGAGCCCAGAGCCATTGTCCTTTGGAGGGGAGGTATGGGTGGAGGGGAGGGGAGGGAAGGGGGAGAAGGAGGGGAGAGAAAGGGGAGAAGGAGGGGAGGGAGGGGGGAGGAGGAGGGAAGGAGATGGAAATTTTTAAATATAAAAAAAAATAAACCATGAGAAAAAAAAAAAAGAGTCACATTTCCTGGAATTTAGACTTTTGAAGGACTTCTTTGGAGCATTCATCCCGAACTGACACTGTAGTATACTCAAGTTGTGTTTTACATTTTGTTTTTAATAGTATCACTTGCAAATTTTCTAGGTCCACAAGATGGCCGGCCTTACTCGAGCTTATTAAAGTCAAGTTCATGGCCCAGTGATCCTCAGTGATTTGTAATCTGGCAGAGCCTGTGACATGTCTGCCACTGTGTAGCTCTATACTTTCAACAACTTTCTCAAAATAATTTTTTTTTGTAATGGGTCCTTTATATGTTCAAGTATTGGATTCCAATTTCTAAATTATCAAAAGTATTGTGACAAATAGGGACATTTAAAAAAGATTTTAACATGGTCCCAAATTGTTTTAACTTCTTTTATAAGTGAAGAAAGGAACACCAATTTCTTTCCCCTTCAATGTCTCAGCCCCACCCCACCCCGTCCCGAGGTAGTTGTTAATGTGAAGCAGAACATACAAAGCTGGTTTCCTCATTGGCTTTCCCAGTTTTGCTATGGACAAAGGTATCCATGGAGCATGGTGTCTTAGGAAGTACTTCTTGACCTATGTATCCACCAACCACTGTGTCTTAGGAAGCATTTCTGGACACACATGTCCCCAGAGCACCATGACTTCTTTCAGAGAAGATCTTCAGTCTTTAGTGGAGACCCAGACAGAACAGAGGAGAACACAGCTCAGTACAGGCCATAGCACAAAATCCAGAGCCTCTGGGAAGGCAAGGCTTGGATTTCAAAGGCTCTGGCTTCTTCAGTATCAGCACTGTGAGCATGAGGGGAGAAGGGATGGAACTGGTGAGCAGAAACTTACTCTGGTAACTTACTCCAGGATGAGAAATGGACTCATGAGAATTCAATTTTCTATTTGTTGTCTGCTGTGTTGGGACTCTAAATTCCAAAGCTGTTGTTTCCTTCCCTGAACAAAGGACGAGATGATTGCCATCTGGGATTGACTATACTTGGTTTTGGAAGCTCTGTCACTTGGGAGCAAGGTGGGTGTCAGATCTGAGAGCCACAGAGCTGAGAGAAGGGTTCAAGTTAAAATGCTTTGTACTAAAACCTCACTGGAAGTCACTTCTGATCGAACGCTGATGTTGGGCTGTATCCTAAAGAATCTCCTCCCCACACCGCAGATAACCTCTCTTCTCTGTGTGTGGAAGCACCGACCTCACATCCACGTTTGTTGTAGCAACACTTACAACAGTCAAGATAGAGAACCACCTGAGGGCTTGTTAGATTAATGGTTAAAAGATGTGTCATATTATGTATTGAAGTAATGCTTAACTTCATTACAGAAAGTTATGCTATTATTTTGGAAAGTAGGTATAATTAGAAATTTCACAGTAAGCAAAATAAACTGGGCTCAGTGCTTTCTATCACATATTAATCCTAGATCCTATAAACTGTCGAGGGAGACAAGAGACTAGATGAAAGTTGTCAAGAGGGGAAATGGGAGGACATGAGGAGTTGAGTATGGTCAATGTATAGTATGTGACACATGAATTAAAATGTCATTATGGAACCCACCACTGTTCAATGGGTAAAAAAGCACTTCCCAGGACAAGATTTAGTGTCTATGAGAATGGAGACAAAGGGCAATAGACGAAGCAAAGATCAGGCATTATTAACTCCCCCTCCACCAACCTACACCCAATCAGCCTGTTTCCAAACCCTATTCTGCCATTCTTTTTAAACTCTCTTCTCCCTGCCTTTTCTTCTAATTCTCTGATTCCCTCAGAAACTTCTAGCAGTCTTTAGAAAGCTCTAGAGAAAAAGTAGAGATAACTCACGAGCAAATTTGCTTATAAGCTAAGAAAACATGATTAAAATGACAATACAGTTGTTGGAAGGTTTTGTCAGAACGATGCAGTATAGTTCATAGTTCAACCATGGGAGCTTTTGTCCTTTATGTCTCTGTCAATCACAGATTATTGTGGTTTGAGTCTCCATCCTTTGCCTACTTCTACCCCTACAGTCTCCAACACACTGGCATTTCCCAGCAGAAGTCAAGCTTCTGAAGAGTGATGATGAGAATCCTTGTTGTGTTCTCTTGTGCAGGGGGACTCCTCTGAGCATTCTCAGCATTTCATATGTATGAAAATTGACATATTAGTCATGAAACTCTGCATGATAATTAAAGTACATGTTTAGAATATAGTTGCTGGGATAACCCTGTCTTCCCTTGCTGTCTTTTGCCATCTCCCCCATTTGTTTGTAAAGAACAATCTAACAATTTGGAGTTGATGATGATGTCCCAGGTGAAACAGGTTTTAAAGCATAGAGCTAGGTATTCGTTCAGTAAAATTCTGCCTCAACTGAACATTCTGGAGTGTTTTAGTAGGTTTACTCCATTTCTCTTGTATGAGTTTTCATACTTGTAGAGGGAATGGTCCTGTCTAGGTGCGAGATGAGATGCACTGAGTGACCCATGGCATCTATTTCTGAGACTATTGGTATTTTGTGTTTCAGACTCTTAATTTTTGCCAGATGTTAATAGTTGTTTTTTTCAATGTTGTTGTTGTTTGGGGTGTGTGTGTGTGTGTGTGTGTGTGTGTGTGTGTACTTGTGTGCAGGATATCAAACCCAGAATCTTACACAACGCTCTATTACTGACTTACATCCCAGCCCTAGACTGTTAATTTAATTTTTTAAATTTATTTTTACGTGTATGAAAGTGTACCGTATGCATTTAGGAGCCGTTTGGAGGCAAGAAGACGATTTTACATTCCCTGGGATTGGAGCTACAGATAGATGCTTGTGAGTTGCTATGTAGGCCCTGAGAACTGAACAAGGATCCACTGGAAGAGCAGCCAGGTCTCTTTATCACTGAGCCAATTCTCTAGGCCCCTTCATTGTTTATTTTTATTCAAAACTGAAGGTTAGATGTTTTAAGGTTTTAGAACATTATCCTTTCCATGTTTTAAACCACCATTTTATAGACTTTTCTCAGCAACGTAAAATTATATATGAAAAAGAGAAGATAACATAGAGAGTACTTAGGAATTTTATGTGGGAAGAAATGCCAGATTTTTTTTTTCTTTAACTTAAAACACAGTCCTTAAAGAGTATTGTTGTGAGGCATGCCAATGAGGACATCTTCCAGTCCTTTGGGTAGTGTACAGTCTTTTTTTTTGATGGAATGCCTGTGTGCTACAGAAAAGTCCCAACTTGTCCTGAGCTACACGCAAGCTTTAAATCTCTTACTTAAAGCTCTGCTTATTTTCATTAAGCCTCTTCTTTTCAACTCAGATGATGAATTTGTGTTTAGAAGTGTATAACTTTGGCTTACTGCTGTTTTCCCCTCGTGCTGATTTCATGTTGGCCAATGGGCACTAAAGGGCGTTTGTATAATTACTTGTTTAATCTGGATGCCTGGAGCACTCTGTATGCTGCACAACTTACCTCAGCTCAGCTACTAATAGTGTTCTTGATGAGTTGATGAGCTGGATATTGATAACAATGGAAAGAATATGGGAGTAAAATCAGTAATATGTGATTTGGGAGCAGAAGAGAATTGTTTTATTCCCTCTCTGTAGGAAAAGGTGTCTCATGCTTCTCCAGAGGAAGGTGGTCTGTGCTTTGTTGGTTAAGAACACACTCCTGTTCCTTGCTTGTTGACTTAAAGCAGGTGTTGACTTGACTCTAAGTTTAATTTTCTAGCTATTTGTTCTTATATGATAGGACAGGAAAAGAATTTTCTGTATTCTTTGGCTGTTTAACTTGAGGTAATGATTTCTCATAATTTGTAGCTTAAAAAGAGCCATTTGAGATTGCCTGGATCTATTCTTACAGGGGCTAGACCCACATCTTCCAAAAAAGAGGGCGGAGCTTGACTTACCAATTTAGAATGGATAGTACCTTTCCACCAATCTATTACAGAAACAATTCTAACAAGACTTTTGGTTTTATCATTCTGGTGTAACACCAAAGTACTTTCATAAGTATTTTGGTATTTTTCAATATATTCCTTAATGTACAAAAATGTTCTGGCTGGGCATCATGGTGCACACCTTTAATCCCAGTACCCAGAACCCAGGAGGCAGTGGAAGAGGCAGGCAGCTTTCTGTGAGTTCCAGGCCAGCCAGAGCTATGTAGTAAAACCAATTTTTCTTCAAAAGTTTATAACACAATCCTTTTGTTGTTGTTATATTTGATAACTTTGCATAGATGAATAAATTATTGCAGTGACCTGTAATGTAATATTTTATTGCCTTTTCATACACAAAATATAGACAGTTTGACTTCCATCATACCCATGGTTTTAAATGCAGAAATCAGCAATAGCTAACCAAATGCTCTCAATTCTGGTTCTGCCTATGCAGAGCATTTGTTTGCAAGAGCTAAGTAGTGTTCCCTGAGACAACAGCCTTTCCACTAGAAAAAGAAAGCTGCTTGTTAGTTTCTCCCACCCCCTTTTTGATACGGGATTTCTCTGCATAGTCATGGATGTCCTGAAACTCACCATCTAGTACTTTGAATATTAATATGTAATTTTTGCCTCATTCTGTTGACCAAAATGATTTCCAGATTCAGTCATCTTCAATGTGAAGAGGTTTTATGCAGCGTAAAAATCTTAAGAGTCAAGGTTTCTTGGGTACTTCTTCGTTCTTTTTGAGAAGCAATAAGTCATGCAGGCATTTAGAGCATGTTTGTACATAGCAAGGAGCAATGGAGTCTATTCATTGAAGAATTTAGCACAAGGTTGTTTCCTGAGACCGTAGGGAAACCCTGGCTCATGGCTACCACAGCAGCTGTGGCTTCCAAAGGATAATAGGAACAACAAAACTGTGATTAACAACTGGGACATCAGATTCCTTGTGTCAGAACCAGACAGTTGCTGGAGGTAGGAATTTTAAAGTGGAGAAAATCACTCAGGAGAGCTGTCTAGGAAGGGAAATGTAAAAGAATGATAAATGTTTAAGGAGAAGTACCCAGTAAACTTAGAAACGATAATATCTTAGAAGTCAAAAGAATAGAAATTTGTCTTACCAAACTAGACATAGTAGTTAAGGGATTGGTTGTTTAAAGGTCATCAAAGAGCTTGAAAAGAGGGATTCCTTTACCATTTTAGACTATAAAAGATCCTAACAGCTATTCTTAGATTTAGCTTCTGTAAGTTTGCTGGGAAGCGTGCCAAAGCAAAAACTTCTGATTTGGTAGGTCTTGTATGAGGAATAGGCACCATCACGAATAATAAGCATCTCAGAATAGTTCGAGGCAAACCACATTTGGAAAATACTAGATCACGGGAAAAATGAGAAGTGGAGTCACAAAGGTTATGAGCTCATGGCATGTTGTTAAATGGCTTCTTTACAAAACAGACCTTTGAAAGAGCAGTTACAAAAGATGTTCTAGGGGCAAGCATATTTGTAGACTAAGGAGAGTTGGATATGGATAAAATTATAATTGAGGAACTTGGTGCTGAGCTCAAGTGCAGATTTTGGAAGCATCTATGAGCCTGTGCTCATCCAAGGCTCACTGCATCCCCATTTTCTATATACTTCATCATTCTCATTACTGGAGCCAATGAGGAATCATCTTTTTTTCTCATTTTTTTATTAAAAATTTCCATCTCCTCCCCTCCTCCTCCCCTTTCCCTCCCCTCCCTTCCACCCATATTCCCACTCCCTCCCTCTCCAAGCCAAAGAGCCATCAGGGTTCCCTTCACTATGTTAAGTCCAAGGTCCTCCCAAATCCCCCTAAGTCCAGGAAGGTGAGCAACCAAACTGACAAGGCTCACAGTGAGCCTGTCCATGCTGTAGAGTTCAAGCTCATCGCCGTTGTCCTTGGTTTCTCAGTCCTCCTCCACCATCAGCCACATTCAGAGAGTCCTGTTTGGTCCCCTGTTCCATCAGTCCCATTCCAACTGGACTTGGTGGTCTCCCGTTAGATCTGTCCCACCGTCTCAATGGGTGAACACACCCCTCACGGTCCTGACTTCCTTGCTCATGATCTCCCTCCTTTTGCTATGAGGAATCATCTTGATGGATTAATAAGGGCTCTGGTTCTCATGCACAAATGACATCTGAAACCATTTTTGTAGGTGTAGTTGGCAGTATCTATGGGGAGAACAAAGACTATTCATTAAAAAGAAAATCTTCTTGTAGGCTAGTTTTTATTTTCTGATCCCTCCCCCACTGTATATGTGTGGTATATACATTTAAGTGGGTTTATGCACTGTTGGTGCAAGAGACCAGACATTGCTGATGGATAGCTTCCTTCACTGTTCAACCCCTTATATTTTAAGACAGCATCTCCTGTTGAATCTGAAGCCCACCAATTGGCAAGATTGGCTTACCCGTGAGGTTCCAGACCCTTCTGTCTCTACCTCCCCATGCTTGTGTGCATAGGCATTCCCAACCTTTTACATGAGTGTGAAGGATCCACACTCCTGTTCTCATGCCTGCACAGCAGGGATCTAGTTGCTCATCTCCCTAAAGCTAGCTTGTCACAGTTAATAATTTTTCTTAAAATGCTGATTGTTAACCTGTTGATTCTGTCACTTAAGTCAGCTTTTGTCTTCTCTGCCTATTCTTCTTTACATCAGAGCTGAGCCTACTGTAGAGACAAGAGGCTAAGCAGTGGGATGAGGTGGCCTGGATTCTTCTCACCTTTTCTATTCCCTGCTACCAGATTGTTCAAGAGCAAACCATCTGCAGCTGAATCACTTGAGATAGAGGGGGAAAGGGAAAGTCTCTGGGCTCCTTCACAGACTTCACAGAGTTCAATCAGGAACTCTGGAAGTTGGGTCCAGAAATACTTGTGTTAATGGTTTCTCTAATTGACCCTCATATTTTGGAAAGTAAGGGACTGAGAAACTGGGTTGCTCCCAGGCAAATACCCTTACACTGTTTCTTACAATCTTCCCTTGACTACAGAAGCAAACTACATATTCCACACAGACATTTCAATTCTTGAGAATTCCCTTATAGGGATGTTTATATAGTAATATTCCTCTAGATAGAACTTGATCATGCTATGTTTCTGTTAATAGAAGACATTTGAGGCCTTTCTGTATGTTGGGAAGTTGGGGCCAGTACAGAAGCCTTTGGCTTCTATTTATTTTGCCTTGGTCTGCTAGAAATGTGGATCCTGCTAATTCTTCAGAGTTAAAATGGGGATTCATAGAATATTCCAGCTGTATCCAGAATCAGTCTTGGAAAAGAATATAGCCCCTCCCTCAAGAGTGAGAGTGTTTTCAGATTCTGGCTATGACAAACAATGCTGCTATGAACATAACTGAGCACATGCTCTTGTGGTATGGTTAAGCATCCTTTGGACATATACCCAAAAGTGGTATTGCTGGGTCTTGTGAAAGGTTGTTTCCTAATTTCCTGAGAAATCACCATACTGATATTCAAAGGGGCTGTACCAATTTGCACTCTCACCAGCAATGCAGAAGTGTTCCCCTTTCCTCACACCTCTCCAGCATAAGTTTTCATCGGTGTTTTTGATATTGGCCATTCTTACACGTATAAGATGGAATCTCAAGAGTTGTTTTGATTTGCATTTCTCTGATGACTAAGGATGTTGAGCATTTCCTTAAATGTCTTTCAGCCATTTTAGATTCTTCTGTTGAGAATTTTCCGTTTAGGACTGTACTCCATTTTTTATTGGATTATTTGTTCTTTTGATGACTAATTTTTTGAGTTCTTTGTATATTTGGAGATCAGTCTTCTGTCTGATGTGGGGTTGGTGAATTTTTTTTTTTATTCTGTAGGCTACCGAAGAGATTAAAGTGGTGATTATGGAGTAAATAGTTTTAAACTTCCTACTAGCCAAGCTATACATTTATGTGTATTCACGCCTCTCTTCCTTTGCTGTTCCTTCTTAATATGGAAGAAGAGGATCTAGCTAAACACACTTATTACCCCATCAGCCCTCCAATCTCATTGCTCACATCCTCTGGGTGATTTTGATTTGATGATAATCTCTATGTCCAAGAATACCAATGTTTTCTTATTGGTACTTTCCCCCAGATTGCTGACATGCTCAAGCCTCACATTCTTCTTTAGAAACTAATTTATCAACCCACTTCTCCTTAAAGGTACAATAATAAAACAATATCTATATCCTTGATTCACTTCCTCATTCTTACCTTCCCAACACACCCTAATTTGGTTTCAAGGCCAACACAATATCAAAACTGTTTCTCCAGCCACGGACCATCTTTTTGAGCTAAATCCAGTATGGTCTATTTTAGCACCTCCTTACTCAGAGACATTTCTTGTGTTCTGAAATGCTTCTTTCTTGCTAAAGTGGCAAATGTGGCCCTTCCCATATGCCACCTTGCTGCTATTCTGCTCATGCTGCATTCATTTCAGTCTGTTGTGTGGTTTGGGCTTCTTCTCTCATCCAGGCCTTCTGGGATGCACTTTATTCTCCCCAGAACTCTGTCTCTCTTCCCTTGGATGGCTGTAGCTTATCCACTAGCCCTTCTATCCACCTCCATTTCTGTTCCCTTACATTGGTCCTCTCTCTCACTACTTCAGAACTACTTACTTGAGACCTTTTCACCCCATTTAATTAGCTGTTAGTTTAAATTACTCACTAGAGTATCAATCTCCCATTGCTAATGAGTGTGCCAATTGTTTCTGAGGATTGATTTCCAGAGCCTTGTAGCCTATAATAATGGTACCTAGCCTATAAATCAGGGAGGAACAAAATCTACTTTTGTTGTATAAATGAATGAACACACACACACACACACACACACACACACCTCTGCATGCATTTGCATGCATAAAAGCTATCTATGGTTCTGGAGATACTGTAAGAAATTAAATTGAAGAGTGGTATTTTATCTCTGGTGTATATTTTTTAATTTGAAAAGAAGGTTCAGAAAAGATTGCAATATAGGGCAGTGAATGTTCAGAAAATTAGTGATACAAATAACAGGTTTATATTTTTAAAAACAATAGCACATTTATCTGAGCTGAACTGTTCGCAGGGGAGACTAACCTTTATAAACTAAATCCGGCTGGAGGTGATCCTAGGTAGAAAATGCAGGCATCATTTAAAAACCTGAGTTCGATTCCCTTCACCATTTGTTGTGCACTTTGGTAGGGTCAGTGGCCTAATTATAACCATATCTGCCAATACATCCAGAATGCTGTTATTCTTTACCTTGGTTAACCACCTCTCTCCAAGAGCAGTGGGTGTCACCCGCCACTTTGGACTTTAGGTTTGTAATATCATTTCCCTGCACTATGAGGATTCAGTGCAAATGTCCTTGAAAGGAAAATCTGAAGATGTTTTTTCAGAGAAACTGGTGGAAGGGATTTCTTGAAACAGTTAGCCCTGGATGACAGAGCTGGCCAGAACCAGTGGAGGAAATCCTGCTAATGAGAAAATAAATTTTCTCCCTTGCCCAGCTCTGGAGTACCCAGAAATGAAAAGGAGAGAAGGCAAGGACACAAGAAGTCATCGCTATGATCTGTTTTCTATAGGCCTATACTCAGGCCTGCTGTGCATGTGCACATGTGTGCACACACACACACATGTGCACATGCACAGCACATGTGTGTGTGTGTGCGCGCGCGCGCGTGCGTGCGCGCGTGCATGTGTATGTGTGTGTGTTAAGGGAACTGGGTCTGATAATATTATATTAAGTCCACTCAAAAGTTGACAGATCTGAAGTGAGTCTTAATTCTCATAGTGGATATTGTTTGTAACTTAAAAGATCATGAAAAACTACTGATAGACTTTGAAAATATATTTGTTGTAAGGTGGGGGCATCAAGAGATAACACTGATGTACAGGGAGTAAAATATGCTATTCCAAGCTATTCCAATCATCTTCAGGCCATCTAATTCATAATGCTTATGCTTAGGGTATTAGAATTATGTTCAGGACTATATAGATGAGAAAAATCGCTTCCATAGCATTTGAATTCTTTTCTTATTTCATTTCCTTCTTCTCTCTTTTTTCCCCTCCTTTCCTCTCTCTCTCTCCATCCCTCCATCCCTCCGTCCCTACTTCTTTCCTTTCCTTTTTTCTTCTTTCCACCCTGTCACCATTATAGAGACGACACTGTTGGATACAATGCTTACTGACAGGCATATCAGTGTAAAGGTAGAAACAATATTTCTTCAAGGAGCTTACATTCTTGTCTCATAAAATAAGCGGTTAATGACTATGGGGTGAGTTAGTCTGGATAGAGAGAGCATACACAAAGAACATCTGTAGAGTGTTCTACATAGAGGCACTAATGATGTGTACGTTGAGGTAAGTGTATGATAGGCAAGCTTGAAGATGAGCAGAGACCAGAAGAGAGATGGGGAGAAGGAGAGCAGATAACACAGGGAGAGCGGTGGTGTGGAGCTGATGACATAAGACTTTGGGTTTTCAGAGTTTATTTGAAAGGTGATGGAAAACCATCAGAGGGCTGTGTATAACAGATAAAGTTTTATTCAGCCTTGAATTGCATTAGACCACAGGGAAACAGGACTGGAGAATAGAGTTCAGGTTAGAGAGCTGTAATCCTGGCAAGAGAGAGTGAGTATGTTGAGAGGTGATGCCAGGAGTCATGATTGAATTCTGGATGTAATGTGAAGACAAAGCTGGAAATTATCTCATGGCTTAGGTACAAGCTATGCAGAGAGTAAAGGAGTCAAAGATTTTTTTCCCTAGGTTGGGTGGCTGCATTTATTGTTTCTTTGTTTTCCAGGGTAACTAACAGGTGTCATTGACAATGATGCAGAAGAGAGCAAAACTGGTAGAATCAGTTTAAATTTTGTGGCTTTAAGCTTGGCATGCTTATTAGGCATTTCAACTTGAGACCTGTGGCTCTAATGTTCAGGGAAATATAGGGTCAGAGAAGTAGTAAATATGGGAGAGCTGCTATTAATATCTAAGACTGCACAGGATATTGTTTTGGAGAAATCAAAGAACTGAACCTGGCTCCAGCAGTTCGAGGATGGAAAGATTGCGGTAACATTGCTATCTTGGCAATGGGAGCTGAGAAAATATTTCTAGAGGTAGGCAGCTAAGGAGAGGAATGCTCTTCACTTTCTCCTTCTCCTTACGCTTTTCTTTCTTTAGAGACAAGATATAGCCTAGGATGGCTTTGATTTGCTATGTAGCTCAGGATGGCCTTCATCTTGTGATCCTCTGATGTTTCTCTCAAGTAATAGGAGTACAGTTGTGTATTATCACTCAGGACTGAGAAGGTGGCTTGAAAGGATGAACTTGATTATTGTTTAAATGATGCTAAAGCAAACATTAGTCTGAAATCTGGTTGATGTTAGATTCAGTTATGGTGGGCACCTTTGGGACTTCCATGAACAAGTTTCTATGGATGGTAAGGCTGAAATCTTTGCTGAAGTGGGTTTAAAAGAGATGGGAAAGAGTGTTTACAGCAAGGATCCCATAGAGTAGGTGTTCTGTAGAGCAGAAGCAGAAAGGTGGTAGTCATGGCTCTATGAAAGATCAAAAGAGTCTTTGTTTGTAATTGAGCAATAGTGCAGAAAGTTTGAATGCTGGTAGGAATGATCCAACAAAATAGGGAAAGAATCATGATGTGATAGAAGGGGGGACAGTTACAGAAACAAAGGGGGAAACCAGATGAAAAGGGCTGTCAAGGCGATGAATCCCCTGGTCTTTGATATGAGCACTTGCATCATTTTTGCCTTGCACGTATAGAAAGAATGATGACCCTGTACACCTGATGAGGGTAAAAGGTCAGGAAGACCATGCAAAGGCTCTTTAACAATGGGAAGTTTTTATGAGCACGGAACTTTGCACTCATTTGATGGAGTCATTTGTACTGAATGAAATGGTCAGGTCACCCATTCATTGGTGACAGATTCACTGCATATGAAGCTCAGACATTTCTGAGGGAAGGAAGCAAGATTCTCCATTCTCATGTATTTATTTGAACATGCAATTTTTTTGTGGGAGGTGAGCCTATATAGAGGCCACAAGTGGATGTTGGGCATCTTCCTAAGTCACTCTCCACTTTATTTTTATATTTATTTATTTTGAGGCAGACTCTCTTAATGAACCTCAATGATTTGGCTAGGCTGGCTGGCTAGTGGATGCTAGACACCATCCTTTCTCTGTCTTACACACAATACAAATCCAGGTGAATGCCACCACTCTTAGTTTCCTTTCAGGGATGCTGAGGGTCTGAACTCTGGTCTTTAGATTTTCACAACAATCATCTCACTAAGCATCTCCTCAGCCCCCTCAAAGAACAGTTTTATGTGTGTAACTCACAGCAAATACTTGTAGTGAGGAGCAGCGAGCTGCATTCCTGCCTCCCGGATCCCGGCCACCTGGCTAGCTTATGCCCTGAAATAACAACACACAAACTGTATTCATTTAAACACTGCCTGGCCCATTAGTTTCAGCCTCTTACATCTTGACTAACCCATATCTAATAATCTGTGTAGCCCCACGAAATGGTGTCTTACCAGGAAAGATTCAGCATGTCTGACCTGGTGGCTGGCTCCATGGCATCTGTCCCACTGAGGAGAGGCATGGCGATTGCCCGAGGCATCTGCCTCACTTCCCAGCATTCTGTTCTGTCTACTCCACCCACCTATGTTCTAACCTATCAGGTCAAGCAGTTTCTTTATTATTTAACCAATGAAATCATCAGATAGATAGAAGACACACCTACATAAAATACTGAAGCAAATTTTCTGTTAGGTATAGAATCATCGTGAATATAATAATGAAAAGGATCTTACATTCTAGCAAAAGAAGACAGCGGAGAGAATGATGAATGAATATCAAGACATTTTCTGATGTACATCATACAATGAGAAGAAAGGAAAACCTGGGAGATCTAACAGAAATTGTGAGCCAATCTTTTTGAGATAAGAATTTGTGAGTTATGGGGCGAGTGTCCTAGAAACACAGGATATGACATAGCTATGTCACCTTCACAGGAGACAGAGGAGAGGCCCATTTCTAAGCTGGAGAACTGTGGTTCCAAGATCTGGTGCTCCACATCATAAAAAGAAAGATTCAAATACAGATTTATTCATAACTTTTGCTTATCACTTTTCTTATACCAGTAAAACGTGTATGTGATAAATCGATCATGCTTAGCATTCATTTCAAAAATTATTTCATACACGTGAAACAAGGCACCAATGATAAATATACAGAAATGAATGTCTCATAGATTTCAACAGGATCTAGGAAGATTAGACCAGTACTTCTAAAATATAAATATGGGAGTTATTAGCTTATAGCACTGTAAACTATTGGAGGAGAATTTAAAACTGTATAATGGGTCATCATTGTTGATACCACTTTGCCATGAGAGAAATTAGTTTTTAATGTCACATTTCATTGACTTCATTCTACTACTGTCAGACTGCCTTCTGTACCCAAAATATTAGTATTTGTGGAAGGAAAGCAATTTGTAAAACGATTTCTAAAGAAATGACACAAAGAGCTTTTCCTAAATAGAGAAAATTATTTTAAATTAATATCCTGCAAAGTTTTTCTTTGGAAACATGAGACGATTTGGGGCATATAAATGTGCTGTTTGAGGCTGCGGGCTCAGCAATCTTAAAGCTGCGGATTCCTTGCTAACTAAATTTTAAAGCATTGGCGGGGGGGGGGGGTGCAGGGGGTTGATTTCTTTAACACCTTCTTTTCCCTTGTACTTAAACAGGACAACACCAGATTTTAAAGACCATTTTATCTTTTAAGCTTTTAAAAAAATCCAAGTCACTGCGTTTTTGTGTTCTAATTAGATGCAATAGAGTTTTGGAGTCCCCCCACCCCCAAACTTTCTCACAGGGGTAAAAAGAAAGAGAATGTGAGCCTGAAAAATGTAATGTCTCTGAAAAAGAGGTTGTATGATCGCCCAGGCTCTCTCGTCTACACCGGATTTCCAGATATGAGCTCCCGCTCTCTGAATGCTTTGACAGATGTTAAGTTGTAGTGTCCCTGATGATGATGAAGAGCGATGAAGTAATCGCGTGAACACAATGCAACCGAGAGTCAAGCACCCAATGGCTTAATATACTGACTTTTATTTTGAGGCCTTTCACTTTTGTTAATCTTTTGCATAAACTTTGGGGAAGTCAGATATCACAGGGAGTGTCTAAAACCTCCGTCTGAAAGTCTTTGTTCCAAACTGTCAGACAATATAAAAAAATCAGCTGTGGAATTTTCAGCACTATCCGATTTCAAATGGCCTTTTATTCGTTTTTTTTATGACCAGTTGCTTGACAACGTATAGATATAGTTACTTCAGGAGACTGTTGCTGATACTATGGGTGTCGGGGCATTTTTGTGGAATGTGTTATTATGCGGTAGTCCCCACTTACAGATCTGAAGGGATTTTAGTTTGCATTCTCATAGATTTTAAAGTTTATTTTAATTTTGATAACTGAAACATTTCTCCCAAACATTTTTAAAGTATATTTTAACCAGTGTTAGATATAAGCAGATGTGTGGTAGATGTTTTGTTTGTTTTCATAATGATTTGGCATTTGTTAGATATCAGACATGCCACATACAAACTTAAAAATCTGATTTTAAATTGTTAAACACCTGAAAATAAATTTTTGTGCTTGTAAATAACCTAAAAGTTTTAATAGATTATTTAATGAAAAATATATACATTCTAAGAAACATTAGTTTCATCAGAGGTCATAACCCTTACTTTTCTCTCTTGGAGCTTACATTCATTTGGCTAATTGGAGACACATAGATACAAACACATTTTAGTTGCTTATCTGAATTTAACATTTATATAGGATATCTTCTGTATCTATAGGTAAAAGCATATTTTTACATTATGACTACACTATATACTCCACATGTGGAGTATATAGTGTATTATTATTCGTAAATAATATTCACAAGATAATATTTCATTGTATTTGGCTCATTATATAATACCAATTACTGTAGGACAGTAGATTAGTGATATAATTGATTAGGAATTGGAGAAAAGTATAGCAAGATTAAACACAACCCAAAATTTATGTAAATGATCAAATTTAGAGAAACCAATATATTAAAGCCAAATGTCTAGACTGTTGGCTAGATAGATGGGGGGGGGGCACGGGAGAAGATTCCAAATGACAACAGTTGTTTGAAATAAAAGCAGTGGGCATGAGCGTCCTATGAAATTCTAAGGGATTATTTTTTTTTTTCCTTGTAAGAAAAGCAGCACCCTGTGCCCAGATTTGTACAAAGAAAAGCTAGTTCAGGGTTGAGGCCCTAGAGCTGATACATTTCAAGAATGAACGGCCGGCTGCACTTGTGAGCGGTGACAGATCTCTGTGAAATATAATCCTGATTAAAAATGCATGTGTGAAACCTCGTCGAAGAAAGGCCTCTGTCCACCAGCATTTTTTTCCAAGCTCTTGCTTGTGAGTGGGAAGACTAATGTAGCCAGGCCGGTGCTGCTCACCCTATCATTTGCCGTTTCACTCATCCGAAATGATTCCTTTCTATCGCTATGAGTTAGAGCCGCATAGTTTGGTTTAAGTCATAGATACGAACGAATTTTTTAAAATTCACACGCTTAATCTGTACACACATGCACGCTCATGCACACACACAAATACATGCACAATCTTTTTATTAAATATGTCTAGACCTCTCCTAAGCACAAACGACAGAAATCTGTGATTTGGATAGGCATCGATGCGTATGACATTTTGGTTTTTTATACTGCTAAGTCACGTGAGATAAAAAAAAAAAAAGGCACGCATTCAAAACACTCCACAAAGATTAGCAGCTCCATTGCTGGAAATCTTTCACTTCACGGTGCCAAACCTGTAATCAGTTATTTTACAAGTGTAGAGAGTGTATATCTACCAGTTCCATTCATTTGGGGCCAGGTTTGAAAGGAGTAAGTTCAGAAGGCCTCCAAAATAGAAAAGAGGTAAATCTGTCCTGTTATAAACAAAAAGCAGCCTATTGCACCATGGTGGTCATGTGTTTCAGTTACAACTCTCTGAGATAGCCATTCTCGGCTCCGGGTCCAGAGTATCTAATCCTGATCATGACTTTTATTGGGACCTAAGAGATGGCTGCTTTAAAAAAACAAAACAAAACAAAACAAAACAAAAAAAAAAAACACTTGCCGTCTCTCTTTAAAACCTAAGGACATAAAGAATTGGGAAAGAAATTACTCTAACAATCCAGTGGAGAGAGAATATTATTATTTACATGTAATTTACACACTTATCTCTAGATAGTTGTATAGTTTTGACATACACATACACACACACGAGTGCACATAAACATATATTTAAGAAATAAATATGTAGGGAATGATTAACTCCACTCCTTCTAAGAGTCCCATGCTGTTACAATCACTTTAGTTTGCTAGGTCCTCTTAAGTATTTGTTTTCAATGACTATATTTTTTTTTTTTTTTTTTTTTTTTTTTTTTTTTTTTTTTTTTTGGTTTTTCGAGACAGGGTTTCCCTGTAGTTTCTAGAGCCTGTCCTGGAGCTAGCTCTTGTAGACCAGGCTGGCCTCGAACTCAGAGATCCGCCTGCCTCTGCCTATATTTTTATAAAAACATTTTAGCACTTCCTTCACTAGCTCTCTCTCTTCCCTTCTCCTACCCCCCACCCTCCAAGCCATCACCAGTACATTTAATGGCTACTTTAAAATATGGTGTTTTTCTTGGTATCATTTTAAGAAAATATGACAACCTTTGGTTTTCTGAAGAATTCCTTACTAAGAACATTTTAATGTTATTTCCTCTAAACAAAAATGAGACTTTCTAGCTGGGCACATTGTGAGCATGTGTAGTCCTGGTGGCTTCTGCTCCATCCTCTGTTTTTCCTCCTCTTCTTTCACACCTCAGTCTAGGACACTGCTCCTCTCTGTGTATCTGTGATGCTTTGCAGGAAGGAATTACAATGAGCCCAAAGAGCAGTCCGTGGGACATATTAGAACACCGCTGTTTTTTCTTAATCATGACAGTGTTCAAGATTTTAATAATTGTGATCTTAACGATGTGAAGTAAGAGGAATGCATCTTTAAGGCTTTGCAACTATTATGAAAACATATCGTAAAGTGTAAGCTCTTTTTTTTTCTTGGTTTATTAAGTGAAAATGCAGAGAATGCTGACAGCGCACCACAGTGTTTTTAATTGGGATGCAAAGAGGATCATAGCTGGAGGGGATAAATAACATTGCTCTCTCTAATGTAAATCTGAGATTTAAACTTATTTTGTTTTATATTTTATGAATTTTCCCTATTTTAAGTAACTTGTTTGCATTTTAAAATAACACCTACTCTTGCTTGTATTAGGTTCAAACCTATACAATGATTTCTTTAAAATGCACGCCTAAAGTGAAATATTTATTAGTTATTGTGTTTTCCCTAACAGCATGATTGTTTCTGGGGATGATAGCATATGTAGTTTAATCACAATCTAGTGAACATGAAAGTGTAGATGGAATTCTACACCAAAGTATGGCGCAGGTACAAGCCAAAGAATAACAATTGTTGTCACTGAGATCAACACCAACAACAGAAGGTTTCTAAAACCTTTAAGACCCTGAATTTTTCCTCTAATCTCCTGGTACCTTTTAACAGGGGAAACTTTTTTATTATTATAATAAAATTGTCAATAGTCTTTCTGTGGATTTCTTGGGCGTCCTGCTTAGAGAGAGTGTCTGTCTTGTGTTTTCATAACACACAGTGTTCTCGTGCATTATTTTTTGGAACATATGCACACACATAGAAACATACACAGCAAAGTTGATCAAAGGGAAACTGATGATCACTTTTTTATAAAATGTGGTCCTCCATGTCCCAGGCTGACTCCACCTGAGGAAAATGTGTGGTTCTTCATTGTTGACATCATCTTATTAAGGGATGTGTGGATACGAGGGACAGAAGTCTAATATAGGCTCAATGTTCTGTATATTTTACTCTGTTTGCAATTAATTCTCTTGCTATATTACATCGACGTTAATATATGTTTTCATACAAATTCTAAGGAGAGCACTGATTCTAGTTTATTTCCCAACTTGCAGTTAATTTAAGCAGGGGTTTAATTCCGGTGATCTCCTTTCTTAGTAACAAATACACACAGTGAGTGTTCTGAGATTTATGCATGAACCAGAATTCAGAAATAGAGTTTTATTACTCCCTTTCATTTAAAATTAATTACCAATTCTTAACTTAAAAATTCACAATGAGACTTAGTGGTCTCAGATTGCTATTTAGTTCATTCTTTTTTTTTTTTTTAATTTAAGTTACTGATGCTAAAACCAATATTTTAAACAGTCTTTCTAGAATAAAATAGTTCTCTAATATTTATAGTCTAAAATCACTTTGTGTGTGTAAATGTGATAATTCAAGTTTCCTTTTGATGTAGGAAAATCAAAAAGTTATTTTATAAGCTATTTTTGGACATTAATTATGGCCATTATAATTTTATGAACATCACAATCCAGTAGCTCTTAATTACAGTTTCAAAATAAAAATTTAGCTGAAAATTCATTGAATAGCTTCACTGACAAGAATTGTTATAGAATGTTTTTGAATATCAGATATTTTAAATCACAATGTTCTTCTCCTTGGGAAAAGATTATCTATAGGGCTATGAGGGAGGGAAGGAGTCTGTGAAAACAGAACTGTCAACCAATTTAAGAAATCTGAAAAATAATCAAGCAAATATGTTTATTTGAAGTCACAGGTTCAAGTCAAGTCTAGATGAACAAACAACAAACTTCAAAATTGTAATGGAGAGATTAAAAGAGGCAAGGAAACAGAGAAACCTCCAGGAGCTGGAAGGGTTTAGTTTCAGTGTTTATAATCACATATGTGCTTCATTTTGAAGAGTAATTTAAAATAAAGCCCAACAATAATAATTCAGTGATTATTTTTATTGGACATTCTTTTGGGTTTGGTACCTGGGCAGAGAATACACAGTCCTGCCAAACTCCAGCTTTTATACAATCCGGGAAACTTTCTTTCTGAGGAAAGAGTTGGCAGTTTCCTTTTCAAGCCCCAACCAGTGGTATTTTGCTTATTATACCTTACAATATCATTTATGCCTCCATAAAGCAGCATGCAAAAGACTGAAAAAACTATTCATATATGAATGCAAATGCTGACCCTTGTTTCTGACCAACCTCATTGCTGCACCTTCCATGCAAAGCAGCAGTGGGCCTTGAAAGGTGTTTAGTGGCTGTTGTTAAGACAACAAACTTTGAGTCCCCAGAAATACGTTTCTTAGCATTACCACACAGGTACAGCAAATGGTAACAGGCTCGCAGGCCTGGAGCCCTCAGTTAAATCATCAGTTTGTTAACTGCTGTTTGCAAGGTAAACCCTCCCCCTGGAATGAACTTCTTTAAAGCAAAATGAAATAAAATAAAGGTAAGTAAAAGTAAATAGATTTTCCTATTGAAAGTTATTACTGCAGGAATGAAGAAGATGGGTATTGATCGGCACCTTGCTTTGCCATTACTGTCAGGCCCACGTAGGTGGCTAAGACACTTTATTCTAAGCAAACAGCCATTTTCTCTTCTGACATGGGATTCCAGTGAGAATTGAAAAAAATAAAAGGTTTGTAAAAACATTTTTCTGTCCTTCTTACAGGGACAATTTATGTTGAAGTAATATTTTCTGAGATACTCACACCTGTTATTGATTTATTTCTGCTTTCTTGTGAGCAATCTCCTGTTTTATAATGCAGTCACCCTTGTATACTGCTCCCAGACAGTCATTTAGAAATAATTTTCATTGCAACAGTGTCCCGAGGGGATCCAAATATTGAAAGCATATGAATAAAATAGTAAGCCCGGGTATACCTCCGCAAGCTTTCCTTGGAACATGGCGATAGGTATGATGATATTTGTTTTTAGCACTAATAAAAGCACCTCGTGACGAGCTATTGTCATAACACTGAGAATGGAATTCTAAACACAGGAAGCCCCCAGAGTTCGTGGTCAAATAACCCACCAGAGTGACCTTGCAAACCCATGGACCGGAAAACAGAAGAGTATGCATCATGCAAATTTCAATAACATGGGTTTATTATTGTCAAAGGTTGTCCCTGCTAATAAAAATGGAAGCTTTTTCTTAAATCAATGCGCACCTTTGAGATGTCCACTGTTCATTCCATTACCAGCACATGTATAAGCGTTCACATTCTTGTGTGTCCACCTATGCAGTACACAGTTATCTCCTCTTTTAAGAAAATCAATGTAGCTATGATTTCTCTACAGTTCATTCACTGTTTATGGGTAAGGATTAATGTTTGACCTTCCCTCGCCTTCTTGACTTCAACCAATTGCTTTAGAATAATTTTTTTCTGGTTTACTTTTTATCACATTCTCTGACATTTTAGAGAACAATATTTGACAGCTATGAACATCTGCAAAAGTTATTGTTATCATAACTTGAGCTCAATGGCACTGATGGTCCGCAGCTCATATTGCACTGCAGAGAAAGGATACCTTCAACATAAAATTTGCTTGATTGTTTTTCACTAGAAAAAAAAATTGCTTAGTTTGTTTTTTAGCAAAGGCACCCTGTTTTAAAATATCAACTAAAAACAGACTCCCGGAGGTGGAAAACCATGTGCATTTCACACAAAGGGTAGCCTCAAAATAGCCATTTTTCATTTTGGAATTTTGTGCATTAGTGCTAATTTTCTTTTCCCAAATATGTATATATTTTTCTTAACTGATTAAATAAAAAATTTTAGGATACATTGTTACAAGTCAGCCTTATGCATATGAGATTTGTAAGCGATTTCTGATCAAAGTATCTCATTTTAGTAGCCTGATTTCTTATTCAGCATGCACCCAGGGAAACCAGCATATCTCATTCTCCTTGAGAAAAGCAATAAAGAGAGAAAACGCAGTTAGTCATTTATGTGCACATAACAATAGAAATCGCAAAGATTAAGGGGGATCATTTTGGGGAGCCCCACAATTTTGAAACCAAAAGCACTTAAATAATTACCTTTTTAAACAACTTTTATTGACTATGCAGAAGGATAAAAGGTAATCTTACTTGTTTTAAATGGCAGAAAGCAACCAAATGCCATTAACAGAGTGTTACATTTCTTATTTCACTAAGATTGTTGAAGCTTACCAGAAAGAGATAAAAAATGTATAAATTCAGGAACACTGGCTAGTAATATCCCAAACCATTGTCAGTGGACTCCTACTTTCTCCTGCCAAAATATGTGGAAGCATGCATGGATTGTACTAGATTAGTGAGAGGGGCTTGTTTCCGTGGCATTAGCCAGGTATCTTAGCAACAAGAGCATACCAGATTCTAGCAGTGCTCTGTGGTGGTGCATGTAATATCCTGGACATAATCTGTCTTTTAATTTTCTTTGGATTGTAGTGATATTACAGATACATGTGTTCAGTTATAGATCTTTATTTAATAAGAAGAATGCCTTAACTGAAGATTTGTACTATGCCAGGAGTGGGCAACTCACAATAATGTTGCTGGCGTTTTAGCCCAGGTACTGCCTTGTCTCACATTGCAGATTGACAGGAAAACTTACTCCCTTCATTAAGATGTGCCTCATAGTTCATATCTTTATGCTGTGGAGATGGGGATGCTGCTGGAATTCATAATACCAAGAACGTTATTTAATGTCAGATAGAATGCAAATTGCTCGTACAATTGAAATGTCATCTCAAACATGCCACCGTATGCAACACCGCTTTATTATAAGTCACTGAGAGCAATATCTTAAATTTGGAATTGCACTAATCCTTCATCTGCTTTGTTTACCTTTCATCTATAATAGAGATGTCGAATTTCCTCCAAACTGGATTTGCATGTTTTAACTGTTTGCTCACAGAGCTGAAGATGTGTGGGAGGACCATATAGGGGTACTGCTTTTGATGTCCTTGTCTTTTTGTTGTTTGCTTAATGCAAATTAACAGCAAAAGATAGCTTCCAAATATGAGACAAAATGCCATGTCAACTCTTTTGGGGAAATAAGCTAAAGCTTATGGAAGAACATTTGATTATTTAAAGGGCACACTATAATACAAATAGGATGTCGGTTTATTGGTAATTGATTTTCTTGGTAATTTAGTTGCATGGGGTATTTTTCTCAATTTTAATTGAAACAATAAGGATTTTATAAGATTCATTGTGCTTACAGTGAAGTTACATATAAGCTTTTAACACTTTTGCCCTGCTTGCTTGGAGAAACTGCTGGAACAATTGCTTTTCAAAACAAAGCTACCCTGACATTAAAAAAAAATCTTGTTTGTACACAAGATTTTTCTTAATCTTCTTAAACTTGGTTTCTAAATATTCATCTATGATGATGGCTTATTCCTTATAGAACAGTTTTTAATACAGAGGCAGGCCCAGAATACTGTGTGTGTGTGTATGTATGTGTGTGTGTGTGTGTGTGTACGTGAATGTGTGTATATTCACTATATATATGTATACATATATCACTATATAGGATTTCCATAAAGAATGCATTATGGAGGGGGAGTTGTGCAAAGCAAAACTGGGGAAAGAAGAGACCTTAGATCTTTAATCTTTGCATTTGTGCATTCCACTCAATGTCCCCACCTCCATGGATCAACCTCCAAAAAACATCTTAACTCTCAAGTAACACTAAGTACTTTAGATAGGTTGCAAGGAGATGTTTTGTTTTGTTTGAATTTACAAAGTATATTTAGAGCTAATAGAATACTCAAAACCTCAATATCAACTAGTAGACTTATGAACTCTACCAAAATAGATTTTTGTGTGTGTGTGTGTGTGTGTGATTGAGTTTCTCTATGTAGCCCTGGATGTCCTGGATCTCTCTATGTAGACCAACCTAGCCTCAAACTCATGGAGCTTCCTGCCTCTGTCTCCTGAGTTCTGGGATTAAAAGTATGCACCTTCATGTTCAAATGATGCAAAACTTTTGCCAGAACACAAAATCCCCAAATTTCAATTCTTTTTAGTGTGTTATATATCTTTCAATATATTCAATATATTACTTTGAATTTGTCTTTGTGAAGATGTAGATGAATCTCAAAGAAATGGCTTAACATAGTTACTTTAACACAATAATTATTTTAATTCTAGAACACTCATTATGGTTTATAAATCTTTACAGAACTCCCTAGGATAGTTTCGGATGTGTGAAGTCTACACATCTTAGAATCACTTGTTTTATTCATAGAAATTTGAAACTTGTAGAAATTTGAAATTCTTGTTCTTTTCCCCAGATTCACTGCAGAAGATTCTCTACAGGTCTCAAAAGGAATCTTTTTCTTCTGATGCATGAGCATTCAGAAACTACAAACTCAAAGCAGCAAATAGCAGCTAACACATAGCTTCATTTTCATAATAAGGGTTAGCTTTAGCAATGCTTTATATTATAGAATACAGAAACCCACATTATATTCAAATAGTAACCCTTGCATTTGCTATATATGCATTTATGCAAGTATATATATTCTATTGCTTTTCCAATAATAACTCAAAATATTGTACTTAGGAACATTTATTAAAGAAAGTCAAAATAATATAGTGTGTCATCGGGGACCATTTTACCTAGGTCTTTTCTGTGAGACTATTGAATGGAAGTTTCATAATATCTTTACAAATATTGATTTATTATTTTTATTTATGTATATGTGCACCAAATGCATGCAGTTTCCCACAGAGGTCCAATAGCATGGTTTCCCTTAAAGATGGAGTTACACATGGTTGCAGTTTCTGGGAACCAAACCGAGGTCCCCAACAAGAGTAGTGAGTGTCCTTAGCATTTGAGCTATCTTTTCAATTCTTACAGTCTACTTTAAAATCACATGATAGGAGCTGGCAAGATGGCAGTGGTTAAGAGCACTTTCTGTTCCTGCAAGTAATCCTGGTTCCATTCCAAGCACCCACAGCAGACAACTCACTACTGTATGTAATTTTATTCCAGGAAAACCAGCATCCCCTTCTGGTCTCTGGCGGTACCAGACATGCATGTAGCACACATATATCTGCAAACAAAACAGTTGTAAAGTGATTATAAAAATAAACACATCTTTTAAAACATGACAAATGGCGTATTATGATAGATGGGAATTTTACATTTTTTTTTTAAATATGGAAACTCAAAAACATTTTATTATATTTATATATTATATATGTGATACATACATACATACTCACACAGTAAATTAATGCTTTCCTTTCCTGATGTAAAGGAATATGTACCAAGTTCATATGCAAAACAAGGGATTTTTTATGAGTTTGTTTTCTGTGTTGATTAATTTATGTTTTTATTATCTTCTAACACACATTGGTTTTGAAGTTCAAGTTACATTATTTTTGCTGCATTTTGCACAATAGAAATGAAGATTGGTGACCAGACTTGCACATACCAGAATTATGTGTGAAAGAGTGTCCCTAGGATTTATATGGACTATATGTAGAAATTAATTTAGTCAGTCATGAGGTGTGATGATCTCATGGGTCTAAAGTGATAACACAGGCACTTAAGAGATGTGCTTAAGCCGGGCGGTGGTGGCGCATGCCTTTAATCCCAGCACTCGGGAAGCAGAGGCAGGCGGATCTCTGAGTTCGAGGCCAGCCTGGTCTACAAGAGCTAGTTCCAGGACAGGCTCTAGAAACTACAGGGAAACCCTGTCTTGAAAAACCAGAAAAAAAAATTAAAAAAAAAGAGATGCGCTTAAGAGATGGTGAAACCCATAAAGACAAAGTCAGTCAGAGAGGACTATGGGGAACATGAGCAGGAACTTCCTTGGCTTACGATACAAGACTGATGTGCACTTGAACCAGCAAAATGAGTTTTAATTGCTGCACACAGTTCCAGAGTGGGAACCCAAGAGCTGGTCTCAGGCTCAGAGGTGCAGGAAAAATTACTCTGTGACACCCCTTTGAACACATGATATCCCACACTATAATCAAAGTAGAAAAGGTTTCTAACATGTACTTTATTGGTAGACACTACCTGGTCTGATGTATCTAATATATAACTTGACAGAGCATCATAAAATAACCTGCATGTGCTTAAGTATGTGTGTGTTTAATTTCTAGTTTGGGTATAGGTATCACAGAGTTGCTAAAGCTGGTCCTGAGCTCATACTTCATCCTAGGAAGACCCTGAAACTGGACTTTTCCTGCCTCAGCCTCCAGAATACATGGGATGGCAGCCACTCCCAGACCAAATAATCTTTTAACAATTAAGAAGTTAATACCTGATGATTCCTAAAGGTTCATTTAGAACACTTCCCTTTCCACACATGACAGTTGCCTCTCTAACGTTTCATGCCATGTTCTGCCATTCTCCCAAATGCAGCTTTGCTAAAATCAAAATTGTTTCCTTGAACACAAAGATCATGCTGTTAGTTCTCAGTTTCTGTTGGTGAGACCATCAATCCCCTTGTTATTTGTGTGCAAAGATTTAGTTGCCTTTATTGGGTAGAGGTCATTTTCTCTGACTTCTAGGCAGTTCTGTGTGCATGCCACTGAAAAGTAGGTTTATATTTGAAAATAGGCCATGGATGAGTTGCAAAAAAAACAATTTTGCCTAAGACAACATACCAGATTAGTCAACATCCAGTAAAATTTCTCACCCTACTTCTCATCTATTTAATGAGAAGATTTGAAAGTTAAGTAAGATGCTTGGCTTTATTAATAAAACTAGCAGAAAGGAAAAGAAAAAAGTTGAATTTTTATGTGAAACTATCAAGACCCTGTGTCTCCCTTGAAGAGAAAGACATGCAGATTTCATTTGAATTGCTTACTTACACAATACGGACCATAGATCTTTATACTTTTGCACATCACAGTGAGTTGAGCTTATGATTTTGAAAGTGAAGCAGGCTCATTCTTTTACTGTTTCTTTCTGTCTGATGCTTCTCCTAGCCAGAGTTTAGCCCAAAGATTACCATGAGCCTTTATTCAGAGTGCAACTTGAGATATAGACTCTTAGCATCCTGGGGCTGAGCCCACGGAAAGTGGCAACAGCTTAATTAAAAAAAAATCTTAATATTATAATAACACAATTTTCCCCTCTCCTTTCCTCCAAGTCCACCATATACTCCTCTTTGCGTTTTCCAAATTCATAGCATCTTTTCCATTGTTCTATGCCTCTCTCTCTCTCTGACTCTGTCTCTTTTCATTCTACATCTCCAGCCATGGGTGAAGAAAGAACTAAAAGTAACCAAGAATCTCATGTTTTCTCTCATATATGGAATCTAGATTTGAAAAGAAAAAGAAAAAGACCTGGAAGTAGAAAGGGGGATACTGAGCAGGAGGGGAGAAGTGTTGTAGGAGAAAGCTGGCAATAAGGGGCTGTGGGGAATAAAGACCATCCAAGCACACTGTCTCCATGAAAATGTGCAGGAACTGCATTCTCTTGTACAGTTACTGTATGCTAACTACATAGGATGACTAGAATTCTTATGTGCATCTGGGTCTACACCGCAGTGGCTTTGTCTTAAAAATTGGATTTACCATTCTATTTTCTTAGAGAAATGGGTTGGTGCTAGAGGCATTGTCAAGCATGCGTAGAGTCTGGCACAGAGGGCTTTCTTTCTATGGCAGTGTCAAATTTTTCGTTATTCTCCAATAAGGATAGGACAAGAAAGCTGATGTAATGGAGAGGGTGCCAGTAAGCAGGAGCCACCCGAGGGGAAGTGTTTGTATGAATTTGGATAATGTTGCCATCATTATTCCTACCTACTGTGCATACTATGTTTCCACAAGCTAGCAGGCCGGATCATGGGGATCTGTGACACAGCATGACAAAAGGAGCACATGTCACTTTACAGGTAGCCGGTGCTGGAGAGGGCTCCTTTCATGCGTATTTCATATTCTGCAAAGTGGTGTGGTCCTTTCTAGCTTATAATTCTCCTCGTGCGTAATGGGAGAAGGAAATAATAAAATTAGCAACAATCACATGCTTGAGAATCCACTGCGGTTCTATTACTGTACAACTGTGATCATCTCCACTGCTGAAAATTACCGGTGGATGCTGAGTGCCTCCTATGAGCCATGGACCTTGCCAAGTATTGACTTGACTTAGATCTTTCAATTCTGGTCACAACCCCTAGAGGGAGGGATTTATCCCATCTTAAAGATGAGAAAATGGATTTGGCAACAAGGATAAATAGCTTTAATAATATAGATCATAACAGTGATAATGAAAGTATTGTCCACCAATATGTGTAAGAGATTAATTCTTTATCTACAAAAATGATGTTAATTACAGTAGCCACCAATTTAAGTTGGGAAAGGCTTAATTTTTAAGTATATATTGTGCTGTTAGCAATATAAGTCTCCCTGGTACTAAAACCTAAGGAAGCTCAAGTTCTTTCTAAAAATGGCATGATATTTGCATCTAACCTATTCTATGGAGTCTTTTATAATGCCCCCCACTATATAATACCTAATACCATATAATCATCATCTAAAGGATTGCCACAGTGTGTATTTTAAGGGGATAAATGAGAAGGAAAGTTTGTACATGTTAAATACAGATGCAATCAACGTAGGATTAACTACCTAGTAGGGAAAGGGTGGGGTGAGAAATGGCCAAATAACGAGTACTACAGAAAAACTTAAATGCTTGGAGGCTACTGCAGGTGCACACATACCTATATACAAATGGATTATTTATTGCCATGTGGCAAATTCAAGAAATACGCTAAAAGTATATGTAAGCCCACAGCCTCCTAATGAAGTGGATATTATAATTGTTCTCATTTTCACAGGGAACTGAAAAGAAGCCCTGAAAGATCAAGTTCATTCTCCAAGTCACAAATCTACCACTGATGGAACCAAGTTTCAAAATTTGACACACACATTTCGGAATGTGTGTTCTTTACCACTCACTCAACCTGCCCAAAATGTGAGTCAAGACTTCAGTCTCTGCCTCCTATGCCAAGTTACCGTCATCAGTGCGCTCACAGGCCACTCTTTCGGACAGCAAAAATTTGTAACTAAACTGAAGAAAATAAGAACAGAAATATTGATACAAACAAGTATTTTGGGATGTTTGTCCCTTTGTTATTTTTACCTTTTGGTGAACTGTATTTGAATATCTGTGTAGATTACGAAATAAAGTAGACTATAGGAAATTACATTATTGGTATTTTTGTGGTTCTATTGCTTAATCAATAGTGATCTCAAAGAAATCAGTTCTCAGCCAGGCAATGGTGGCGCACGCCTTTAATCCCAGCACTCGGGAGGCAGAGGCAGGCGGATCTCTGAGTTCAAGGCCGGCCTGGTCTACAAGAGCTAGTTCCAGGACAGGCTCTAGAAACTACAGGGAAACTCTGTCTCGAAAAACAAAAAAAACAAAACAAAACAAAAAAACAAAAACCAAAAAAAAAAAAAGAAATCAGTTCTCTAAAAATATACAGAATTGAGTAAATTAGTGTGCTTTACTAGTAGTGGTCAATAATGAATATTCTAGTAAGCTTGTAAATTATTGCAATCTGTGCAGAACCACAGAGTTCCTATATGGCAATCTTTATTTTAATGTGAAATTGCCTTTTACTTTGTGGTTTTGAACATTTAGTAATGATGTAAAACAATAGCTTAAGACTAGAAGGTTCTTTTTAATCTTACTATATTTATTATTATTAAATGGTAAAAATATGCCATCACTTTTATGATGCCATCTTAAACTTAAGTAAGCTTACACCACTTATTAGAAAACTCTGGGTAATTTTTTTTTTTTTAAAAAAAAAACAAGATTGACATTAAAAAGAATGCCTGTAATGATAGTTCTTTTGTGGCTTTATGTAGCAGTATGAAGTGAATCGAGTAATAATTACGGTCACATCTTAATCACTTGCCTTTTCCTGTTTATTAACCTTGGGAAGAAACATATTGTTAGAGTCATCTTGAATTCATATGAAAAATTAATCTCTTTCCATTCCATCTGAGACCTCAAAATATGGATGGAGGAAGTAAGTTCAGGTCATGGACTGTGTTCTGGAGGCATTTCTACATGGAAAATTGGGGACTCCTATATAAAGTGCACTACCTTCTTCACACAGCAGCACTCAGGGCCTCCTGGAACCTTCTCTGGAAGGAACTTAGACATGCCACTTGAGACGGCTGATCCCAGAACCTGCTACAACCAGCCAGTGGTGAAACTGTCTAGACTAGCCCATTTGAAAAGAAAATAAGAGAAAATAAGATACTCACCAGATAGCCCGAATTTCTCATCCCTGGAGGGTATTCTGTGGAAAGTTGGAAAAGATTATTTAAAATGGTTTTCACATGTTAGTCAGGAACAAATACTACTGTCCTCTGAACAGGACGATTATAAACAAGAATTAGTTTTGAAAAACAGAAAACAAAAACTAAAAGTCCAAAAGATCATTGGCATAAGATCAGCTTTCCAAACTCTTCTTAGCCAGAGCTATGACCTCAAACACAGCCTTCATAAATGCTATCAGGTTTAGGTTGTGCCACCTGTATATGAGAGACAAAGGATTTTTTGTTATTTTTTAATTTTTTTTTACTAATTTTATTGAACTATACATTTTTCTCTGCTCCCCTCCCTTCCTCTCCCCTCCCCCTAAGCCCTCTCCCATGGTTCCCATGCTACTAATTTATTCAGGAGATCTTGTATTTTTCTACTTCCCATGTAGATTAGATTCATGTATGTCTCTTTTAGGGTTCTCATTGTTGTCTAGGTTCTCGAGGATTGTGAGTTGTAGTCTGGTTTTCTTTCCTTTATGTCTAAAAGCCACTTATAAGTAAATACATATGATACTTGTCTTTCTAGGTCTGGGTTACCTCACTCAATATAATGTTTACTAGATCAATCCATTTGTCTGCAAATTTCAAGATGTCATTATTTTTTTCTGTTGTGTAGTACTCCATTGGATAAGAGAAAGAAATCTGAAAGATTTCTATCCCTTATGTTTGAGGCAGCTCAGAATCACACAGTACCCAAAGAGTCCAAAGCCAAAGACATGTCCACACTTCTCCTTTTCATCCCCAATGTGAAGAAGCAGGTCACCAGTGCTATTTGCAAAAGGTCAGTGACATTAGCAGAGCTGACACAGGAAATGTGCCCAAATCAAAATTGGATCAGGTTCCACTTTTTATCAGGTTCAGAACCTTACTTGGACGAGTTCAATTTGCATAATTCTTGCCTGACAGATTGCTTAAATCTGAGGGTTAGACCTAGACCAACATTATTTCGAATTTTAACTATGTTGCAAGTTGACAGTTTGTATGTGTATTTAGCATGTATTTGTGGTGTGTGTTCACATGCACACGTGCAGCTTTGTCTGTGGGTGTTCATGTCTTCTTTGTTTCCCCCCAACATCACTTTTTGAGGCAGCATCTCCCACTAACCTAGAACACATCAATTTATGTCTTTGTGTCCCCAGCACACAGGATATAGTTGAGTATCACACTCAACTTCTATGGAAGTCTTGTGATGTAAGTCCAGATCCTCATGCATGTATGGGAGGCAATTAATGACTGAATCATTTCTTCAGCCCCATAAAAGTCATTGAAAGAAACTGCTAGGAGTCTATAGCACATTAGATAATTAGAGTTTAAATTGTTTTATTCTATAAAGAAGTAGAAGATAGGAGCTCAAATTTCTCAACATACAAAAAAATGGTAAATGCTGAAGAAGAAAGAAGGAGAAGGAAGAGGAGAAGAAGAAGAGAAGAAAAGGAAAAGGAAGAGGAGGAGAAGGAGCAGGAGGAGGAGAAGGAGGAGGAGGACAAGGAGGAGGAGGAGGAGGAGGAGAAGAAGTACAGAAGAAATCATGATTGTAATGGTTTTATCATTATATGGGATGATCCAGTAAACTACTATGTCACTGTATGCTGTAATTGTATAAAACAGAAAATTCAGATACTAATAAAATGAAAAGTATATGGACCAATTAGATGTTCAGATAATTGTACATATAATATTTAAAGTATTTGATAAATAAACATGATGCTTTGAGATTCTAATTCTATAGAACTTTAGCCCAAATTCACCATCACTGTGCACATTTTCTGGCCAGTCTACAGACGTCTATTCTTTGTGATCAACTTGAAGAACTATTAATTCTAATTTTGTTATGATGAAGGAAATTCATTTCTATCCTTGTGGTACATGTGTTTGCAACTTCTAGTGAACCAAAAGTGCACTGATAAGTTTTCCCTTACTTTCTTTTTTGAGAGTACTTCTAAACAACAGTAGACAGTAGTGACATGGGTCTGCCAAGCATGTAGATTAGTGTTTGTGAACAACTAGTGAGAGAGCTGAAGACTGATTGGCTCAGTGGCAGGAAGCTGTATGAGCAGTACTGTCAATCAGAGGCTGGGCAACCCAGTGTCAGCAAAGGAAGATTAAGACAATGGCATAGCCCAAGAAGCAAAGCAAGAAACATTAGGGGCACATTAAATGCACATGACATTTCTATGTAACCCAAACATGATTCTGCTTATCAGGGAAGCTCGTAGCCTCACACTGGAATGATGTTCTTTCTTTGATCTTTAAGAAATCCTGTGCAACTTCTAAAATACTTCAGCTGTGTGTTTGATAAATAAATATTAACCTGAAAAATGTATTTAATGTATTAAACATCTTTGAATAATAATGGTGGAAGCTTGAATTTCCCAGGCTCAAGAAGGAAATGATAGAAAATGCTGTTGGTGATGCTGAATAGGGATTCGAAGAGTTCTTGTGTGGTTGGCTCTACATTACCAATTTTTCCATTTGTGGTAAGACCTACAATGTTGTAACTGCTCCAAAGTTGTCAGCTATATCCATGTAAAACCTGAGAGACCTTGAAAAGGAATTCTAAAAAAAAATAATAAATAAATAAAAATACAGAGTTTAACACAGCTTCTTGCTGTTTGCTGGCAGCACACCACAGCTCCTTTAAGAGAGGATTTCCTGATTCAGCCATAGCAGGAAAAAAACCCTGTGGCTTTAAAACGCAGCTTCCTGGGCCATTCTGCCAGCGTGAACCCCGGCTATGGAGCATTTAAATGGCATTTGTGGGCCTGGGTGTTTGTGTACCCACTTGAGGTCTGGAGGAAAGTTGCTGAAACCATGCCCATGGCTCGGGGCTCCCCACGTGGGTAAGTGGTGGGATCAGGACTGCTAGGCATGTACAAGCAGGAGAGCATGGCAGATTCCTGTCACCATACACAGAGATATTTCCAGTATACAGAGTGCACTGCATGGCAGATTTAGCTTTAACTCAGAAAACAAAAGGTTTATATACTGCATGGTGCTACCCAGAGTTTAGGTGGTGAGGATGGCTCCTACCCAGCAGTCCTAAAGGTGAGGTGAACTACCTCCACCATATTTAAAATCTGACAGAGGCAGAGCCAGTACCCAGGACCACTGAGACCAAGCTGCTTAGTATTTTAAGAAACACTTCTGATCAGAAAATAATTACAGATACACAGTAAAGACAAATTCAGATTTAAAAGACCTATAAATGGGTCACAGTGTTGGATAAATGTACATAGGCATGGGAGAGAGAGAAAAAGTATATAGTCATAAAATAAAGTTAATGCTTTTTAAAAAGGGTAAAGTCTTTAAAGAGACAGAGTACAGATTAAAAGGAATAAAGAA